>NC_134843.1:38150432-38491308 GCF_965363235.1 Mytilus galloprovincialis | reverse complement strand
GTCTCATTGGCAATCATACCACATCTCCTCATTTGTATATACAGGAAATATATCTGTAATTTCTTAAGACCATACATATAGGTTATCCTGTGTAAATGAGTGAATCCGATCTGTCGCTTATAGGTTTTTGTCAGAACAAACTTTCGGTTTTTACTCCAGTGTATAGTGCTTTCTTTAAGGTTTCATGATCTCGTTAATTTATAACAGAACTGTGTTTTAACATTATCAAGAAAAGTCTCTTATTAAGATTGTATCAATGTATAGTGCTTTCACTGTGGTTACGATGACAGATTTCGGAGTAATATGTTTTACGATGCAATAAAAAACTGTGTTTTAAAGTTATATAGTTATTAAAAGTCTTTTTTGAATAAAACTACTTTATATACTATTTGCCTATATTATTGGCACAAATTAAATACGGTTTGTGGCGCAAATGAAAGAATCTTTTAGACGCAAATGAAATGTCAATTACCGGAAAAGCAATGCACCAGTTTAAACGTATCTTGAGCAAATACTAGAAAATTTGGGAAGGATAAAGAGTCATATAATAAAACAGTTTTTGACTTTTGATTTCAGTTGATACAATGATTTATCGTTGGCCTCGGTAAATATCATATCTCGGGGGTTGATAAATCATTTTATCATATATTTAGTAGTAAATACAGTAGTTCTGAATATTTGATAAATAGCCTGCTGTTTAATCCATATCGCGCAACTTTGATGCGCACCCTTTATCATACCCTTTATCACACTCCTACCCTTTATCGCACCCTTTATTACACACCTACTCATTTTTTAACTCCGTTTTAATTTATGCAAGCTTCTCCAGACAAAAATCAAAATGTTTTCCTCAAAATTTATCATAAATGAACGGTACTTCGGACGTGACGTAATTTATTAAATGACTATATTGTTTGGAATGTGACGTCACAAATGTCGAGTTTTCATATTTCTGACACACGAAATGCAACTATTAAAAAGACCTCAATGAAATACCGTACAAAACACACAAAAAAATACAATAAACAAAATATTTTAAAACAACAGCACTCAAATATTAAGGTTACCCAGGTGATTCGGATGATTAATTTCAAGAGCAGTTCTTGTAAAGCTTTTAAAACAAGACAACAGTAGAACTGAAGGTAACCCATGTGCTAGGGATCAGAAAGCAGTTCATATTATACTCTTCTGTTGAAATATATGATAAAGCATATAAAACATGGCAACATACGTATCACATGCCGTATCGCCATCGACTAATATCATCCCTCGGGCCTAAAGGCCCTCTGGCTGATATTGGTATCTTGGGATGTTACGGCATATGATACGGATTTTACCATGTATTATTCTCTATGTATCAACCCCATACAAAGTCAGTAATTTTGTAATGTGACTACCTTAAAGATATTTAATTAATTTAACTACCTAATTGGAAACAGTTTTATAGATTTAACCAAACAAATTCCTTTTGAAAACATATAAGACAAAATCAGTAATATGTTATATTTAACCTAATTTGAACTGATACAACGTATACACTAATAGTTGAAAAATAACTCTATAGTAGTTTTTTTCTTTCATGACAGATGATATTTTACGTGAAATTGACATTATTTGTAAGGTCAAGGTCATTTTGACTTTATATGATTGAAAACTTCGTACTAAGTATTTTGAATTTTGTAATTGAAAAAGTCTTTTTGAGAAACTTTTTGTGAAGAAATATCTAGAATTTAGTTCTTATACAAATATCTACTATTAATGAAGCAGAATCTGTATAAGTTTGTTATTTAACAGTAAATATAAGAGGAAAACAAATCAAAATAAAAAAAATGAATTGTTTTAAATTGTGAAGTTGGCCTTTTAACTTTCGTTTTACAATCTTTTGAACCATATCTTATCCTTACGTCAGGCTTATAGTACATGGTTTCCTCTTTCAAATGACATGTAATTTAGCTTTTTGTTCGGTAGGGAGATTAAATCTAAGAAATTCTGTTATTTGACACCCCACTAAAATGGATGCAAATATACAAGGACCTGTTTTTAAAGTTTTTTAAATGTTGTGCAGAATTTAGAAATGCTCATGATACCATTCTTCCAGGATTATTACATACCATTTACAGACTTCTATATGTTATCATTATAGGAAGGTGAAACAGCATTACATTTGGCAGTGAGGGGTATATTTCGGTTGAAGTTAACACAATGGCTTGTTGAAGAGAAAGGAATGGATCCCATGGTTAAGACATTGCAGGTAACATTTTCAATTATAAATGTAGTGATATTCTTATAGTGAATCACTTAAATAATGTTTTGAATTACATCGTTCTTTAAATTTGAATTATTATATAGTTTTTAAATGTGGTGCAGAACTTAAAAATACTCATATATAGTATTTCCCAGATTAACACATAATATTTACAGACTTTTATATGTTGTCAATATAGGAAGGTAAAACAGCATTACATTTAGCAGCTGAGTATGGAGGGTTGGAGGTAACACAATGGCTTGTTGACGAAAAGGGAATGGATCCCAAGGTTAAGACATTGCAGGTAACATTTTCAATTAGAAACGTAGTGCTATCCTTATAGTGAATCACTTAAAAAATGTTTTGAATTACATCGTTCTTTAAATTTGAATTATTATATAGTTTTTAAATGTGGTGCAGAACTTGAAAATACTCATACATTTTGTACATAGTATTTCCCAGATTATCACATAATATTTACAGACTTTTATATGTTGTCAATATAGGAAGGTCAAGATATTGGTTTTTAAAATCCGGTTGAACCCTCCCTCAAGAAAATCCAATCGGTGCCCCCATTAAAACAGCTTAACACCAAAAGATTCTTTAGTACACGCTGTATTTAACATAGATGTAAATATATATAAACTATCTTTTTGGATAAAGCTGTTGCTCATATCTTTTTTAACCGAATAAAAAATGGTCGTATTGTCAAAATGTGTGTGATGTTGCTTGTGACCTTTCTGCACTAAAGAGTCCAATAGCCTGTTTATTAACAAAATTAACATGATTTTAAAAGGTTTGATTAAGTTTTCTATAGTTTACAATTTCCGGGGCCAAAACAAATGTCTCTTATCATAAAAACCTTTTGCTCGGTAGAACTTTACATTTTTGGTTCAAGAATCAAATAAACTATATAAGTACAGCATATACCAATTTTCATGTCTTTGGTTAGACCCGGTCTCGATTTTGAACCCACAACCATCCACTCTCGAGGCGACCATGCTACAACGAGACCAACAGAGATGTACAAATTCCCGGTCACGTCCACTCTGGGTTTTTGTCATATGTATTTCTATTTGTATCCACCTGATGAGTTAATTAAAAAAAAATCAAAAATTGCCTTCCGCTGAGCCAGGAGATAGATTTAATTGTCTCTCTCGATAAATACAGGTGTACATTGGTTGTATAGTTGTTTGTATTGGTGTGTAGTATTTTACAATGAGATCGGTGGCCAATTCATTACAGTATTTCTTGAATGATTGGAAATGTATGATGTGTTGATATAACTAGAAGTCTCTGTTCATTAATTCCGGTATGGATTTTGCTAATTGTTGAAGGCCTTACGGTGACCTTTATTTGTTACTTATTCTTCATTTGGTCTCTGGTGGAGAGTTGTCTCATTGCCAATCATACCACATCTTCTTATATTTATATTGACGTAGCGTGGTTGAGATCTAGCAAAGATTCCTTGTTCAAATCGGCGTTAAGGGCATGAGGTATTGAACTACATGTAATTGTGAGTAGGGAGTTTTGACTCAATCTTGAAATCATAGCGTGACTTTGAGATGAATGACAGCTGTGAGAGTTTTCAAAGGAAGACAGGAGAAGACATATAATGACAATTGCGAGTAATATGGTATTTCACTCGAACTTGTATGTTTTCATATAAACACGATCATTTTTTTGTTTGTTTTACAATTCTTACTGTAATTGTTTGTATGGTTTGATTATGTGGGAATATATATTTTTTCCTTTCTCTCTTTTTTTTCTTTTGGAATGGTGTTCTGGGATAATAATATAAAAACCTATAAAGTATCACGTTCGAATAATTTTAAAGAAAATTCTACGAATATGCTTTCCCATAGGGTTTTATACATCAATATTCTCGGAATTCAAAGCTTAATGATATTTTGCCAAATTGTGAAAAAAAATTGTTTACCTTAACTTAGGGGATTCAATTTACCAACATTGCGTTCAAATTGTTGAGACACTCAAATTATTGAAAGAAAAAAACAATTTCATTTTTCATATCCTTGAGATTCCCATGGTAATGGAGGCCGTTATGAAATTCCTTATAGATTGATTGATTGATTGTTATTGGGATCGAATGTAATAAAGGCCAAAAAATTTGAAAAACCACTGGTAAATTACCATTTATTGGACAGAAACAGAAAGTTTTTCTCGCAACATGCCATCTACCTCAAATAGTTGTTGCAAGGGATCTCAATGTGCATAGAATATGCCACTTTCTCTCTATATGAGACTTCGCATTTATGGTCCCCATTCTGACAGGGCGTGGTCACGCATTTATACATCAAGAATAGAGCAAAACGGACGCCGTATTTTGCAAGGGTTATCCGCTGGACGGAGGAAACAATTGACCCTGATTCTGTTTACCAGTCACTCTTCGGAAAATTCCTAGTAGAATTCGTATATAGGCAACTTGCTGTAAAGTTATATTCGGTTTGGTTTGAAACCTCTGGGAAATTGAGAGGACATCTAGTCATTTAATTCAAATAGTTATTATAATAATTAATGATACTGCAGCAAAGTCCACAAATCCAAACTACCCACCAAAATAGTGAGAAAGTGTAATTAAATATTAAAAAGAGGTCTAGTACGAATTTCAGAAACAAAATGGCCATCCCTCCATAACATGAAAGAAAAAACAACTGTTATTTTTATAACAAAACAAAATAGAAAATGCATAATAGCATCATATGGTTAACATTGTAATGAAGTGTAACTAAATTGTTATACGGGGATAAGAAGGAGTTCCTAAATAAAGTGACAGCACGGTCATTGCTTTGGTAAGAGAAATAGAAAAATAACTTATACAAACAAAAAAAACAAACAATTTGCTTTCTTTAAAAAAAGAAAAGCAACAATACGTGAACCCAAGACCGCCGACTGGTCACCAAAAAAAAATGTTGCTGAATTTTTGTTTGCTTTTGAATTACAATGATTTACTGTAAATAGAATCAGATAATGATGATGTTAAAACACCTTTATTAAAAATATGAAATTGTGTGTAAATATTTGCACAAGTCAATTGAAAACAATGTTAGATAGTTGTAAATAGAAAAGTGGACATATATAGCTACTACATGTATTTGAATATACATTTTAATGCTCGACTTTTTTTATTCATTACTTGAGAGTGTACACCATTTTTTCATAACCATTTTGCAAATCCCAGTTTCTACAAACCGGATGTCTAGTGCAAATTGCACAAACCAATTGCAATATAAATTTAAACACTCAGTTTGCTTTATAATTCGGATGCATTTATTTTATCTATCATTTCTTCATATTTTGTTGTTTCCTGGATGCCTTCGGTTATTCTCAACTCGTTAGAAGCTGTCTGTGCTCATGGTAGATGTTGTACAGATGTGATTTGAAACCCTGTGGCATGCAACTTATGAGAAGGTTTCGTTTATTTTTCTTGAGAGTAACACACTAGCTTCATTGGGACCTCTTATAATGAGACTTATTTTGGTCTCCCAAAACAACTCAAATTTTAAGGATTTCCTGATTTTACATACATCAATCCAAATATTCTACAGGGAAACTTGGTTTTGAAGAATATCTTATTTTCAGAAGTTTTATGAATACCTTTACATACACTCAAAAGAACCAATTTATATAAAAAGATATGTAGATATAAAAAGATACCAGGATTGAAATATTGTACGCCAGACGCGAGTTTTGTCTACAAAACATCATCAGTGACGCTCGAATAAAAAAAGTAAACAAAAGACCAAATAAAGTACGAAGTTAGGTAATTTATTCTTTGGGTAGAAAATCCTTAGCATTTCGAAAATGTCAAAGTTTATAATAGGACAGTGACTCAAAAAAGAAAACAAAAAAAACAGCAAGAGGTAAGAATACCGTAAGTGATGATGACCATGTCTGAAAGTCACATGCCAAGCTCTTACTGCCATGTCCTGAATTTAGATAAGAAGAGCGAAAATTCGCATTAATATTTGTACATGCACGTAGTATTTTTGCGCAGGAAATAATAATTTAAACGCATACGCACTTAGTCTAATACTATGGATAATAATACGCATTTGCGTTATCACATATATTAATTTAATAGTTGAATTCGGCTGTCAAACTAACTACCTCAAATGTTTAGACCTCGGATTCATTGACATTTTATTCGGAATTGTTGTGAACGCAAACGATAGTGCGTGTGAACAGGGTAATTTATAATGTGAATGAATCAAGACGTGTAGGATAGCAGGTCAACATAAGGAATACAATTTTCGAAATCGTACCATAGTACAAGTATTTAGATGCTATAAGGTTGAACTATTAAAACAAACAAACAAACAAAAATTATAAATTTTATAATTAACATATATTCCTGTTAGTGATTTTTTCCGAAAAATGAAATATAAAATCAATAAACACAAATGTCAAGTATTTACGGATGAACATTGTATTTATCAAATCAATCTCTTTTTAAAGTCTAACATTCCACTGTATGTATATATTGTTATACAAAATATAAGCAGAGACTTATAAATCCGTACTAAAACAGTATAAAATAATATACAGTTTGATAGTACTAATTACATTTGTTATGATTTTTGTAAAATATTAATTACGTTTTTTGTGAGATGTACATGATGTAAGGTTTTAAAATCCTTGTGAATTGAAACCATGCAAGTATCTTTTCATTTACGACCGTTTGAAATTTAGATATTTAGCTAACTTTAATTTGGCATTCCTGCTCGTTGGTGCTCATAATGTTGCATATAATTTTCATATTTGTAATGACTGTTCAAACCTGTGAGACATAATACACGTTTATATGACAATTTTAATTATATTCTATTAAGAATAATATCAGTCTCAGTCTACACTTAATAAATTATTATTCTCTTGGTCTGGTAGTATCTATTAATTAAATTAGATATTTTGACAGAAAATCCTTTTGTTTGATTATCTTTCTGCTTTCGGCCAGTGTTTTTGACCTAAGATAAATATTTTTAACAGAAATATCGTTTTCTTAGTTTTCTTCATGCTTTCCGACATTTTCCCATGCTATGATTGAAATACAAAATATCAAATTATAATCGTTCTGAAATAATCAGTTTATTCTGGGAAATTATATTTCAATAAACTATTCCCAGGTTTATTGTCACAATGCACAACAACAGCACGCTGTATTAAAAAATACACACACAACGCGTACAGGGACCGTCTCAAAGCATGAATTATATGATTGCGTTATCATTATACTTGGTATTTATTTTGACTGCAACCTAGTATTTATTGTTTTACTTTCCAACCTTCAAATGAATTTGATTGTTGAAATATGTAATGTCACGTGGTAGCCAATCCATAGAGGGACCGTATCAAAGACATAGATAACTACCTGTATAAATGATAGAAAATTTTCTAGACTTTTGTCATTGTTGAAGGTGGTACGCTGACCTAAAGTTGATTTAATCCACGTCCATAAGTCTCTAGTGGAAAGTTGTCATTTGCAATCATTCCACATTTCTTTATTGGTATATTCAAATCAAATCGCATCAATGTTATTGTCATTAAACATTTACATTATTTGTGTGGCAATACAAATTTAAACACACAACAAAACAGAATACGAGACAAATGACACAGAATACAAAAAAAAATCTTTAGTGATAGATTTACAATATTACAATTTTCAATAGCCCTCAGTTCTAATGAACTTTTAAAAAATAAGCATATAATTCTTACATGTCTAAAGGAAGCGAGGTTTGATATCAGAACTTATTGTTGTTCATCATGGAAATGAATCAAATGTTCATTATCTTAATGATATCATTAAATACATGTTGTCTGATATTCTGGTTTACGTTGCAATTCAGAATAAAATGTGATTCATCTTCGATGACTTTGCAGGTTTTGCACAGTCTTTGTTCTCGAGGACCTTAAAAATAACGACCTTTTTTTTTTATTCCAAGACTATGGTCATTTAAACGAAGTTTAGTAAAAAAAATACTCCTAATAGAAAAATCATTAAACAATAAGTAAAAATTTGTTTCAAGTGAAGGATTAAGTTTTTTTATACAGAACACGTTTGCTACTTTCGTCGATTTTTTTATCTTTTACTTTATATAAATCTTCATAATAGTCATTGTTTCATTTTCAATTGTTGATTTAAATGTTTCAAATAATGTAAAATTCTAACAATTGGACACTTTGTCGTTCAGGTTATTGACTGTTAAAACATTCTTAGCATATGTATACCAAGAATATACACCTTGTAAATCAATGGATTTTGACAGTTCGAAATTTTTGTTCAATAATGGGTTTAAATGATCAATATTCAGTCTAGCAAGATATAATAAACAGCTACGCCAGGGGCACATGATACGCCCGTCACTTTTCAAAGAATAAAGTTCAATAACTTATCAATGTCATATCAGAAATTTATTAAAAAAAAATAAAGGGACGTTACTTTACAGTTATAAACCAGTCAACAAAGTTTCATAAAAACTGCTCAACGTACTTGAAATATATTGACCGAAAAATGGAAAGTCACCCACTTTTTATGAATAAAATCCCACATCTCGGAAACGTTAAATCTAAAATTTATAAAACTTAAAAGGGAACTTACGTTAATTCATATAAACAATTCACCAAAGTTTCATGAAAAATAATCAAAGCATTTTGAGTTATTGTCCGAAAACTGTAACCCCCCCCCCCCCTTTTAATAAATAAAACCCCATAACTCGGAAACGTAAAATCTAAAATAAATAAAAATCAAAAGAGAGTTCATGTTAATAGATATATCGAATTCCCCAAAGTTTCTTGCAAGTTGGTGGTAGTGTTTGGGGTTATTGTTCGAAAACAGGAAAATCCCCCTTTTGTAATGAATAGAAACCCATAACTCGGGAATGAACAATCTAAAATTAATAAAAATCGAAAGGGAGCTCAAGTCAATAGATATAAATAATTCACCAAAGTTTCATGCAAATTGGTGAAAGCGTATTTGAATAATTGTCCGACATGTTGACGATGGACGGACAAACGGACGGACGGAAGGAAGGACGGACGGAAGGACGGACGGGTACAAGATATTATAATACGTCCCGTTATCTTGTTACTGATAACATTTAAAAAATTTAATTGTTCAAATACTGATATGTCGGACACCTTTGTCTAACCAGTGTTTTGTTGGTCTTTCTTTTTCTCACCATTCGACATCATGTGTCTGCTATCTATTAAGCTCTTCATTGGCCGAATTAATTCCATTTTGGACCTCTGTAAATGCTTTGGTATCAACATTTATAATATCATTCATAATAGTTTCATCACAGAGAGCATTTACAATTTTAGCTATAAACTCATTAGTCCATTCTATAACAGTATTTAGGCAATTAGTAATAAATCATTCTGATAAAAACATTCTTTCTCAATTAATATTTGAGACGTAGTTTAATCTGTGAATGATCAAACAAGCAACTAATTTCTTGTTTAGAAAAATATAGAACTGAGGACAGAAGATGTTCACTAGCTATAGCATAATCAATTTTACTATCTATATTAATTAAGAAGTGTGATAGATTTAATTAAAAACAATTGAAGGTCTTTCCACCAAAAACAATGTATTCTAATATGAAAGTGGTAAAAGTAAGTTTAAAATGTCATTTCAATAGTCAAATGATAGCTTATTGTACGCTGATTCAAAAAATATATGGTTTCTATACAATATTTTTTTAAATAAGGGAGATAATTTGTTATTTCAGGTTTGAAAAATGATACTTCCGATAAATTTGAATATTTACTTGACACTGAGGCCAAAAATATCTGGTTCTATTTACTTTTATTTTAATAAAGTTAAAAAAAATAGCTACTTCCGGTTTACACCAGGTCACTTCCGGTTGTTATTTTCAAGGTTAAATGGTTTGATACCTTTTGCCAAAGGTCTCATGGCTTTATCATGTATACATATGAGGTAAAAACAAAGGTCAAATTCTAGAACGTCAAAATAAGCTATGACTTTGAGATCAATTTCAAGTTCATAAACCAAGGACCTCAAATCAAAAGACCATAGGTTTTAATTGTATTTGGTTAATGAGTTATATCACCATTCGCGTATTTTTAAATACAAGAGGGGAGAAAACCCCCTTTTACGTTCAACGTACCCTTGCAATCAAAATTTACGTGTTACGACATGTCGCAACTAACAATTTAGTAAAAATAGTGTGTTAATATCTTATACAGTTTTTGGGAATAAGTGAAAAAATCCAATTTCAAAAATAAGAATATGACCTTGACCTTTGACCTTAACCTAATTTTCATTTTTTTGGACCAAGGAACTCAAATCAAAAGATCCTAGGTCTTTATGGTTTACAAGATAGAAATACAAAATCACATATATCAAATGCATAAGGGGAAATAACTCTCATATGGAGCGTTCATATTGCTTCGGTCAAAATAGGACAAATCATGCGAAGGATATAACGAGCAATTTTATAAAATAAATTTGTAGTGATCTTTTACGGTTGCGAAGGAGTATTGGACACAAGGAAAACAGTGTTTGGGGAGATAAATCCTTCAAAGAAAAGTATTCGGTTACGCAGGATAAATTTCAAAAGCGCATAAACTGTTCGATTTCATATATCAAATATCTAAGCAACATATTGCAAAACAAATATTTATCGCAAGAACAAAATTAGGCGGAAGAAAAAAAAATAATCAGAAGAAAAACAATAGGTCTTTCCACAGAAAAGTGGAAAGACTTAATAATGAGCAAGAGTATCATATCATCTTTTGGAAAGTTTCTCGATAAATCACAACGTATAATTACTCTCGATTTAAATTGTCAACTAACACAGTTTTATTGGAATTTATCTATGGAACATAAAATATTATCATCCTAAATATGCACGTAATATTTGCTGCCTCACGATAATCATCAATCCTTATAATTCCTAGATTTCTATCCTTATAAAAGTTGACATAGCCGGATCCATACCTGTATAGGTTAAGGGATTAAGTTTTTCCTTTTCATCGTTGATCTCTGATTCTAGTAGTATTGATTTGGTTTTCGAAAAGGCTAGTGTTCTTATCAATAGTAATCTCCTTTATTTACACGGTAAGGTAATACTAGAATTTAACAATTTTATTCCTCATTATTGGTGAAAATAAGATATTTGAAAATCTTTGTTTCTTCTATCTACGTATCTTGCAATTGATTCCTATTCCGGTGGTCTATTATGTATGCACCCACACAGTATACAGGGAAGGATAATATGCGAAATAAGGCGGATAATGATGACTAGGAAAACATAAAGAATATAGGTTTTGATGTTTCCTTGACAAATAATCCCAAAGAAAAATTCAATTCAAATGTCTCATTTCACTTTTGATATAAAATATCAAAAACTTTGTTTTGAGTTGTTGTTTTTTTCGTTTTTAATTTTTTAAATAATTAAAAAACGAATGGACCGACAGTCCGTGTAAATTTGCGTTCATTCGTTTATCAATTTAAAAAAAAAAATCAAAGAAAATATATTTTCGTTTCTCATTTTTGAATTCTCAGAAACAAAAATATATGTTGTCATTATAGGAAGGTAAAACAGCATTACATTTGGCAGCTGAAAATGGAGAGATGGAGGTAACAGAATGGCTGATTGAAAAAAAAGGAATGGATCCCATGGTTAAATCATCTCAGGTAACATTTGATATTATAGACATTGAACTTAGTGATATGTTTAATAGTAAACTATTTACATAAGTTTTTTTTAAATAACATTGCATTTATTGATTTGTCAGAATTGTTTTTATTTTTTTTAGTCTGTAGAATTTTGAAATAATAAATTAATGATGGGTTTATGTACTTAAAATAGACTGTACATGAATATTCATTTCCTCGCTTAATTGCTTAAAATTTTTTTTACTCTAAAATGATTAAAAAACTTTCAATTTGATTAGAAAAAGAAAAACCTTATCCGAAATGGAATTCAGGATGTTTAGTACATGTACCATGGTTAAAAAGAAAATAGTGTGACTTTCCTTTAGACGAAAGCACAGGTCTGAGAATGGGAAAACAATTTGACCATCACTTTAAATTATGTGGTGTCTCTAATTATTAGATATATTGTGTGATATTTCTTATTTGACTGTAAACTATAGTATATGACAATATTTCACTAAATTTTATTTTTCCAAATAAACAAATATATATATGTCGTGTAAATATTGGTTTTAACAGTTTTACAAGGTTAATACACCAAACAGAACATTGTTTGTGTCTGTCGGTACAGGAAATTAGATTTTTCTGAAGTTTGGAGCAGTTTTTATCAGATATAATATAATTTCAGAAACCATAGCACCTCTTTTTTTTCAAACATTTTTAAATAACCAGTCAATCTCACACATTGATCGGGAATTTGTGTCATAAGTAGTAAAATTTACATTTCTTGAACAATGAAATCTGGGGATATTTGGTCAATTAAAACAATTCCTTTACTTAATACATGACATAGGTAAAATCTCTTTGTTCTTACTGTGCTATATTCTTGATAATGCATAGTAAAGGTGTGCATTAACTACCTCAGATATACTGCACAGTTCAACAGTATTCTTACTTTAAGGGGACGGATCCTGGATTTTGACAGGCGTGTAATTACATAAAATTTTAAAAATATCACCGAGTGTAGCGAGACTCAAAACAATTTGACTATTTTAGTGTAAAAATATGAAAAAGAAAGTGTTTCTCATACCTTGAACAAGGACATGAAATATTTTATGAAATTTTGTGTACAATATCAATCTGAAAACAGTGTTTCAAAGTCAAACCAGATAATAACAATTTTTTTTTATTGTCATTCGGATTATAAAGGGTTACCCGAGCCGTGCAGATTAAATGATATATATCGACTTGCTTGGTCAATAACTTTAACTTAGTACGAGAATATATAAAAAGTATTCTCTTAACTTTGGTTTTGTTCCAAAATAGATTTTTTCTCCAATGGGATATTTCTTTCTCCCATAGAAACGTTTTCTCTCTTATGAATTGCTATAATCTCACATAGAATTTTTATTCTACCTTAGAATCTTTTGTTATCCCTTAGGAGTTATTTTTAACCATTAGGATTTTTTTTATCCCACAGAATATTTTTTCAGTAATGAAATCCCTTACGAATTTTATTAATCCTATCGGATATTTTTTATCCCACAGGAGTGTTTTATTAGACAAATATCCTATAGGATAAAAAATATCTTGTAGGAAATTCTTTTATTTCTCTTAAGGGATTTTTCTTAGTCTTAGGGGAGAAAATATATCCTATAGGATATTTTTATTTTCCTAAGGGATTATAAATCCCTTAGGATTTAAATATCCTGTAGGATATTAAAAATATCCTTTGGGATTATGACTGTATCCTATAGGATTTTCAAAATACAATAGGATTTTAAAAAGTCATATGAGTGAAACAAATATCTTACAGGATTTTGTCACTGTTTTCACTCCAGTTGCCGAATCAGGCGAGCCACACCAACATTTTTTGAGTATTGTGTTAACTAACCCCAGAGGTACATTATTACCAAATTTGATGATTCTACCGTTAAAAAAGTGTGGTTCCAATTTGCATTTATGAGAAGTGCAAATTAATCCAAGAATATGTTGTATGTAATACGTTGTTAAAGAATACATTCAACAATACGTCCTTCTGTCTGTCGGGGTGTTTTATTATTTTATTTTTTGTAGTAATGTAGATTTTTTTTAGGGATGTACACTTCGACGTCTGTTTATCTGTATTGGTGTATAAATACGCTACTACGTTCTATTTTAAAGGGATGTAAGAGTACACTTCGACGTCTGTTTGTCTGTATGGATGTATAAATACACAACTACGTATCATTCGTAAAGGATGTATGAGCATTGACTGTATTGATGTATTAATACGCCACCACATGTATTTATTTGTTGGGGATGTATCAATATACCATCAAAACACGTATGTTTGTCTGCAGGAAATTTGAAAACACGATACCGCGCCATTTTTTGCATAGGGGTGAAAAAGGACACTACCACGTCTTGTTATTTGTAGGGGATAAATATATCCAATACCACGTCCGTCTGTATGGGATCTTTAAATGCACTTCCATGTAGGAGATGTAGTATATTAACAATAAATAAGGGAAACTATACTAGAAAAGCGGAAGTTCTAAACAATAACAATAACAAAACAATGCATAATTGTAAGTTAATAACACAGTTAATTATGCAACCAATGTTCCCTCATGTCAAATTACAAAAACAACATTAATATTGTTGAAAAAGATGCAACATGTTAATGCATTACATAACTACATTGTATAAAAATCATTAAATAATGTTCAATATGGCAGAAAATTATTGAAAGAAAATAAAATCAACATATTAAACATTATAATCAACTGATTAATTTCAATAACTGATCTGATATTTTTGCCACGTGAGAAACAAAGAATCATCATCAACTGTCCGGTTTTGTAAATGTCCTAACCATACAATTCAAGCTAGATTTGTATGCTATCTATATCAAAGCAATGCAAAATGTATATCAACATTGTATTCAAAGAGTTTCAAAATCAATGGCGAACAACTATTTCAAAATGATTTCTACAAAATGAAATGATTTACGTGTAGTATGCCTGCCATTGAGACTAATCGCTATCAGATACCTAACAAAATTTAAAGTAAGTACGTACAGCCTTCCAAAATGAGAGTAATTTTTTCTGCATAGCAAGCTTTCATAGGCCCCGACATGACACATTGAAACAAAACTAAAAAAACAACATACAGCATGATTCAGGTACAAAACAACATGGTTGATGATTGTTGCTGCTTAATGTCCAGTGGCAAATATTTTATGCATGTTCTAGACGAAAACAAATTAACAAAACAATACAATAGGTAGGTCCTTTAATGAGACCGTCCGGAATGATTCATGTAGACTTTAACTGGAATATTGCCAAAATATGAAAAGCTATAATAAGCCATTTGATTTAAAAGGGTTTTTATTATAAATTAGTTCAAAAACCGACAAATTTAAAATAAAACAGATGTGCTAAACATATTTATACAAAATGAAATCCCTTTTTTTTTTGGCATTTCTGATTATCAAAATCGATGTCGTGACCCTCAATTATACATTGAGTTGTGTTGTTATGTCAGGTTCCATTTTTTTTCAATAATTTATTACAAATTGAAGCATAATTTACGCTAGCTGTCATCATTGATCTAGAAACAATCTATGTATAGGGATTCAATTCTGACTTTGACATCGTTTGATTTTAGAATATATTTTATTCTAGATTGAGGCCAAGATTCTCCTAATGCTTCTGTCTGAAAAATGCACAAATATCCTTAATGAGCTGACTTAAGAGACTATAACCATACTAGTATGAAAAGATTTGCTTACCTATCATACATGCTTTTGAAAAAAAGATGCATTTGAAAACCAGGATGTAGCATTTTTGCTTTTTTATAATAAACCAAAAATGCAATGCCATACCTCACCGATAGTGCATTTACAAAATCTATTAAGTTATCTGTTTTCATTACAGAAAATGGCTTTATCGTGAGTTAGAGCAAATGCATTTTCAATCTGATTTTTGAAATGGTCATTCAATCAAATAGAAAAACTTTCGTTTGATAAGATTGTATTGAAGTGTAGTGTAGAGATGTGGCAATGCTATGATTAATTTACCCATATTCTCTGTCAGCACAAGGACCCAAATGCAGACACGTTTAACATTGTATGTTTACTTTGGTGAATAGTTGTCTCGTTTGGCATTCATACGACATCTCCTTATTTTGATACTAGTATTCAGATTTTCTTGTATTTATCTATAAGAAAAATATAAAGTGTATATGTTAAGTATCCAATGGATTAAAAAAATATATTATATAGTACAATATACAATGAATATGGTAAAAATATATATGATTAATTGATTTATCGCATTAACTATAGAGGTTACTACTGATAAGACAACAGGGCCGCCCGTTATAGTATGACGTTTTCTAAAAACTTGTTTCTAGAACAACGCATTGTACTCATAATTTATTATTTGTTGTCGTTTATCTCGTTTTTTCGGGATTTCCAACTGCTTCGCGGCAATGAAACTCATTAAGAGTTCAAGTATCAGTGGTTTTGATTGGACGATAAGATTTGATTTTTATAAATATAAATATTTCTTATAGTATTTTGTCTTCAAACAGACGAACTCGTGTAATCAAATTCGGTAAAACGGGAAAGGTTTGTAAATTAAAGTTGGTAATTATTGATGACTAATTAGGTCCATCAGCCAATATTACACGAATAATCAGGACGGTTATGTGCTATTACAATCAATAAAGAAAAACTCCAAATCGGAGTTAAGCATATCATTTTATGGATCACAAAAAATAGACAAAAGAGATAAGTAACCACACACTGTCAAATTATTGTAACTCACGCATTGCTTAATTGATATAGAAAAAAGGCGGGAATATGATTACCAATGAGAAACCTATCCAACCAAGATTATATAATGTCAATAGAACCAACTATAGGTCACCATACGGCCTTCAAATGGAGTTAAAGTGCATGATATAGCAAGCTGTATAAGGTCCAGAATGAAAAATAAATATTAACATTAAAGAAGTAACACTTTAAACTGTTTACATCCCAAGCGCTTTTCGCGATTGAACTTCATTAAAAAGGTCACATGAGATACAACGACAACAGTCTGATTTGAGGGACGACCATTTTATATTCTTATAAGTTGGAACAGGTGGTATTATTCTGACGTTGTACTCACTTCACCTGTTAGCAGTTTGGCTACTCTCTTGTTTACGGTTATTTTAAGATTTTTTTACAGCATTTATCGGGTCAGAATATTCATTTCCGAAATCATCCTGGCTCCCCCAACCTTTCCTCGCAGAATATCCGGTTTCTACAATTTCAAGACCAGTAATGAAATTTTATAGTCAATTGGCAATGAATTCAATTTTGTTAAAATGTTAGCACTTTGTATTGTGTTGGCATTTTCTTAAATGTATTAACAAGTGCTAAGTTGTTCGGGAGAAGTCTATGGAAGACATTATGTCAATATCCTAGTCAGCTCTTCAGGTTTAAATAAAATTAGATATAAGATATACTTTGATGAGACAGTACTCGAACGACGCAGAACTATAAACATGATCAAGACATCTAGAGTCAACATTCAGTCTTTTATAATTGACAGATGTCAATACAAAATATCAAGCTCGAAATCGCTGTATGTCTGAAAAACTAAAGAGTAAATTAAGCATAATTCGTCATTAAACGAGATACTGACAGACACCAGAACATTTTGTGCGTTTGAAATATGTCATCCTCTCCTTTTAATCGCGATTAGTTGAAATATAAATTGTAGATAAAAGTTGGAGTAAAAAACCAGTCTAGTTTATTATCTTCAATATTTGTATTATAACTTAAATATTTTTTTATTTCTTTTTTATTTCTCTGCAAAACACTACATGGCCAATTATTACTATATTTTTTTGAATATATTTTACCATGGTTTTTCTTTACTTTTTAATTACATTCTATTATATATGATAATGTCGTGCAATTGTAAAACAAGAAAAGGTAAAAGACATTTTTGTAAGGGAATACGACGGATGACTTAAATAAAAATAAGTGTTTTCTTGTGGTTAAATGTATTTAAAAATGATGATCGAATTTTACAAAATATCTCGTCTTTACACGTTTTGAGTGACACACTCTAAACTAAATCATTTGCTCGAGAAGATGTTACAGTTATGCTGTTTAAATACTATTGTATCATTTGAAGTGTACAGACCTTGCAATTTTGATTACAAAACAAGATATAAATCAATCAATTTGACTGGACAGAGAACACTGTAATAATTTAACATTAGCATATGATTATTGACCTAAAAAAACCGAAGAACCTTGTGTATCTGGATCTGTTTGATAGACAGCTGTACAACAAGCTGTTTAAAAATCGATTTGTTGGAAGAAGTTAACTTACTGTTTTCTTACAATGTCTGCAACTTATTTCACAGATGATCTAAAAAAAACAAATACTCGTGGGTAGGTACATGTAAGGAGCATTTCAGTATAACTTACAATCACTTTAAGTCGTAAGTTTTTTTTTCTTGTACAAAAGAGCAACTGCTTGTTAGGAATCTCTTTCCTGATTACGGACGGATTAAAAAGACAAAATATATATAACAAAAACATTCATCGGCTGATTGTCAATTAGGTTGGTATAGGGAAAAAAATAATTAATTTTAAAAGAAGATAAATACATTATTTTGAATATTTGAGGGATAGAAATATAAATTTACCCTTTAATTTTATAAAACCATTTCATTGTGTCTATTTGAAGCTACAAATGTCTAATACTTTTACAAACAAATCATGTAACTGTCATATAATCGGTCCGTTTTCGATGCAGTTGAGTAACTGTATATATCAGTCTGAGTACTGTATATATATGTAAAATACAATTATGCCGATCAAGAATTGCTTATTCTATGGAAATAATATTTTGTTAAAGCTTTTTCTGTACCTTTCTTAAATGTTTGATGGTTTGTTAGACAGTAAGACTGTAAAAAATGTCCACACCATTCGGGCTCCTACAACTTAATATCTCTTTTTGGTCGAAGGTCTTGTAATGTCAATATTAACTTATCATTGATCTTTTTCTATTACGAATATTTATTAACCAACTTACTACAATATGTATAGAAATACCCATGCTTTATAAAAGGAAAATTTCGACATCTGGTCATTATGAACGAAGAAATTGCTACAGCCAGTCATTACGAAATCTCGGTCATGCATTACGAAATCTCAGCCATGCATTACGAAATCACATGTACAGTCATGCATTTTAAACAGATGAAACGGGACATCGATTAAATCAAAATGTCGTTTATTTCTTTAAATAAGTGTGACATTTTTTAAATTCTTTTTAAACTTAATATCATATTAAAAACAAGTTTAAATAATGTTCATTGACATCGTTTTGTAACGACTTGAAACGGAAATATTTCACAGCCTTTTTCGAGTACGACTTACGATTATTATCACTGTTTCATTTCCGTTGTTCAATCCTCAGAATGCAGACTTTAGTAACGTTAAACTGTCTGATTTATTCTTCCCAGCTACTTTTTATTTGCTAGATAAAATCAATTTTAATAGCATAAAATTAAGTACTTGGATGAGAAATCAGAAATTACATCTGACAGTCACAATGTTCATTGTTGACCAAAATTACATGCGAAATTGAATGCGAAAAGACAAGTTGTAGGTCAGCTATGAAATTCTTGCATCTTCTTCACGGTAAGTTTCTTACTCTTTGTTTAATAGAAGAATTAAAACCATTTAATAAAAATGTTATGAAACCGGCTTTTCTGTATTGGTCCTGTTGTAGTTTGTGGATAGCTGTATAATTTTGGATCCGAGACTCGAAGACTGTTCTTGAATGAAGTTGCCCTTATAGTTGGTTAATAAAAGTATCAATATATGGACTTTTTCATATTGGCCCTGTAACATGCCCTTGATATTAATAATGGCCTCGGACAATTGTAATGGCCCTCGGCGTTGCCTCAGGGCCATTACAACCATCCTTGGCCATTATTACCACCTCGGGCATGTTACAGGGCCAATATGAAAAAGTCCATACATTAATACTATAATAACATCCCTTCAATCAAACAGCAATGTAAAGCATCTGAAATCTTAACTAAAATGACAACTCCAGAAAGATCCAATGAATTGGATGCTGTCAACTTAATAAATGAACCTGAACACAGCTTTGACACAGTTATAGTAAATGAACCTGAACACAGTTTTGACACTGGACCCAATGACAACAATACTGATAACATAAACAAGGAATTAGAAACTGTTATAGAAAAAGAGAACATACCAAATCCAATATTTTCACAAAGCAGTTGTATGAATTCGAAAATGATATCAACAGCTACAAGGAAAGAAAGCAATCCGTTTAGTGTATTGTGTGGGGCAACAATCACAGGTGGTGTTATAAACTTGAATAATTTTACTCTGGGAAAAGGAAGTATTATGAACTAGATAGTTCACAAGAATAAATGGAACCTAATATTCCATTATACATGTATGAAAATTACAATTCAGTGACACATTGTTATGTTGATTTATTTGTTCATGTTGATTAAAATAATCAATGGTATTTTTATTCCTTATATTCTGACTGGCACCATGTCTATGGGCACATAAAGCCATTGCATCATTTTACACTTTAGAGTTCACTACAAGGCTTCCAACATTGTGAATACAAACACAACAGACAACTGTTTACAGTCAATACAAAAAATAATGATTGATATATGATCTTTTCCAGTTCTCAAAAATAAAATTCAAAGCAAAAGTACTAGTGCACACACACAAAAACCAATTCCATCTAAAAAAATAATGCCATATTTTATGAACAAAGACATATTTCTTATTAAATTTGTCAACAGAAGCATGAAAGTGCATATGTCTATAATGGCCCTGATACATATATTCTTAAAATTGATTATGGACTGTTCTGGAATGAAGTTGGTTAATAAATGTATCAATATATGGACTTTTTCATATTGGCCCTGTAACATACCCTTGGTATTAATAATGGCCTCGGACAGTTGTAATGGCCCTGGGTGCTGCCTCGGGCCATTACAACCATCCTTGACCATTATTAATACCTCGGGCATGTTACAGGGCCAATATGAAAAAGTCCATACATTAATACTATAGTATTGACATGAAGATTTGCTAAACTATCTATTGTTTTATGGTCTCCTATCGTCGAAGGAAAATACAAAGCCTTACCAAATAAAGGAACCAGTAATACTGCTTTAGTATATTAGCTGATAAGTTCCCTCAATCTTGTGCTTGAAAGAAAAATACAATGAAATATTTTAACCCGAATACATTTCAAAACTAGGAACCCCACTGATGATTGCGGCCAATTTGGTTTAAATTAAAGGCCAGTTGTTTCACAGAAGATTTTTTTTTAAAGTAAACAGACGACTTCGACGGAGAACGGACGCCCAGTGATGAATCAAGCTTACTTCGTTTCCCTGACAGAGCGTTATTTCATTCGTCATGGGCCATTTTTTAATGTACTGTCATGTTTACACCAACCTATCAACAAAGTCGGCGATCTACTTTCCTGGGTTCACAATATTACGAATATATTACCCTTTTTGAAGGGTTGTTGTCTGTTTTACGTATATCCTTAGTCTTATTGTAAGAATTTTAAAAAAGTTGAATGCACAATTGTGTAAAAGAATCATGTTTCATACACAGACTAAACGTTATAATTTTCTATGAATGTGGTATTGTCTTTTATGAAAATAGCGTTATCCGGTCAACATCTAAACCCCTTAAGGACGTGGTAACTGTAACTAAAATTATCTAAATAGAAAAGGAAAGCTTCATATTGTCTTATAGATTCAGATTTATTCATGTTGGTTAGCACCACTTTCGACATCAAATTTGTCAAATATCGTGTAAAAGAGGTACGGCCTATATTTCCTGAAATGAATTCATACCAGGACAATTTTCCTAAAGTCTTTCAATCTTTATTTAGGTTCATAGTACCACATCCCAACGCTTTGAGGTTTTTACAGTTCATTGGTTGCATTTTAAAGATATCACCTAATTAATAACGCTAAAAGCTTAAAACTGCGATTTTGTGAGATTTTGGCAAACCCAAACCTATAGGTTAAATACACAGCGGTTAACCATAACCACAATTCTGTTGATAGTAAGGCAATCATTGATTTTAGACTTTTTCAAATCCAAATGAGAATATCTAAGTTGAATATGAATTTTCTAAATAAGCAAAGTATAATAAGCATAGTTCAACATTGGATACATGTACATGACTCAAGTTTAACGTTAATAACAATATCATATCCAATGGAACCTCAAAACGAGTTTATATTCTAAATAAATATGTATTATCAGAAGTTCGTTACTGGGAATTATCCTTTCAATTGTAGACTTATTAAGTAAAGGTTATAGAGAAAAATCTAAAACAGGAGATTTGATATTGTTCTGTTACAAATATAATGCAAATAAATAAAGTTATTTAGAAATCATAATACACATGATTGTTAACCTATTTTATATGCACGTATAAAATTTAATGTCTCTGGTGTAAACAACTATCATAAGGCCATTAGTACTCTTAGAATATCTCGTAATTCAAAAGATGTTTTCTAATAAGTACCTAGTGGTTATATTAAACTGATAACAGTCATACAAGTTATACAAATGAGCTGATTTACTTTGAACATATGTTAAGTGCACATTACACGATTAAGGATAAATGCACAATTTGCGCGCTTTTTACGATTTAAGATGAATGCTCAATTGAGCGAACGTTGAATGGAAAACACAAGAAACTATGAATGATAAGCGCAAGTACGGAGAATGTACGATAAGTGGAAAGAACACGCACGGAGAATGTACGATGAGTGAACGAAACACGTACACATAGTGGACGATGAGTGAAAGGAACACGTATGCAGAATATACGATAAGTGAAAAGAATACGTTCGCAAAATGTACGATGAAGGAAAGGAACATGCACGCAGAATGTACGACGAGTGAAAGGAACACGTATGCAGAATATACGATAATTAAAAGGAACACATACGTAATGCGAATATATATGTGCAAACTCTTTAAGATAATTTTTTGGTAACAACAAACAAAAGAACTATGTCAATTGGACCTGCTTTGATACTAATATTGCCCTTGAATTTTTACTGCATAACATTTTTGTTCGCTATGGAGATTCCGTATATCGTCAGGTTATCGGAAATCACATGGGGACTAACTGTGCACCACTTATTGCAGACCTGTTTCTGTATTGTTATGAATTACAATGTTTGACTAAAATCAGCAAAGACCCATTGAAACAACATCTGATTCAGATATTTAGATGATATATTGGCTCTCAATAATGACGACTACAGTATCTACACTAAAGAGATTTCTCCTGCCGAACTGACTTTAAATAAAGCTAATACTAACAATGAACACTGCCCTTTCCTGGATCTGGATATCTATATCTTTAACGGGAAACTTAATACCAAATTTATGATAAAAGAGATGATTTTTCATTTCCTATTGTTAATTATCCATTTTTAGATGGTGATGTTTCCTTGTCACCATTTTATGGTGTTTATATATCTCAACTTGTTCGATTCGCTCATGTATGTAAAAACGTATTTGATTTCAACGAAAGAAATCTCTGTATTACTGAAAAATTATTACACCAGGGTTTTCGATATCACAAACTAGTCAAAACATTTACTAAATTTTATCATCGGTACAAGGACATCATTCGTAAATATAAATCAACATGCATATACATATATCTTATACGTTCAGGTATTTCACATCCAATGCTTTATGGTAATATTATTTACAAAGCACAATAATGTCGGCATTCACCTCAATAACTAACCAAACCTTTAAACAGACTTATTCGGTAAGGATATGGGTACGATACTGTTGTCAGGTCATTACGGATTGCATATTTTTGTATTAATATTGATTCACTCATAGGGTCTTTGCATCGGAAATAACACTATTATTATAAAACCAGTTGTTGGCATGATACGGGTTATGTTCTTCTCATATATTTTATGATGGTATGATACTAAACACCTAACGGGAGGGATTGTACTTGATTTTCATATGATGAAGACATAATCTTTCAATCAGTTTAATTGAGGTCTGGAGCTAGCATGTCAGTAACTGCTAGTAGTCCTTTATTTTTTGATGCATCATTTTCATTTTGCTTAGTTTCCGGTGTTACCTATTCTGACATTGGACTCGGACTTCTTTTAACTGAGTTTTACTGTGCGTATTGCTATGTGTTTCTTTATTCTACATTAGCTAGAGGTAAAGGGGAGGATAGATTTAACAAAACATGTTTAACACCGCCGCATTTTTGCGCTGTTCCAAGTCAGAAGCCTTTGTAAGTCTTGTATGTTTTTTAATTTTAGTTCAGTTTTGGAGTTTAGTGTGACGTCCATTTTCACTGAACTAGTACACAATCTTTTTAAGGGGCCAGCTGAGGAGCACCTCCGGGTGCGGGATTTTCTCGCTGCGTTGAAGACCCGTTGGTGGCCTTCGGCTGTTGTCTGCTCTTTTGTCGGGTTGTTGTCTCTTTGACATATTCCCCATTTCCATTCTCAATTTTAATCGAAGATGAGTGAAAGGAACGTGTGAAGAGAATGGACGATGAATGGAAGGAACACGTACGCAGAATGGACGACAAGTGAAAGCAAAACTAGATACTGGACGATAAATTGAAGCAAAACTAGATAATGGACGATGAATGAAATGGACACGTACGTAGATTGGACGACTATTGAAAGCAAAACTAGATACTGGACGATAAATTAAAGCAAAACTAGATAATGGACGGTGAATGAAATGGACACGTATGCAGAATGGACGGTGAGTGAAAGCAAAACTAGATAATGGACGATGCAAAACCAGATAAAGGACGAAGAATGAAAGGAACACGTACGCATAATGGACGACGAGTGAAAGCAAAACTAGATAATGGACGATGAATGAAAGGAACAAGTACACAGAATGGACGACGAGTGAAAGCAAAACTATATAATGGACGATAAATGAAAGCAAAACTTGATAATGGACGATGAATGATATGGACACGCATGCAGAATGGCCGATGAGTGAAAGGAATGTGTACGCAGAATGAACGATGAATGAAAGGAACTCGTACGTACAATCGCCGATGAGTGAAAGGCACGCGTATGCAGCAGAGACGATGAATGAAAGGAACACGTACACAGCATGGACTATGAGTGAAAGGACACTAGAGAATGGACGATCAATGAAAAATACTGCGTACGAACAATCGACGATAAGTGAAAGGAACGCGCAAAGAGAATGGTCGACGAATTAAGGAAACGCGTACACAGCACGGACATGAATGAAATAAACTTGTACGCAGTACGGACGATGAATGAAAGGAACACGTACGTACAATCGCCTATGAGTGAAAGGAACGCCTATCCAAAATAGACGATGAGTGTAAGGAACACGTTCGCAGATTGAACGATGAATCAAAGGAAAACGTACGCAGAATTGACAATGCATCATGAATGCACGGAATATATGTCGATTTGAATTTTGGAAGGTCTGTAGCAGTGTTTGTCATGTAATTTGTCACGCAAATAGTTTTACGGATGCTTACTCAAATACTGAGACGTGCAAATACATGTTTTCATATTAAAAATATAGCGCAATTCGACACCTATGACTTAGATCCTACCAAATATATGTAGGACTCTAAAGTGCGATTGTACTCTAAAGTGCGATGGTCACGCTAACGTGCGATGGTGTCAGACGCTAAAGTGTGATGGTGTTTTTTTAAAGTGCGATCGGATAATACGCTTAAGTGCGATGGTATGATACGCTAAATTCCGATGGTGTAACGGGAATATGGTTCAGGCAATGGTTTCGTTTGTTGCTGAGCTCCAATCGTTTTTCGTTTATTGTTTTATTTATACATCAAGCTCTTTTGATAGGGTTTAAACTGGTCATTTTATAACCTTATATAGCTTGTTATGCGGCATGGGCCAAGGCTTTACGCTGATGGCCGTGTGATTATTATTTGCACACATGAACGACATTTTGGGTTGGATGGATATTTCATACTGCATCTTCTTATTTTTATTTAAAGTACGATAATTATCCAAACAGTGTATTGGTTACATTGCACAAGGAATTGTAAATTTAAATATACAATTCCTTGCATTGCAGTAGTTAGTATATTTTATATTTGCTGTTCGTTTATTGTTTGGTTTAAATTATAGGTTGTTTTTACCAAGTTTCTCATTTGCATTGTTTTACGCTGGTTGTTTGGAGTCCCTTTGGGCTTCATAGAATACTATGTGGCGTAGGCCAATGTTTCACGGTACAGGTCATTCTATAACAAAAAGTTTCATTCATTAATGACATAAAGTCTTGGATAGAGAGTTGTCTTATTGGCACTCATATGATAATACTAAATATCTGTTTGTTAGGTTGCTGTCTAGTTGATTGATATTCATTGTTTAACAGAAATAAAAAAAGTATATTTTATATTAAAGATTTCAATTAGAAGTAAAAAGAAGACTTTTTTGGCACCCCAGCTGTTTTGATTAAATTTCTTTTTACAATTTTACAAATTATAAAGTTAACTTTGTTCAGTAACGAACAAAAAAGTTGTAAATTGTGATCAGTTTGTTTATCTTTTTTTTCTTACCATGTGTAATAAAAAAAAACTGATCTGGACAAACATTCTCGTCATAATGCTGTTTAACGTTGCCAACGTCGATATGTACTTTTGCGGAAAAACGCACTTTAGCGTGTTCAAAAAAATACACAGACCGTCGCACTTTAGCGTATTAAACTACCGCACTTTAGCGTAGGCAATCGCACTTTAGCGTTACCATCGCGTTTTAGCGTCCCCATCGCACTTTAGAGTCCTACATATACATGTAGCTAAAACACTTTACTGGCAAAGATAAGATAGTTCGAAATGATTTTTTATGTTTGGTAAAAAATTGAAATAGATAACTTTCACTCAAAACACATGAGAAAGCATGAAGTAACATGAATTGTTTGTCCAACAATTTCCAGAATAATCAATCATAATTGTGTATAAGAATGAACCAATGTTTTACCAACCTTTTTATCGAGGAAAAAATATGCTTAGCTCTATACATTTGTAGCTTACTAAGACCATAATTTAAAAAAAAACGACATCCATTCACTTCCAAGAGATCAAGTAATATTCCTTAAAGGCAATGACGCATAAAACCAACTTAGTTACTAAAACACTTCCATACGTCGGTAAAAGGAAACAACAACTGAATACTTAATTAATAAAAGCTATAAAATAACAATTATGTAAGTTCCAAAAGGCTATGGAAACCAACGTTGTATACTCATATTAACGATATACATTAGTAGAAAATAAACAAATCAATAACTCAATCGATCTAGTTGATAAATTTATATCTGGTTCATGAGAGCAAATTTATTATTATAAATCATCAGCTTTTTCAATAAAGGGAAACAATCCATATGAACAAATGAATACAGGTTTTTTCCGATATTGATGATTTTCACTTTTGGCATCAGGAGTTATCATCCTTGATTGATTGGAAAATGGTACTTTCAAATGAGTCAGTGTGATAATGTAAGAATGCTAAACCATAACATTTTTATATTCTAAACAGCTGTTTCTCACTACAACAGTGGAGTTGGTGTTGACCATTTTTTTCATTTGCCATTGAGGAGTTCCACCGTTCATTGCGGAATCAATGACACAAATTAATATCAGAAAACAAGATTTGTTGTCATTTTACTAGCATATTGTTCTGGAATAAAGTTAACAAAAAAATTATAAAGGCTACTTCATCGACATTACGTACAATGGTCATGATGGTGTACGGCAGTCATTAACTCAACAATTCAAATAAGTCAACAAAGACATCAAGTTTCTGATTTAAACAATGTTCATTTAAAATTGTAATTTAAGTTTCTATAAAAAGCTTTTTGTGTTGCAACAAAGCCAGTTTCGAATTTGTTTTTACACGTATCCTCAGTTTTTGTTGACAAAATGTCATTTTACAGAGTACATCGTATGTGCAAATTGGGACACTGTAATCAGGCTGGTTTTTTTTCGTTTTTTTATTTATTTTTTTGGGGGGAGGAGGGGGGACACGCAGAGTACCAACATCATAGAGCTTTTAGATTGCAAATTGACATCTGCTAGCTATTCATATGAGGCTGTTTAGTCTTTTGAGTTTTAGGTCAAGGTAATATGATTATTTGTGTGATGTTGATCATCTTTGTTCATGTATAGTATTTTATTTTATTTCAATTTCACAAGGACTTGTCTGTAAAAAAGATACTTAACACTATACATTCTATATATGCATGTCAATATCTGCTTTATTCTGATTACAGAATGTGGAGCAATAGTATGATTCTCCTTAATTATATTGCAGGGTGAGACCCCATACCAACTGGCCGCAAAAGAAGACAGGGATGACCCGGAAGACATGAAAACAGAAATGAAGCAAGAAGTAATGGACTACCTGAAGGTAAATGTTATGTTTTATTTACCAGTATAAGAACTGTATCACAAAAAGGTAAGGAAGGAGAAGAAAAAGAACAAGATGATTTCTAAAAACTGGGCTCACAAGAATTAAAGTACATTATTTGATATTAAAGTTGAGACAACAAACTCTAGGATATAGAAAAATGCATAAAACATCTAATCCGTCGGGGTCAACTTTGCCTGAGTATATGAAAGTTTAACTGCAGTTTAAACTCTCTATCTCAATCACACCCTACACATACAAAGTTATTCATTTTAATATACAATCGAAAAGATTTGTAATCTTATTGCAAAAGTCACAATTAAGGGAACTTTGTAAATTGTAATGTGGGTTATAGACGCACATGGTATATGCATGTGGATAGAGACCAGTAATTTGGTAAGATATTATGATGAGATGAATGACCATCACTGATATGTCTTCGTACTTTGTACAGGTGGATAATATATCTTGTTTTTGACCTGAGCGCAGTCGACACCACAGGACAGTATAAAAGCATATGCCCAAGTGCACATGGCATCACATAGAAAATCACACAAGTATATATATACGTCTAGATGTGTGACAACTTTACGACAGACGTTCACCATCGGATAACCTGTGGTTATACCGGGCTATCATCACAATTTGTATATACTTCGTCTTAATGTTAGATCTGCAGATATGCGTTAGCATTATTAAAAAATGAATAGACCAAAACTTTCGACTTTAAGTAGCAAGATCTACTAGTTGACTAGTAATCAAGTACACAAATGACATTTGAAAAGAATTGCATATATTTTATCTAATTTTCAGATGATGTGCACGCAAATAAAAACAAGTGTGACGTTATGAGTTTCTACGATGTGCACCAGAGACTCTGTTTTGTCGCGGATCCGGAATAATCTTATATGGCAAGACAATCACTTAAACTGTTTTGACTTAAGGCATGCACATTCATATACTTTTGTTTGCCATTTGAACCCACTACTTTTTCAATAGCTATCAATGGTCCAAAAAAATGTACATATAAGTACATACAATGCACAGCAGTAAAGGGAGAGCTCTAAATACTAAAATACCGACGTAAAGGAAGACAAAACTCAATTATTTTATTTTAAATTGCATCAATGACATAAAGGTCTGAATACGGTTTCACACACTATACAAATGTCTATACCGTTAGGTTTAACTCTAAATCACAACAACAGATCTGTTATTATTATTTCTATAGGGTTTATTCTTTTCGTTTGGGCTTTTTCATACAAAATGTTGTCCCGTAATGTCCCCTAATGGTGGGATTGTTTTTTTCATTCTTGTTAATATAGCAAATTTGTATGTAAAAAACATTGCTATTGATATTTTTAGCTAAATGACTATAGAGCACAAGCGTGGGATTTACTGTTTTTTTTTTTGTGTAGATAAATGTAGAAAAAACGCCATGAGCGTGTAAATCTCTTTAGAGGCATTACTTTTGTTCTTAGTTCTTGTTCACATATGTGATTCAAGTTTACATATAATAGGCAAAATCGCACGTTTGCTAAATTCTACCCGTATTTTCAAGAGTGCATAACAAATGACAGGCAAAGATTTCAATTAAAACAGCAATATTTTAGTAAGTTTTAAAATATGATACTGCAAGATTCAGAAAATTTCAAATACAATATATTTTAAAATGAGACTTTGATGATTTGTTTGGAATAATATATCACAATGACAACTTAACACATGACAGAGGTGCTATATTCTGAATAATGCACAGCTAAGGTGTGCATTAACTACCTCAGATATACTGCACAGTTCAAATGTATTTTTATCTTGAGGGCGTTTACAGCTGGATTTTGAAAGGGGTGTTTTTCTATAAAATAAAAAAAAATGGAACGAATGTAGCGATACTAAAAATTTTTTTGACGATTTTATGCTTAAACACGATACGTTGCCCAATCCAAGGATGGACTACATATTCGCCCCCATCTCCGAAACCGCCATCTGCTTTAAAGTTAGGACCAAGTTGATTAGTTACAACTTTGCACAGACATCGTAGAGAAAAGACAAGTTTCTCATTTCTTTTTTTTAAATCTTAACTGGGACATAACATATTTTATTATATGTTGTGTACAATGTAAATCTTCAATCATTGTTTTAAAGTCAGAACAGATAATAACGATTTTGGGTAATTCTGCCAAATAAGAAATGTATTTAAGAAAATCCAAATCAATGAAATCGGATTTAGATTAGTTTTAAACTCGATGAAATATATTACGACTTTTTGAATATTTATTCCTATAACGTGACTATTTGGGGATCGGTTTCGATGAGGATCATATTTAAGGGGGTTTAGCTGCAGATTAATAAGACTTTGTTTAGATGGACATGTCTTCAAATATTAATACTGTAGATAAAAGAAATTGGGAGGGGGGGGAAGATTGGAAAGATAAACGTTTTTTCTGTTTATTTAACATTCTAAACTTAGGTACTAACATCTTCCTCGGTTCATCTTTCTCTAGGCATATCATTGAGGGAAAGAAAAAGCAATTAATCTATTCTCAATAACTCTTTCAGTTATGACTTTTTCAAACACCGATTTGAAAGAACACAATGTGTCAAAGTCTTAATCGTCACTAATTAAATACAAAATGTGAAAAAAATTAACAGAAATGATAAAATAAAATCTAACATTAAATCGCAATTCTTCAAATAATGTAACAATTTAGGAAGAAGCCTAAATATAAAAAAAAGTTAATAATTTAAAACTGTCCAACCTTTTACGGTATAAATGCGTATTTCCCTACAAAAAACTTTCACAGGAGCCGTGGATTGATATTCAATTTTTAAAACGTGCATCACGTAAATTGTTGGCGTCATGTGTTAATACAGTTATCGGCGAATCCATCGGTATATATGATTTAATCTGCACGGCTCCTACGTCCTACTCCTCCGTCGTTTGGGTTAATTAGGGTCACCCGAGCCGTGCAGATTAAATCATATATTCCGACTTGCTTGGTCAATAACTATAACTTGTGACTGCAAACCCTCTGAGACTGTTAAACAGAGAGCTTACTTGGTAAGATTGTTCGCATCAAATGTAGTTCGTCATTCTGTACTGTCATTTTTTATTGGACTTTTCACTTCAAATGATTTAAGGGAATATCAAACACGCGTCTTTTCTGTCCCATGCACCGAATATTTCTATTACCTGCCTACGGTAGTAAGGAATGGTATGTTATCTTGTCTTTGAATTGAATTTTTAGAATCTTATTCCAAATTACGAGTTTAACGTGGACATACAATAGCTAGTGCAAGCAGGGAATTGTGTCCTATGAACTATTATTATTTCTGAACGTCTAATTATTTAAATAAACTGTTAGCTTGACTACAAAACATCTTACTTAGAAACCTGCCCAATTGTGTTTTGAAATCAATTGTGTATTTCTCGTTTTTCCTTTCATAATAAGAAATCCAGTTTAAAGCCTATTCTCTAACATCACATTTACTTTTTTAACGAAATCAATATTGTTGTTTGTACAACTCTATATTATACAAAACAGTGTATTCCTCATTTTCATAGCAGCATGGAACATTCAGTTACGGTATAGCAAACATTTCTGCATTTAAAGAGCTTGTTAGTGCCAGGGCGCCATTCAATTCTAACAAAACAATAATTTACGAGGAATACGCATGCGTCACGTATTGTAGTGATTTTTGTATTTGTGCTTGTACATGTTTAAGATGTTTGAAAAAAAATACTATTTCGACTATAACTTGGATAGATATGTATTGTGAACATAATTAGTATAGTGTTTGTATACTAACTGTCGCATACATTGAGAACAAAGATACAAATAACAGCTATGTAAGATTATCAGACAGAGAAATTCCAAAGGCAGAATGTAAATTTTAAACAAAAGCCTTCTAACGACGATAATATAAAAGATCAGATAGATATTTACAAGAATATATAAATGAACTGAACATATTAAGAAACTTTAAGGTCCATTGTAGATGCAAACGATATTTGAAAATTAGGCCGTGTTCATGCAAAATATCGCGTACATTTTTTTGGAATTAATATTGATTCACTCATAGGGTCTTTGCATCGGAAATAAACACATGTATTCTAAAACCAGTTGTTGGTAAGATACGCGTTATGGTCTATATATTTTATGATTGTATGATACTAAACCCCTAACGGGAGGGAGTGTGCTTGATTTTAATATGATGAAGACATAATTCTTTCAATCAGTTTAATTGAGGTCTGGAGCTGGCATGTCAGTAACTGCTAGTAGTCCTTTGTTAATTTATGTATCATTGTCATTTTGATTAGTTTCTTTTATTATCTATTCTAACATCTTACTCCATGTACTCGGACTTCTTTTAAACTGAGTTTTACTGTATGTATTTGTTTATTCTACATTGGCAAGATGTATAGGGGAGGGTTTAGATCTCACAAAACATGTTCAACCCCGTTGCAGTTTTGTGCCTGTCCCAAGTCAGAAGCATCTGTCCTTTGTTAATCTTTTATGTTTTTTTTTAAATTTTGGTTCATTTATATGTTTCGGGGTTTAGTGTGACGTTCATTTTCGCCTAACTAGTACACATTTTTGTCTAGGGACCAGCTGAAGCCCATCGCAAGGTGCGGGATTTTCTCGTTGTGTTTCATACCCATTGGTGACCTTTGGCTGTTTTCTGCTCTTTGGTCGGGTTGTTGTCTATATGACACATTCCCTGTTCCATTCTCAATTTTATATTGTAAACCGTTGTACAATTAGTTCCATGTAATGAACACTGGTTTCACATTTAATTTGTTCTCATCTGTACTTCTGTCTCAACTACGTGCACATGATAATTTTCAGAAGAGAAAACTGATAAGAATTAATTAAAATAAACGATTGCAAATTTAAAAGTTTAATGAATAGACCAACCTTAAGGTTGAAAATCCACAAAAGGATAGAGTAAAAATTATACTATAACGTTAGCTCTGTCGTAGAGTTATCCCATGATGTGTTTTTTTTGTAAAACTGCGATAAAGTGTGACTTTCCGATTGTTGTTGTTTTTTTTTCATTATCTATTTGAAGAGGGATTAATTATAATAACTTTACGATAAAAAAATTAGAAACATTGTGCTATAAATCAGAATCAAACCACAATCTATCGGCATTTATACCACATTGAATATAAATCATAGAAATGTACATTTTGTTCAATGAATTTAACTATTTTCGAATGCATGTGGCACCTTTTTCAATTTAAATGTCTGTTTGAGTAAAAATTAATTTCTTACATATTGCTACTGGATAAATTCTTACAACAAAAGCGGAAAAATCAATGCTGTAAAAGTTTTATTCTAGTATACACAAGTTTGACAGAACACACACATTATACTTTCATAAGCTATACAAAAACAGTTTGACTGTTCATTAGTCGTTCATGTTTCAACGAACTTAATTTCAACAGCATTTGCAGTGGGTGATTTCAATGAATTGTTTATTTGTTATGAAGGCTTTCAAAATTAAAGGGTACTTCCTTCTAGTATTTGAACCTTATTACAACTTTGGTACTTAACGACATCGTTTATTAGAAGGGAATTATGTTATCTTTAAAATTGAACCAAAATAAGCCACGAGTCCGGTCGGTTTATATTTTTATTTATTGATCTTACTTGGAACTGCTCTTATCAATATAATTTAATCGAATAATTGTCTATAAACTACGGTACCAGTGAAGTACAGACCATTTTTTCTTGTGTGTGTGTGTGTGTGTAGGAGGGAATCACATAAGTTTCTTTATTCCAAATTTCTTGGAAAAAGGATTTTTTCAGAAGTGAAGTGATACCTTGTTTGTTACCATTTGAAATAAGGAGGGATAAATTCATCATCGTCGTCCAAAAACTAAAATCTTATTCCGCCGCATATCATTGAAAACAGAATTTTAATTGATCCCAAGAAAATAAACATGATCTTACCCTCCTCCCATAATGAAGAACAGTCGGTGCCTTATGCTATGGCAGCGAAACTATAAGCTAAAAAAAGAAGTACATTTTAAGATAATTTCAGCAATCAGGATTACTGCACTTTTAATCTAAATGTCCTCCCGTATTGTTTTTTTTTCTTCTGCACATTATCCTGCTGTCATGCATGTTTCTTGGTTATTACTATCAATTCGGGAGACATTTTTGGGAAGGGAAATCTGAACACAGGTTTTATTTTATAAATGAGCTATATTTTGAATTTTAAACCAAACAATTAGAAAATACATTGATTTATTATATTATTGTCTTTTTTTTCATTCAACATGTATTTTCCCCTTTAATACTCTTAATGAAAGTTAAGTTTTGAATAATCAGTTGTATGTACACTTAACCCACGCATGGCCTACATTGACTATATAGTAGAGTTTAATAGGTATAGGAAGATGTGGTATGAGTGCCAATGACACAACTCTCCATCCAAATAACAATTTATAAAAGTAAACCATTATAGGTCAAGGTACGGCAATTTTTCACAAATTACTTATTACTATGGTACTAATGGTTGGAACAATTATATTTTTTTTGTTGCCAGAGAAGACATTCAATAAAAATGTGTTTGATCACAAAACTCAACCGAAATACGATTTTTGTCTTTCTGATTTTTTTCGTTCTAGAATGATGTACTTGATTGTTGCCAAAATTCATTTGTTTTTAAATTGTTTGAGGTTAATAGAAAGTTTGGGACAGAAGCAGGTTTCGAATTAAACTGTTTAAAAATTACCACAGTTACACGCCTTAATCAAAAATAATTTAATTTTCAATATCGCTCAATTAAAGAAGATATAAATACTTGCAGTTTGTTTTGCTTGTTTGAAACAAATGCATTGTCTCGCAGTTGCTGCGGATTATGATATCTTGGAATTCTATATCACCAATCTAGTTTGAATAACAGATGGCAATGCTATTAGTTAAATTTACTTGACCCTACTCACCAGAATCGTCTGTTATGATACTTCATTATATATTGATTACATGCTTTGGAGCCTCTCATTTTGCAAATCTGTATATCAAATTACAATTTCATCAATATTTTATGTCATATAAAGGTACTAACAAGTTTTTTTTTCCTTTGTGTTTTAGACTTTCATGTCAAAAGAAGAACAAGAAGCAACCCTCGTATCTCAGCAGAAAGACGCATCACCAGTTGTTAGAGGTTGAACTTTATATATATATAGATAGATGTAGATATTGGGTGGGTTCTGCAATGAGGAAACTACCTCACAACATACACAGTTCGACATCTACAATTGTCTATACTATGTTCAAAGTTCAAAGTTCTAAATCATTTGATATATGAAAAGTCCTGACTGAATTCAACAGAGCGTTAAGTATTATTAGTTACATAGTGTTAGGAGTTCTCTCATTTGCAATTATACCACATCTTCTTTTCTGTATACTAAAGTGTTCAAGTGTTCAATTTTAAGAACCTACTTCCATTTATCTGCACACAAAAAAACTGATGTCAATAATGACAATTTAATATCAACAACCTTGATATAACAATATTATTCAGAACTTTCAATACATTTAAATAATCAAATAATGCCAAAGTCGTAACTCCACTACTAACCGTGTATTTAAATAATCCCCGCCTCCATACTAGTCTAATATGGAATATACACGGTCTCCACGCGAATGCTTTTTACAAAGCATATTCCTATAAATGTATAGGAGGTAAGATAAGTATATTTATCCTTTATACTGTGATCTTAGGATAACACACCATACATACTCACTACTGATACAAAATGTATTTCCTCTCTGTGCATTTTCATACACAGTCGATACGATATTCTTTGTCTCCACAACAATTATGATGTCCTTGACACGGAGTACGTGTGTTGCATGTTTCGCTTCTGTCCAAGGTTAAGGTTAAGGCTAACAATCATGTTCTGCAAAACCACGTCATATGCCTGTCTCAGGGATGTCATCAGCAGTCAAGAGATTGTCGTTGATTTTTCTTTGCCATACCTGTTTTTCTTGATTGTTGTAGTATAAACCTGGCATTAGTTTTTGAGCTCACCTGACCCAAAGGGTCATGTGAATTTACCATCACTAATATCCGTCGTCTTTCTTCATAAAATACTTTTACCACCCCTGACTCTACTAATCCAAATACTTTCAAACTTTATCTGAACATTTCTCATATTATATAGTTTAAGATGGTATCCGTTTATTTGAGCCATCGCTAAATATGACTGATGTTGACAAAATAGACCATCGGGTTAAAATGCCCCTTTTGATTTCTCTTAAAAAAAGCAGTTATAGAAAAATGAAAATTGAGTTGCAAGTAAGATATACATGTAACTGCAATGTGATTTTCAGACGAATGGCATGACCTATATCAGATTAGTTACACATGAAATGTTCATGTTGTACCTTTTTAAATGTAAATTGTAGACATTAACCGTAAACAGCAAAACATTTAATCAAAGTAAGATGTACAAATATGTCAAATGACCAACATCGTTAACTGACACTTTATAAACTTAAAACAAACCCATTTGTTTCATTTTTTAGAGGAACGTTAATAGATACATTAAGAGAGAATCACCAAATAAAAAACATATTTAGCAAAGTAAGATTGGCAAATACATCGACAGGAACGATACTGCCAACCAACCCTTATTGAAAAAAGTAAAACAACAAAAATTCCAAACTCCAAGGACAATTCAAAACGAAAAATCCCTCAACAATTTACAAAGTCAAAAGCTCAAACACATCAAAGGAATACAAAAAACAACTGTCATATTCCTGACTTGGTACAGGCATTTACTCATGTGCAAAATGGTGAATTAAACCTGGTTTTAAAGCTAGTTTAACCTCTCACTTGTATGACAGTCGCTAATAATTCCATTATATTGATAACAATGTGTGAACAAAACAAACAGACATGATAGGTGAAAATTTCAAAAATAAGGGTACAGCAATCAACATTCTGTTCTAGTCTCAAAATCAAACAAATATGTCAACAAAGATAAAGAAAATGACATATAGACAAAGCACATACGCAAGAATGAAAACAAGAGTACAAAAAACGACAAGAGTACAACAACGCAATGGTGTGATATACAAGTACCGAGCCATGCCTAAATGGTATTTTCAAAAAATGTACCAAACAGTAAACGTTAATAATTTACAAAGAAAAATAAAAGAACACTACAATATTTATCAACAAGGTATTTGTATCTCTTGATGAACTTTTTCGAATAAGGACGAGACGTTCTTTGATATTACCCTGGTTCATCAACTCTCTGCTTAGACATTGGTAATGTTTTACAAAAACTGAATTGCAGCAGCAAGCTCTTCAATACCGAATGAGTTGGAAAATGTATATTCGAAATGTAGGTGAAGTTGGTTTATTGCTACTAAGGTGGGGGAAATTGATTATTTCAAAATTAAAGTCATCTCGTTTGTCATAGATTCTGTTACAGAGATAACCGGTTATATAAAATTCGAGATATAAATAAAACTGAGGCGGAGGAAGTCGTGTCTGTTGTTCCTTTAATTTCTAGTTTTTGAGGGTATATTGATGGAACCCAATCAGCAAAGTTTGGATAGTTTATTGAACGAACATCATCAATATATCTTGGTATGAAATTAAATGATCTGGCATTTTTTTTATCTTCTAGTTTTTATCCCCCGCTCAGTAAACTCGACAATATATGTCATCTTATTATTTTGGACTCTTTCAACAAAAACAGAATGTTTTTTTGTTTCATCCAATTGAAATTTCTTTTAATTAATAACGTAAGATAAAAATAACTCAGATATTGTAACTTTTGTAACGGAATTTATTGTAGATTTACCTATTTTGATTTGCAGCAAGAAAACGAGTCCCATGTATGCATTTATTCTTCTTATTTACAGAGCTATTTTTTCATATTTTATCTTAAAATCCTTGCGTTTAGTTTTCTCACTATCATACAAGATATTTTTCCCCATGTTTAATGTATGTACTGTCTGAAATTTCTGCACATCCTATAGCATGTATAGCTTGATAAAAGCTCCGTGATCTACACCTTTTATCTTTTATCGAAAACAACAATAGACACAATAAACTTTAAACAGCAAATCATTATGTATGGTAGATCTACAAAATATATCCCGGTGAACGATTAAAGCTCTTTGGCCCCTTTTATTTTTCTTTTGAATTATTTTACATTTTGTTGAGTTTCCAGATCACACATGTCTAAATAGTATAGTTTTTTTGGTTTTTTTAAGGTTCTACTATGACTTGTAATGGTGCATATCTGCATCTGTTCGTATATTAATAGTTGTCTCGTGGGCAATATACCTCATGTCTTTATTTTTATCATTCTTGTCAATTAATAAGACTTTCAACATACGTCAACTTATCTATCATGTAAATATGCCTACACAGCATATAGGTGTATGCAAAACATTTGCCGCTGGACATTAAACGTCATCAGTAATCACCATCAGCATGAATGTTATTGCTGATTATTCACACTTTTGCAAAATTTTGCTATTCCAGTAAGTGTAAATAAATCTGATGTTTCATCAATTCTTTAAATTTTAAAACATTTGGGTTTTTACATATATTTAAAGGTAAAAATTTAGCTCTTACATTGTTGAAAAAGGTACATTTGAATAAGTAATGAAACTCATCACCAAGTTCATTAGCATTACAAAGATTACAATGTCTTTCAGATCTGTCAGTATTAAAAGTTCTGCCCGTTTCAATGGCCAATTTATTACTAAGGCAACGGAATTTACATAAATACATTCTTAGATCAGATGGTAACACCGATAAAAATTTATGAAAACAAAAATCAGACTTGTATATTCTGTAATTAAGACATTTTGCAGAATTCATAACATTATTACTCCAGTTCAACATAAATTTATCACTTAAACATTTCTTGACATTCTTACTAATATTATCAGATCTAGCAATTATTTGATCATCCCACATCAAATTAAATCCACATTCATATAAAGTATTTTTAATTTTTAACAACCATTTAGAGTGGTAGGTACCCCTTTTACTAAGCTGATACAATATAGAATACAGTGTATATGCATTTTTTTCGCTTTTACCACACATGATACGTTGCCAGAAACCAACCATTCTAGCTTTAATAAGAATATGTAATGGTATTCTACCCAATTCTCCATAAATCATACAATGAGCAGTACTTTTTTTAACCTTCAAAAATATTTTACAAAATTACATATGGAAGTTTTCTATAATATTACAATTTTCAAAACCCCATACTTCTGCACCATATAACAAAATAGGTACAACCATTGTATCAAATAGCTCTAATTGCATATCAATTGGTAAATTCAACTTCCTAGCCTTTCTTAAGACTATAAACATGGCGTTTCTTGCTTGCTGTACAAGATGTGCTTTGGCGTCATTAAAATCACCCTTACATGAAAATATAATACCAAGGTATTGAAAATTTGTAACAATATTGAGGCTTTCACCACTATATTTAAAGTTCATATTATCTGTGTTAAGTCTAGATCTTGAAAATATTTCAACTTTTGTCTTAGATATGTTAACTTGCATTTTCCAAGTTTGACAATATAAATACATGGCATTTAATGAGGCCTGTAACTCTGCTGCCGAATCGGCTAAAATTACAGTATCATCTGCATACGATAACAAATATAAACGAAAATATACAACGACTTCGTCAGTATCAAGAAGACGTGCTGCAATACTCATATCAACACTAAACCATTATATGAATGTGACATAAATTCGACCAAGTCATTTAAAAAAATGGCAAACAATACAGGTGATAGATTTCTCCTTGGCGTACACCAACATTGGATTTTAAAAAGTTTGAACAAGATTTGCCTTGTCTCACACACGACTTTGCATTGTTATACATATTGTTTATAATCTTAAACATGTTGCCATCAATGGTACATTTTAACAGTTTTTTCCATAAATATGCTCTTCTGACAGAATCAAAAGCTTTTCGATAGTCAACAAATGCACAATACAATTTCCTACCTCTATGTAAGTTTAAATCAATCAAGCATTTCAAATTAAAAATATGATCTCTCGTACTATAACATTTTCTGAACCCTGCTTGTTCTTCACACAATAAACCAGAATTTTCTAAATATGTATGAAGTCTATTATTCAAAATGCAAGAAAATAATTTACCATAACAACTTAAAATAGTAATACCACGATAATTATTCACATCATTTGGATTACCTTTATTCTTAAATATAGGACATATATAACCTTCTGACCAACTATCAGGTATAATACCTCTATGAAATACAATATTAAATATTCTTACAAAAACAGGCATCAACTTTACTGTACCATATTTCAAAAATTCATTCTATATAAGACAACCACCACATGCTTTATTGTTTTTCAATGATTTGACAGCATGTAATACTTCGTCTTCAGTAATATCTCCATTTAATTCAATATTATAATCAGTAATATTATTAGGTAATACAATATCGTTATCATCCTGCTCATCAAGAGCATTAAGATTTTTCAAATGATCATATAATACATCCATAGCAATTTTGTTTACAGCTTTGTTACCTTTTGTATCACATTTGTTCAAAAGAGACCAGTATGCTTTTGAATCAGATTTACGCAAATTTTTCAATTTGTCTATAACAGACTTCTGATATTCTCTAAACTGCTTGTTAAGCGTACGTTTATACTCTCTACTACTAGCAATGAAATTTTCTTTTGTTTCAGCCCTTTGTAATCTCCAGTGGAGATTTTTACATTTACGATATGCTTTACGTTTTAAATAACAATCTTGATTAAAATAAGGTTTACATTTGTTTGACCTGACACCAGGTCGACTGTTCTTGGGATGAATTCTACAATCATGTCAGCTTTATCAGCAGCATTTTTAATAATTGAATTACAATTCAATATTACATTGTTGACAGTTTCAACATTAATATTATTGACATCTAGATTTTCAAGTTTTTCAACTAAATCATGAATATTTTCATCATTCAAATTTTCTAAAAATACATTTGCATTATTATTCTTCCATTTTGATTTGTATACAACATTGCTATTATCATCATGTGACAGAATATCAACAGATGCAACATGTTCAAGTATTACAGAAGTATCAAAATGTATGACAACTGCACAATGAATAACACTCAAAATTGGATCAAAATGTTCAATTATATTGAAGTATGAAATACATTTAAATAACATAGGTGACACAACAGCATAATCAATAAGTGTGTTTTTACTTGTTGTAACAGCCCCTACTAATTGATCATTACTAATTCTACCATTTTACAATATATAGATCTAAATTTTTACAAAATTCCAATAATTTGTGTCCATAACTATTTATATTCGAAATGTCCTTCGAAGAACGCTTAATTGGGATACCAAATTCATACAGAGCATTAATACTGTTCATATATTTTCTGGAATTCTCGTCGATCAGCAGGCTGTCTAGGATTGTATCATTTACAATAATAAAGTCATCATGAGTCCCTGTATGGGCATTAAAGTCCCCAAGAAGGCACACTTGGTAATTTTTATTAACAGTGATATCAATTATTTTTTCTAAAATCTCATCAAATATATCAACTGAACCATAAACACTATTTTCAGGGGGATATATACTATCCCAAACAACAAATCACTTGGCAACAAATTCACAATAGAGAACAAATATATACATTGACTAGAGATATCAATAACTTTCACAAATAGAACTTTTTACAAATACTGCTATACCACCAGACTTATGTCTACATTTCTCACGTATTATAGGTGGTAGTAATTCATAACCAGATAAATGAACATCATCATATGCATCAAATTTTGATTCAGTAAAACACAATATATCATATGATGAAATAAACTCCACAAAATCGGGGATTTTACTTTTTGAAACCAACCCACACACATTTAACGACAGAACTTTTAGCTGGCCTTTCACATTTTGAATTTCACAATTTTGACGATCACTTTCACTTATGAATATGGGCAGATTTTCAGATTTTGAATTTATTTCAACACTGCGCTCCTTATGACTTCCTTCGCACCCCTAAAATTCGGGCAATCCTAAAGCTTTATAATCCACGGTATCCATTCCTATTTTAAACAAGTCATCCGGACTATCAATTGTAACCTTTGAATCGTTATTTAGCGTACAGTGAATCCTTCACTCTTTTTTAAATGCTGATTTTACATTGGTCTGCTTTTTAATGTAAAAGAGTAGCTTGAATTTCAGCTTTGTAAGGTCTTCAGCTATAAAAATGTTCTTAAAACGTTCATTTTTTCTCAGCTCGGCACGATTCTTCAACAACAGAAATCGGGGCTCACGGTGGACGAATCTAGCAATGACTTGGCGTGCCTTCTCCTCGCGCTTCGGACCAATTCTATGTATGGCGTTAATGTTGTCTGGCTTTAAGACTACCCTTACCGAACCAGCAATTTCAATTAAAATATTAGTCAAGTCTTCTCCATCTGCTTCTGGAACATTAGAAATGCGTATATTTTCTCCAAAAAATGGCATTTTTGCACCAAAGGGAGATAATTTAGAGCTTTTTCAATGATATCTACATTTTAAAAGTCACCTAGGGCCAACACGAATTGACTTTTTGGAATGATTTTTGCACCATATGATAAAGTAACAACTACTAAAGGTAATCAATAAAACTTGTAATAAAAAATAAATGTTTAATTTTTTTCTGAAAATCTTATACCCGTGAGCCTCCTTAAATAAGACCAGTTGCTAACAATTTGTCACTGAGTGATAGTAAAGTGTTCCCTTTGAGTTGAAATACAAAATTTATATTGATTAGCGTACATGCACGTGTAGAAATGACTTTACAAATTAGATAATTGTTTTCATAAATGTTAGCATGGTTAGAAATGAAACACTATTTCTTGTTAAAAAACTTAAAAAGTTATATCCAAATGAAAGAAATCATACAATGATAGGTTTTTTCAAAAGGTTATCAACGTCGTTGCTAAAAACGAACTATTGAAAGAAAGACATTGTTTCTTACAATGTGTTATATACTTTAATTATATGACACTGTATTGATAAGAATGAATCTAAGAATACAAATATCAATAATATCAACTCGTGACCAAACCACAGGGGTAGTTTACTGTTTTTCATATCAGAGATTTTAAGCAGTTATCAATAAAACTTATGATTTGTTAGATATCTAGGTTTAACTACACGTTACATACTTTTTTCTACTGTATAATGTCAAGTCAAAAGTTTTTGAGTTTTCATGAATTAATGAGTTTTACGGTCACATGATGAATGTTTTTCTTAATATTTGATTTGTTTTATTCTTTATTCAATATTTATTTCTGCATGTTACGAAAGAATAATTTAGATTTTAAATCAAATTCCAGTATTAACTAAGATGTATTTGGAAAAATTTATCGGCATCAGAGTTATAAATATACGTTTATTCGTATTTTATATGACCGTTATTGCTTTCCAAATAGCATTGAGTTTCACTCTTCAAAACTGACATACATGTATACAAAGACGTGTGATATGATTGTTAATGTAATAAACTCTCCACAATAGACCGATTGACAAAGACATTAACAATTTTATATAACCGTACAGCCTTCAACAATTAGCAAACCCCATACGGCATTGTTAAATGTGTTACCTTCGTTAAATAAAGACTTGTATTATTACTATTACTATTGTCAGCTATAAAAGACCCCAATATGACATAATTATGTACAAAAGTTCAGGCGAAAAAACTAACGGTCTACCTTATGTACAAAATAAAGAAGGAATAACAATATCTTACAAAGCAACAGACGACAAGTTACAGGTTCCTGACATACATTTATCAACTTACTATTCTTTTCCCTTATACCAATCGCCAAAGCTGAAAGGATGTATTAAAATTGTCAATATATCTTAATTGAAGAAACAAGAAGATCTCGGTCCGTGTAACACTTGATAATTCAAAATTTTAAAAAGTTTTAAAATTTCAGTTTTTAGGATTATTAATTAAAGTTTTGAAATTTGGATTTTTTTTTTTTTTTAATTTTGAAAATTTCACCAAACAATTAGAATTATAAACTTGTAAAGTCCGTTTTAAAATTTAATAGATATAAGATGATGTGGTATGAGTGCAAATGAGACAAATCTTCATCCAAATCATAATTTGTAAAAGCAAACCATTATAGGTCAAAGTACGGTCTTCAACACGGAGCCTTTTCTCACACCGAACAATAAAGCTATGTGGGGCCCCAAAAATTACCAGTGTTAAAAAAACATTCAAACGGGAAAACCAACGGTCTAATCTATTTTCAAAACGAGAAACGAGAAACACTTATGAACTGCATCAACAAACGACAACCACTGAACATCAGGTGCAATTTAAACGTTTTAATAAATACCAACCTTCAGTTATGTTAACGAACTTTTATAATGCTAAACTGAACGTATAGTTTTGATCATTTCGTTTTTTGAAAGTTTGAATGTTTTGATTTTTAATTAAAAAATGGAAAGGGGAACGCACTAAAAAGTGGATGCCTGTAACATGTCCGAAACGGAATTAGAACGGTATAAAACGAAATGAAATTTACAAAACCAAATCAGTACGAAAACAACATTTTCTGAAAAATTGAAGTATAATATAAAACAAGAGTCTCTTTTTTGATCTACAGGAAGAAAATGATAAATATGATATTTAAGTCGAAAAAATAAATTAAATAGACCTGATTTTGACACACTTACAAATCTCTAAATGAATGAACAGCAAGCAGGAATTATTTGTCATCTTTGTGATTACTGTCGAGCTTTCATTAGTATAATTTGAAGTTATGATACCTTTGATTTCTATATGATTGTAAATGGCTGTTCTTAACTGTAAACACATTTAAAATTGAATCTTCTATGTAATATATATATATATTGATGCAAGCTGGACAAGTTGTCATTTGATATCTCCTGTGTCATTTGCTCTTATGGTAAATTGTCTCATTGGTAATACTACCACATCTTCTTTGTTATATTAACACATGCAACACGTTATCATTCAAAATCGGCATAAAGGTATATATATATCAGATATAAAAATGCGAGTGCGTATTTTTGCGATAATCACCATGTCGCATTAATATCATTTATAAAAACCTCGCAACAATTTCTGAAATAACAATAGTTTTATTCAGAGATTATGTAAATTCAATGTAATCTACAGTAGTTAGTTAAGTTCCGGATATAGTTTTATTTTAATCCGTTATCACTTTTAAGAAATTCGTAACAACGTAATAAAAAGTAACACGTAATAACAGTTAGTCTAACGAGTAATTCAAACGTTCTACAGATTAGTTTACGAATTTTAAAGACTAAGCAACCTCGTTATCGCGACTTTACTATCACACGGTATACAAAATTAACTGAAACCGTTTTAACATGTATAACGAATTAGCTTTTTTCTTTATAATGAGTTAGTTAGTTGTGACAAAGAATTAGTTTAGTCTCAATCTTTCGTATCGAGTAAGCTTACTGTATCTGCTATGCGATGTATGCTTAGGCGTAATAATATGTAGCTAAGGCATAATTATGATTGAGCTAAGTCTCAATCTTTCATTATCTAAATCGTTTAAGAAAGTTACTGAGTTGTGATAGTGACTTAAAAAAAACCTACCTCATGACATTAGCCATGTTAGCCGGCTTCAGTAAAAAACTGCAATAGTATAGAATTATACGTTTAGCTATCAGTTACATTTAACATTATGAAAATCGATGACACTTTTTCTTTAATAATTAGACAAGCCATTGACTGAACAACACACGCAGTCCTGTTTCAAGTTTACTTTGACGTTTTGCAAATAAAGGTAGACAATAAAACTCTTGTCGGTGATGCCATGCACAGTAACGTAACAATTTAAAGTAAAATATTTTTTTTACTATTTCAGGTATGAACAGATACACTTATATTTGAAAATTTTAAATAAATCAGTCTTAAAGGCGCATCACTTGTACTAAAAAATATGTCAAAATGTTCATTTTAATTCAACAAATAGTGGTTACAGAGTTTTGCAATGCAATTTTCAGGATTTAGAGAATCAAATCAAGATGAAATATTATTCTATGTGATATGTTTTATTAACAAGAAAACCAGCTCTGGCTGCTCGACAAACTAAAAAGATGTACGTTGGTTCATCGTGCAAACCATCCAAATAGTAGCATATTCTGGTTTGCATGCTGATATATGTATCTGCATTATTTTCACTATTTTCACATCAATTAGACCAAAACAAGTGAATTTTACCATAAAAGATTCATTATATTCTATTAATAATAATTTTGTTTACAGGCCTCGAAGATGAATTGACGAAGCTTTCTGATAAGCAATTTGATAATCTTCTAAAGACTGGATCGTATAAATGCTACTGGAACAGGGTATTTTTGACGGGCAAGTTCGCAGTTGGCAAGACAACACTAGCTAAGATTTTGGTGGGAGACGAAGCTCCAATTGAACGTGAATCTACGGATGGTATATGGATATATCTTGGAAGGGCGGGCATGAATATAAAGAAGAGAGTTTGGATCTTCTTAGAGAAAGGTAAAAATTAAACAATTTGAAAACAAAATGTAAATTACTAATTCTTCTACTCTTGAAAATCTAATTGAATGCATGCATTTTCAAATTCGATATTTCAAACGGCTGTCATGACTGCTGTAATGAAAGGATGTTTTCTTTTCTGCTAGATTATTAGATTGAATATTTTTTTGTTTTTCGGAAGTTTAATGAATACAAAGTTTAACATTTCAATTTATATTTCTAAAAGCTCTCATACTTAAGCATCATTTTGAGTTGACCATTTAATATTAGTATCTCAAAACAAAGTATTGTATACTTGGACTACTGTTAACCTACTGCATCATAAATATTCCGTATTTACTGAATTATCTGAAATTGTCAAAACCTTTAAACGTAGTATCATTGTTTCTCATCGTTGAAAGGTGATATCCTACACTACAAATTAGAATTGACTAATGTGAAATTATAGAAATCAGAAATATTTAGTCGAATAGTGACACCAGTGAATACTTCTTCTTTGATGTCATGTGTTTAGATGCTTTCATTCCTTATTAGATGGTTTGAACCTATGCTTATTTGATAGTAAAGTGGTTTGTTTACAGTATACTTTTTCATGTTTTTACCGTTATAAAAATACTACCTCATGATACAGTATCATTAAATTCCTACACATAAATTGTATTCCCAAATACAAATTTGCTATCTCTAGTTAACATTTCTACGAATCAATTGTGAGGATTTTATATCTAACAATGAGACGACTCAGGTAAGGTGGAAGGTTGGGATCCCGCTTGCATGTTAAACCCCCCACATTATGTAGGTTTGTGCCTATACCAAGTCAGGAGCGTGTAATTCAGTGGTTGTCGTTTGTTGCTATGCTACATATTTGTTTTTCGTTCAATTTTTGTAAATTAGTTTTGTTATTAGTTTTCTCGCTTAAATTGTTTCAAATTTGTCATTTCGAGAGGCTATTTAAAGCTGACCATTTGGTATGGGCTTTCCTCATTGCTTAAGGCCGTATAGTGACCTACAATGTTTAATTTCTGTGTTGTTTGGTTTCTTGTGAAGAGTTGTCTCTTTGGCAATCATATAAGATCTTTTTTTATATCTTATACAATTTTCAACAGGTATCACATTTGATATAAAGGAAATTGTCAAAATAAACAATAGTTGTCGAAGTTTAAATCAATAAGTATAAGCAAACGCGCTATAACTTTACTTTTTAAATAAGACATAAATTTGCATGTCAAAATATATACGAAATCACTGAACGGGTTGTATATTGTTATAAACCGTTACCTCCATCCTTTCCGCTGTTTTTTTTAAATCTGCCATTACAGAAATGGATTTAAACAATCTCGGATACTTCGAATAAAAGTAGTTTATAACAATGAGTGGTATATGAACAATTTGGATACTTAGTTTGAGAATTTCAAGTCATTCTCTGTCAAACATAGACATTTAAGCTAAAATTTGCATTGGCAAGGGTAATGTTTTCCTGTTTGATGAGAAGGGTAGGAGTATTTTTTCCCATTGCCATAAAATTTTGTACTAGCAAATTAACATTTACTGATGTTCATAAGACGTCATATGCATTGTTGCATGCAAGAAAACTAAATGAATTGAGTCAAAATATCCTTTATTTGTATTTATTTCTAAGGAACAAAAGATGGAATTTCTGTAAATATTTTTTTTTCAAAACTCAAACTACAGCAATGGAAAAAAAAGCAAGCCATACGAATGTTTGAAAATCTGAAAAATCTGAACATTTCCAATCTTCCTTGTTTACTGACAAAAACAAATTATTCAAGAAAGTCAAATGCTGTCAAACATATACATTTTAACAATACATGTAACTATCAAAAGACATTACATTTTGAACTACTGTATGTATTTTAATTTTTTTTGTGAATAAAGAAAACACGTTTGTTTTAGCATTTGTTTACAGAATAGATGCGTATATTTAAAAAAAACTACCCTGGTCTGTCAGTTGATACGTTAGTCCTGATTATGTTCTGAGTTCTTGTAATTGCTAAACAACATCAAGTGTATGTGTTGTACAAGCCCAGTGACTAATGTCAGCCATCTTTGATTTGGCATCCATGATAGATTTTTATGTACGTTGATTAATATCCATAAATGTGTATTGGCATCAAGACTTACACTGTTTAAGGTTTCATCATGCTTTTACGATAACGTGATCAAACATTTTAATATACTGGGCTTAGCTGCTGGACTATTCTCATTTTGATTCACTACAAAATATTGTTCAGAATAATTGATTATGATATATTTAAACATAATCTATCACGTTAATCCTCCGTGAAATTCTAGAAATTATAGTAATATACAGTCTGGTGTCAAAGAATTATGATTATAAATTGCATCGTTTTTTATAGTTATACTGATAAATGGTCTTGCTTTGCAATTTACAAGTAACAACTGTCTTAGTTGAAGCTTTTAGACATCGATCACATTATTTAGCCATCAGGAAACCTTCTCCGCAAAATGTATTTGAACAAAACCTGACTATAAACCTAATTGTTGTAGCTTGTTATAAAATATGGCCGATGATACTTCGACCAACAAACATGGTCGACTTCGGTAAACTTAGAACATATGGGTTTAATTCAAATGCATGTACTTGTATGAGCAACACGAAAAGTGCAACATGTAGAGCAGGATCTGCTTACCGTCCCTGAGCATCTGAGATTACCCCGAATTTTTGGTTGGGTTTTGGTTGCTCAGTATTTGGGTTTCTATGTAGTACTGTATATTGACTGTTTATCTTTTTCATTTTTAGCTTTAGCGTTTTCACTTTATTTTGGAATTATGAATTTGAATGTCCCTTTAATATCCTAGCCTCTTTATGTCTATGTTCTTTAAAAGCGCTATGTATACAGAAATCTGACTATGGCTAAAATTTTAAAATAGTGGCATATTCCTACTTCAACTGTCTAATACATCTAAATGTCAGACAACTTGTTATACATGTCATAGGCGAAGTCGCCATCAATAAAGATTTTTTTCCATTTTTTTTCATCTTAGTCTATTATCATGATAATAGATATATATATAAAAAAGAAGATGTGGTATGATTTCTAATGAGACAGCTATCCACAAAAGACCAAAATGACACAAACATTAGCAACTATAGGTCACCGTTCGGTCTTCAACAATGAGCAAAGCCCATACCGCATAGTCAGCTATAAAAGGCCCCGCTAAGACAATGTAAAACAATTATATACATGTATACACTTTATGAAGCAAAAACAAAACATTTTCTACCAAAAAGTCACGATGGCAAAAATTGTCATACGACTAATAAAAAAGGGAGTTGTTGTTCTCAAATGATAATAATCATCAATATCTTAAGTTTTGCCTATCATATTGAAAACTATATTAAATATATAGAAACTGTAAAAAAAGATTGACAATCAAGATGATATCAACAAATAAGTTTTATAGCCTGAGTGTAGGAAATATTGCCTTTGAATGTTATTTTGCATTTTTTTTTATCGATAGAAGATAGAGATGAAATAAACATTAAAACAAATATCAGCATTCTACCATGCCATTTTATTTTCTAGGTTTAGAGATATTGATAATTATAATGTCTATCAGTAGTAAATAGTTAGCAAAGGTACCAGGATTATAATTTAGTACGCCAGACGCGCGTTTCGTCTACATAAGACTCATCAGTGACGTAAAATGAGCATTGAGAACTGCTTGAAAGAATTATTTCTTAGATACTAATAAAACAAAAGTAGAATATTTTACTTCTGAATTATATTTCATTCATAATGTTGAAAAGCATCCATTGTTGAGGATGCACGTGGATCTTGTTTAGCTCACCGGGCTCGAAGTACCCCATGTGAGCTTATGCCATTACTTGGCGTCTGTCGTCATCCGTCGTCTGCCATCGTCTTTGTCGTCTGTCGTCGTCGTAAACTATTTTAAAAATCTTCTCCTCTGAAACTACTAGACCAAATTCCTTCAATTTTTTCCTGAATATTCTTTAAAATACTTAGTTAATCAATTGTATCCATCTTTTTTGTTTTTTTTGGTCCATCTACAAACATGGGTACCAAGGCTAAAAATAGAACATAGGGGTCAAATGTACTTTTTAGCTTATATCTCAAAAACTAAAGTATTTAGAGCAAATTACACATGAGGTAAAACTTTCAACAGGTCAAGCTCTATCAGCCCTGAAATTTTCAGACGATTCAAACAACCTATTGTTGGGTTGTTGCTACTTAATGTTAGTTTTAAGGAAATTTTGCAGTTTTTGGATATTATTTTCAGTATTATTATTGAAAAAGTTGTAAACTGTAAACAACAATAATGTTCAGAGAAGTAAGATCTACAAAAAAATTAAAAGACCAAAATGGTCAATTGACCCATTAAGGAGTTATTGCCCTTTAAGTTTTGTTTTTACACAATTTGTTTATCATTTTTGCTAACATTTAAAAATCTTCTCCAATGAAACTACTAGGCCAAATTCTTCTAAGCTTTAACTGAATGTTCTTCTAGTAATCAAGTTTATAAATTGTATCCGAATTTGTGAGATCCATCGACAAACATGGCCGACGTGGGTAAAATAGAATTGGGGTCAAATGCAGTTTTTGGCTTATATCGTTAAAACTAAAGCTTTTTTCGATAATCTAAAACGGGTAAAAATGTCCAATAGGTGAAGATCTACTAGACCTGAAATTTACAGAGGAACCGAACAACCAATTGTTGGGTTGCTGCCACTAACTTGGTTATTTTAAGGAAATTTTGTAGTTTTTTTAAATATGACAGATACAAAGAACATTTAAATGGCATTTTTAAGCCACACAGTAATATGTATTGAAAAGCAAAAATTATCATTAATAACATATTTAAGCAAGCAATTTCAGGTAAACGATTCAGGCTCTTGATAGTCTCTTGTTTTGTGAAACAGGCTCTTTAGTGACACTTATCATGCTTATTGTAGTTAAAATTTTGAGTTTTATGTTAAAGTTTTAAAGCCATCTTAACTTTTTTTCTTGAATCGTTTACACAAGATTCTTCGTTATTCAGAGATACTAATTAGTGTAAAATTTGTATTTTCTCCTCCGTTTCTTTAATTCTTTACTGATAAATAACCTTGGAATTCCTTAGCAAATATTACACTAAAACATTGAAAGCAGTGTTGCATTAGAAGCAGACCCCTCTTGGAAACTACGAAATGGTTTTTCGTACAATTCGATTGCAAAAGGTCAGTAATGTGATTTGACCAAATACAATTAGATCAATGATTTGGATTTCAAAACCACAATTGTTGCAGGGAGACACATTCTATTACAAACCTATAGTTTATTTATTTTATTGTTCTGCTAATTTGCTTGAATGTAATGACTTGCACATTCAAACACACAGCTGAACAAACATGCGAAAAGTAAATGCATGTATCTCTAGCTCATCTATGCATATTGTTGGAAACAATCCTCAAACAGTACAAGTATTTTTAATCCAATTGAATTCACTTATAACTAACGAACAGCAAATATTGTAATGGACATGAAATGCGAAGATGCCAGAACAGTTTATTCAGTGACCACAACATTCATTTTGTAGTGCAATGGTGTAATGCACATTTAGACAGTCACGTGATTTACTAATTAATATGTTACAAATAATGTGTATCTGGCGAAATAATCAAATACAATAAAATAATTCACCTGACGTTTGAATAAGATTAGCATATTACATGATAAACAATTTCAAACTACGCACATCATAAATGATAATAATTTGGTACAAAATGTAGGTATGGCTTTTATTGGGTGAATTAAAAATAAATGAGGCACAAACTGATATTTTTTGAAAATCTTCAATCAAGTTGAAATACTTTTTCTTTGGTAATTATCTCTTTCCACTTTTTTGTGGAAAGACTTATTGTATTTGTTCTGATTATTAGGTCTTTCCACTTTTCTGTTGAAAGACCTATTGTATTTGTTCTGATTATTATTATTATTATTAGGTCTTTCCACTTTTATGTGGATAGAACTATTGTATATTATCTGATTATTAGGTCTTTCCACTTTTCTGTGGAAAGACCTATTGTATTTCTTCTGATTTTTTGATTTTTTTCTCCCGCCTTATTTTGGTCTTGCGATAAATATTTGTCTTGCAATATGTCGCTTAGATATTTGGTATATGATATCGAACAGTTTATACGCCTTTGAAATTTACCCTGCGTAGCCGAATACTTTTCTTTCTCCCCAAACACTGTTCTCCTTGTTTCTACTACTACTTCACAACCGTTAAAGATTCCGGAAAATTTATTTGATAAAATTGCTCGTTATATCTTTCGCATGATTTGTAGTTCTTTGACCGAAGCGATTTAAACACTCTATATGAGAGTTATTTCCCCTTATTCATTTGATATTAGTGATATGCATTTCTATCTTGTAAACCATAATTGATAGAGACCAAGGATCTTTTGATTTGAGTTCCTTAGTACAAAAACGTGAAAATAATGTCAAGGTCAAAGGTCAAGGTCATATTCTATTTTTTTAATTTTGGCTTATTTCCGACAAATTATTATTACTATATTGTTAGTTGCGATATGCCGTAACACGTTAATTTTTATTGCAAGGGTACGATGAATATAAAGGGGATTTCTTTCCTCCTCTTGTATTTAAAAATACGTGTATGGTGATATAACTCATTAACCAAATATAATTTAGACCTATGTTCTTTTGATTTGAGGTCCTTGGTTTATGACCTTGAAATTGGTCATAGCTTAATTTGACGTTCTAGATTTCGATCTTTGCGTTTTCCTCATATGTTTACATGATAAAGCCATGAGACCTTTTGCAATAGGTTCCAAATCATTTAACCTTGAAAAAAACAACCGAAAATTACGTTGTGTAAACCGGAAGTTGCAATTTTGGTAATATATTAATATAAAAGTAATAGTATATAAAACCAGATATTTTTTGGAATCTGTGTCAAGTAATATTTAAAAAGTATATGAAGTATAAAATAAAATTGAGAATGGAAATGGGGGAGGTGTCAAAGAGACAACAACCCGACTATAGAGCAGACAACAGCATAAGGTCACCAACAGGTCTTCAATGCAGCGAGAAATTCCCTCACCCGGAGGCGTCATTCAGCTGGCCCCTAAACAAATATATATACTAGTTCAATGATAATGAACGCCATACTTAACTCCAAATTTTACACAAGAAACTAAAATTAAAAATAATACAAGACTAACTAAGGCCAAAAATTACATTTTTCAAACCGGAAGTAACACATTATTTCCATTATTTAAAAAAATATTGTATAGAAACCACATTCTTTTGGAATCAGCGTACAATAAGCTATCATCTGACAATTGAAATGACATTTTAAACCTAATTTTACTACTTTCATATAAAAAAATATGGTTTTTGGTGGAAAGACCTTCAATTGTTCTCTGAACAATTGGTTTTTAATCATTATTTTTTTCCCTCCAAATTATGTTCCAGCGATAAATGTTTGTTTCGCAATATGTCGCTTAGATATTTCTCATATTGTATCGTATAGTTTATGCGCTTTTAAAATTCACCCTGCTAAGCCGAACAATTTTCTTTGTAAGAAGTCTCCCTATTCACTGTTATCATCTGTGTGCATCTCCTTCGTAACAAAAAATTATATCGACAAAATTCTTTTAACAAATGGTTCTTTACATCTCCAGGAATTTTCGACTTATTTGGATCGAAGCGATTCGATACAATTTTATCGGGGTTATCTACCTTTACACAATAAATTTGTCGGTATGTGTTTTCATCTCATCAATCGTTAACCGTATAACCCTGGAATGTTTTTATTTGAGGCCTCTGGGTTCTATCTTAGAAAATTAGATCAAGGTCAAAGGTCAAGATCAAGTTCTCAATGTGACTTTTCATTGTTTCAGCATTTTCTCTCACACCTTTAAAAATATGTATAAAAGAACAAGTGCAAAATGTTTGCTTAATTATAATGTAGATATGTTACATTTGGTTTGAAGTAATCTAATGGTACCTAATAGGAGTTAGTGCCCCTGAAATGTGTAATTACCAGGTTTATTGATTATTACTTCAACTTGGTTCATATGTATAGCCTATGAACTTTACCAAAATGTTGGGTGACATATGACCTTGAAAAATTCCAACCGAAAGTGACCTGGAGAAAACTGGAAGTAGAAATTTTGCACTTTTTTTTATAAAAGAGTACTCGGAATCCATATATGTTGTAATCAAGTAAAAGTATATAGCATCTTCATATTTTTGGAATCACTGTTATAGAAGCTATCATATGAGACTGGAAATGACATTTACTCCATCGGAAGTAGCACATTATCTCCGTTCTTTAACTCAAAAGTATATGAAAACCATTCATTTGTTGCATCAGTATGAAGAAACTTATTTCTTCTTATAATGTCTTTGATTTGGAAAAACTTTCAATTCTCTGAACATTTGATTTTTAATTTTAGGTTGTATCTTCATTGAAGTTCGTAAATCCAACGGGGCAAAAAAAACAACAAAAAGTAATTAAAAAAATTTCAGCATTCTTATTAACAGGACATAAGCATAAGAAAACTACAACATTCACGCTTAACTTGATACCTTTTGAAAAGAATTCAAAATAGAAATTGACAGGTTTTAAATCTGCAAATAATTGTAGGAACTATAATTGTTAGTTTCCGGCATGAATACAGTTTGTTTTACATTTTTTTTTTTTTTATTAATTATATCTTTTTTTTGTTATTTACTCCCTGATTGTTCATGAGGCTAGTACAAAAGGGTTTCTATTGATAACAAATAAATGATGAAGATAAATTAGTTTCCATGTAAGAGTAATCCTTTTGAACAAAAGAACATCTTTCAAATATCAATTATAAAAAAAAAAGTATATGAACACCATGTTTAACCAGAGTACGTTGCACTAATGACACTTACCAAATACAAAATTTGAAAGAAAATATATGAAATATAAAAGAATAAGTTAGAGTTCTTTCATACTAAAATTAGAGTAAATAATATTTCTTTTTTTGTTTTCTTTATTGAAATTAAAACTTCTTGACAAAAACACTCAAAGTTTATATCAATTGAGTTAAGATAAACTTGTTGTTTTAGTTACAAAAACAGTTCCCATACTTTATAATGCATTATTTTTAAAGACAGACATACTGACAACAACCGTGTCTGATTTTAGTCATGTTTTCCTATCAATTCTGCATTTATGCATTCATAGAAAAATACACAATTTCACAGGTTTCTGTAGCATTCCTGACACTGTTTATATACAACCATTAAATGAAAAACATATTTGAATTTAAGAATTACAAATCTAACATTTCTATTAAAAGAAATATAGTAAAGGAGTGTTTTTTCATTTATTGGCCACACTTTTGTATTTTGTCTGATCAAAAATGTAACAAAATTGCCAATATATCTAAAATTATTTAAAATTATCTTCAATCTTGTTTTGAAATAGTAGTTGAAGTAGATCCCCAATTGGTTCTGGTCCATAAATGATTTTTTTTAAATGATAAATATACTCAAAGCAAACATATATGATTTCGGGCACAAATAGCTATCAAATTTGCTTTTATGCAAACATAGAAATATGCCATAGTTTCACATATGTTTGTTGCACTCCTGACACTGTTAATGTAGAACAATCATAAAATGGACTAAAACTATAAAAGATTGTGTTTTTAATCCTTACTTCTTTTCAAGGATTTATTCACTTCTTAATGCTTTATCTTTAACAAAGGAGAAACAACAAATATAATAAAAAATAGCAGAAATCATATATTATCAAGCACGAGACCATGGGAAAGAATAATAATTCATGGATTGTACATTAACATCTTAAATCTTGAATCACTAAACACATATTATGATAATCATATACATGATTAAAGCTACACATAATGAAATAAATTAATGCAAAATATATAATTCGACTTAAAATGTTTCAGGTACTGTTTTAAATGCATCAGTACAGAGTTTCTTAAGGAGTGAAGAAATAAAGAATCAAGGCGCTATGCAACTTAGCGAAGAATTACGGAATCCATATGCATGTGCTTCAAACCCAAGTGTCGGTTTTCAAAATGAAGTCAAAAAGGAGTCAAAGCTGAAAGCTTTCCGAAAGCGAATGTTAAAAATATTTAAAGGTACTTGTGTATTATGTAACACATACTAGTTGTTTATCAAATAAATCAATCTCTAACATACCTGAGACATACACGTATATATTAAACAAAACAACCAATGTGTGCAGATGGTCTATCAGCTGTACAAACCAGCTACAGTTGAGTACAGAATTAGAATTAAGGCTTGGACCATTGTCCGTTTACTGACGGGGAAGGAATTATTTCGACAATCATTTTTAAACAGTTCCTTATGTCTGCAGGGATGGATAGATAAAATACACTTGACACTATATTTCTTATATCTAAATGTTGATCAACTTAATCATTTTTAAATTCAGGTAACATGAACTACGGCAATATTTTTTTTGAAAACAAAATTTCATAGATCATTTTATGTCGTCTGGTTTTTTATTTAAGTCTTGAAACATTGTCTAGTTACATCTCCCGCAATGACTATTTACTCGAGTAGACATTAAAAATTTCTGTCTTGACCGCGTGAACGCAATTGTAGTAAATGTAAAATTTGGCGTTAACAAATGAAATATGTGCACGCGGGGTTAACGTGTGTTTACTTTATGTTATTCTTGGTCTGCACCCAACTGTGGATTGTTTTATTCATTTCAACGTCTGCTTCTACTTTCCTGGCACAAGACATAAATGTTCATTTGTACATTAATAGGAACGTTCGTAAATTTTTTTTGTAATTGCATAATGCTAAGGAAGGGGTTTAAGTCAATGTTTTACAATAGTTTTTAAAACCATTGATTCAATTTAAGCCACAGGGTAAAACAATCGGTTTTTGGAGAACAGTTGTGTGGTCTACCACTTAACAGTTATTTAAGTGATCTGTAAAAGCACCGTTTACCTTTCTGTAAAATGAATTATTCATGTTAAATGAGTTAGACAACAAGTAGATATATTTCAGCTCCACCAACTTATTATGATAGAAATCATCAAAACATGAAAAATCATAACAAATCAAAGCATAGTTCTGCCATCTGTTTGTTTCCAATTAACAGTCCTCATCTTCATATAATTCAAACCGGTAAAAAAAATCGTTTCACTGGATACGTTTAACATAAATTGCAACATTGTTTGTGAATGAGAATAACTATATGACATATGTTGAATCGTTCTTTTCGGATAAGATAATGTCATCATGTATTTAAAATATATCACTTGAATTTACTTACAATTACAACTAGCTAGCGTCCAAGAGTACATTGTTTTGTCAAATGCATTAATTTACCATATAACTTCATTTTCTGCTTCATCCTCCTCCTCCTCCTCCTCCTCCTCCTCCTCCTCCTCCTCCTCCTCCTCCTCCTCCTCCTCCTCCTCATCATCATCCTCATCATCATCATCATCATCATCATCCTCATCATCATCCTCATCATCATCCTCATCATCATCATCATCCTCATCCTCATCATCATCATCATCCTCATCATCATCATCATCATCATCATCATCATCATCATCATCATCATCATCATCATCATCATCATCATCATCATCATCATCATCATCATCATCATCATCATCATCATCATCATCATCATCATCATCATCATCATCATCATCATCATCATCATCATCATCATCATCATCATCATCATCATCATCATCATCATCATCATCATCATCATCATCATCATCATCATCATCATCATCATCACCAGCAGCAGCAGCAGCAGCAGACACATATAGTCAGTCTGATGTCAAGGATTCACTATTTTAAATTGAGTAACATAACCTGCAACAGCATTGATCCTGCTACTTGTAAAAACATTCATTTTGCAGCATGGTGTATTTTTGTCAGAATACAAATGTAGTAGAATATTGCCTCAATATAATTGCATTACTTGATTCCGTAAAGACAATACATGTATGATGTGACCTCTATTACCACAACACATACAAGATACACATACGCACAAAATCACAAACAGAACACCATAACCACCACTTTATTCCAGAAACATCAAACGTATGTCAAATGCGTTAGTGATATATTATGATTAGACCCTATATATATATAGCATTTGACTGTATATGAAAATTGTCTCTCCATCAAGATGAAATATTGGGAAAACTAACTAGAATTGTCTTCCATAAATAACAATTTTGAGCTTTATTAACGTTAAAACAATTTTCCACTAAAATAAATGTTACTTCATTCAATTAGAAGGACTAAGTTACCCATATCTACTATTTTTATGCCCCACCTACGATAGTAGAGGGGCATTATGTTTTCTGGTCAGTGCGTCCGTTCGTCCATTCGTACGTTCGTTCGTTTATCCGTTCGTCCGTCCGTCCGTCCGTCTGTCCCGCTTCAGATTAAAGTTTTTGGTCAAGGTAGTTTTTGATGAAGTTGAAGTCCAATTGACTTCAAACTTGGTGCACATGTTCCTTAAGATATGATTTTCTAATTTTAATGCCAAATTAGAGATTTTACCCGCATTTCACGGTCCACTGAACATAGAAAATGATAGTGCGAGTGGGGCATTCGTGTACTGAGGACACATTCTTGTTTTTTATATTATGAAGTCTGATAAATATGGATAAACATGCTATTCTATTTCAAAAATGGCAATGATTATGTTGCAATCCAATCGTCGTAACTGCAATCCTGCCCTTTCTTTCCCTGAATATGAACTATCGAATTATATTTGTCACCTGGTTTGTCCTTACATGAGCAATACGACCTCAAATCACCCCGTCTTTTGATGGGTTGTGTTACTCAGTCTTTGGTTATCTGTGTTGTGTTTGTATACTGTTGCTTGTCGTTTGTCTTGTTCTTTGTCATCTTTTGATGAGTTGTGTTACTCAGTTTCTGGTTATCTGTGTTGTGTTTGTATACTGTTGCTTGTCTTTTGTCTTGTTCTTTGTCATCTTTTGATGAGTTGTGTTACTCAGTCTTTGGTTATCTGTGTTGTGAATGTATACTGTTGCTTGTCTTTTGTCTTGTTCTTTGTCATCTTTTGATGAGTTGTGTTACTCAGTCTCTGGTTATCTGTGTTGTGAATGTATACTGTTGCTTGTCGTTTGTCTTGTTCTTTGTCATCTTTTGATGAGTTGTGTTACTCAGTCTATGGTTATCTGTGTTGTGTTTGTATACTGTTGCTTGTCTTTTGTCTTTTTCTTTGTCATTGCAAAGTTACTATATTTTCGACGTAGGAGTTTGAATGACATTATGATGTCTTTATATAATCATCCTGACGTATGCATTACAACCAAACGTATGTATTGATTGATAATGGAGAAGTATAATTGATGTTTGAAAAAACAAATACCTGTTTTTTTTTAGTTTCATATTTAAAAGAAGCTGTATTTTTATCACTGCCACATAAGCGGGAGGTTTGTCTTGTCACCAAATTAGGTTCGAAACACCAATGTTCTTAAAACGTCTTTTATCAAGTTATGTCAGAAATATTGCATGTTTCTATGTATGTTTGCTTTTGTTGTAGTTCAGTGTGTCCGTTGTTTGAGTGTCTTCCTCCTCAAGTTAATATAATTCCCTCGGTTTTAGTTTGTTAGTTTGTATTTGCTCAATTGGATGAGCGATATACTACTGTTGCCTTTAAATCATTTCTATATTTCAACAATATGAGATATATCTTCCTATGTATACCTTCTTTTTTTTCTATTATAAAATATTGTATTTGTAAATATTTAGACGGCGATAAAAAGTATCAGCTTTCCAATCGATCCATTATAAATAAATAGAAACAAATTAAGTAATACTGTAAACCGGAAAATTTTCCCGCCGTCTTTATTTCGCGTTTTATTAACAATATCTAAATACGCACTGTTTTGATCTCGCAATTTTTCTTTGACCTACATAAATATTTTCATATATGATAAATAAAGTGAACAGCTTTACATGTATCGCAAATCAAGTGATAAAATCAATCAAGTCTTTTGCTTTTTGTTCATGAATGTTAAAGCAGATCACACGTTGTGTCATGTTTGCTTGTAAAAAAACAAACACAATAACAGAAAGAAAGACCTTATTAAGAGTATATTAAAATAAATTGCTGTAAGGATTCATGCTAAAAAGTCGTCTTTTTGATCTGAATAATCTTTGTAGAAGATTCAACGAAGTAGTCCTTTCAAAAATGTTTGACAGTTGTCATTTACATATTTGTAAGTAGTGTTCTTACATATTAATATCCGTAATGTTCACCTGCCTGAGAAGTCTTCCATTTTAATAAGATTAACTTGAGTATACTCATGAATTCTAACGGTTCTTTTCAAATAAAAATACGATGTTAGGTATTATAGATATGTCGTCTGTAAAATCGATTTTATAGTGGTCTGTAACATATACTGTGCAAATACGCACATTTACAAGGGTTTCATTTTATGAAAAGAGTTTCTATAAAATTTTCGCGATCTTTTTAATTTCGCGTTTCAATTCTTACCGCAGAAATAGCCAGAAATAAACTTACCACGAAATTAAAATACCGCAAACATTTCCCTGTTTCCAGTATGTAAATTCCAAAACAAAGTTGTAGAACATATACAATGAATTAATATGGTGAATGTACAGAAGTTGATAGATACAGATATACTTTTATTTTTACTTTTAACATTTTACTGGAAAACTTTTTGAGAAAATCAGCATGTCAATTTTAAAAATGAATTGTTGGTTAAATTAAACTATAATGGAACTATTGGTGACCTTCTGCTGTTGTTTTTTTTATTTGGTCGGGTTGTTATCTCTTTGACGCATTCCCATTTCCATTCTCAATTTTATTCTCTTCAAATTCACTAACATCAAATATTTCATTAAGGCATACAAGATTATTTCACAGGTATAAGAATTCATGCTTGTAACGTTATCAATGTTAAAACGTTTTGGTTGGAACTACGCCCACATGTACCTTACAATTATGACTTGTAATAAAACAATGTAATTTGTTGCTTTATAGGTAAAAATACCACAAGTATCAAAACACCAGTCGATAGTAGTACTAACATGGCGGGAACTTCAAGAAAGGATTCACCAAGGACCATGGAAATATCCGATGACGACATTATCAAGCTTGTTCGTTCGGAATGCATGAAAGGAAACTACGAAATGACAATTGTGCCAATTGACCTGTGGGATTTCGGAGGACAGAAGATTTACCATCTAACTCATCAATTGTTTATATCAAGTAGGGGCACTTTTGTTCTTATTTTCAATGGTGGAGAAAGCATTAATGAAGAGGATGGAGGTATGTAACGTCTATTCTTAATTTAGAAATGCATATTTTTTGAATAGGTGACGATCAGAGAAGAAATTCAGGATAACCCCAACATTCAGTGTTGCACTTGATGCATGTACAAATTGTAAAAAAGTATATCCAACATTAATTTTATCGAACAGGTAAAATTGATTAAACAAACATTGCACATGTACGAAGTGAGGGTCTTCGTGCAAATCTCTATAAAAAAGCAAACATTTGGAACATATAATTCTAAGGTGCCTTTATATATATAAGAAACAAATACATAAATTGCACCTGCACTCACTTTATAATCGTTTCTTTGTTTTATATCTTAAAAAGAGAATTTATACATGCAATGAAGCTAGAACTAAACGATGATCATGCTTTTAAAACAAATCATTACTAAAGATTTGTAAAGTTAACATTAGAAGCGCATGCATAAAAAGAGAAGACAATTTGGAGATATTCAAGTATGATTAACTTAACTCATTTTGGATTGTTGTGTATGTTAAATGTGTGGACTTTTTACTACAATTCAATTCATTTTAATGAAGATATACAAATTTGTAAACAATTTTGTATTAACTTATGCATATTACTAACTGTTTTCAAAATCAAAACTAATTTCCAAGAATTTCAAACTTCGTTAGTAAACAATATATTTTGGAAAAATAGCTCTGCAATGTTAAACCACATATTCGGTGAATCATTTGTCAATCCTAAAAATCTTAAGAATATGTTTATTAAAATTTCAGCTTATGAATAAATGTTAAGTACACAACCTCAGAGTCAATTATTTTCCATCTAAAATTCAAAAGAAAATCATTACATTCAGTATATCAATTAAATAACATAAAACTGAGAGACTAATGGCGTAGATTGTTACCACTCAACAACAATTTCAACCTATGGAGCACCTATCGTGACAATGTCTTCTCGAGGTTACAATCTACTTTATCACCATCTCAGCTATATATATCATCTATGCAGGACGTATCTGCGTTTACAAATATAGAAAAATCAACTTGTTTTGTTAAGTTCGTGTGTAAATGTTATATCTGAATACACCCATATGACTTATATATTAAATATGTAGTTGTTTTGCAGCATACCTTGTCCATTGGGTGAATTCCGTACTAACATATTGCAAGACATTGAAGGAGAATGAAGAGTTTCCGAAAATTCTATGTGTGGCAACTCACAAGGATCAAGTTAAAGTAGGTTGACATATTATCTTAAAAGGGAGAGAAAAATACTAAGGTGACATGCATCATGTTCATAGTCATAAATTGTCAAAGTCAAAATGATCAAAGTAAAGGACCAAAGACAAATACAAGAATGTACAAAAAAATTAGTGGAAACTAAATTCTAAACAACATTAAGCCCACCAAAAAATAGGAATTGATACCAGGGGCTCCGGTACGATGTGTAGATCCAGCTCTACATTGGACACCTGTCGTGTTGATATATAAGAACTTATCCGGATATACGCCGTATTTGGCTTATGAAGGTCAATATCAAGGTAGAGAGGACATAACTGTCATTATCTGTGCAATAGATTTTAATCGATCTATCATGGTTATTACGCTAAAAATATGTTGAATACATGTACAAGCATACTATGCAATCATCCATGCTTCTGGTAAAGTGATATTTACAAAGGCTGGTAATTGGAAACATCTGTTCAGTTACCTTTTTATGGAGGCTGTAATGACGGTTATGGGAGTAAAACATAGCAATCCTGCAGTCCGTCTTACAAAAAGTTTTGTAGCATCTGAATCAATTCACTTCAGTCTTACCATGAGGTGTTAGAGATAAAGTTTGAGTTTCGTGGCTTAATTATTGTTGCAAAAATAGTTTCAAAAGAGATAAATAGATTTGCGCAGCCACAAGCAAATGCTAAAAAATCTAATAGTTACCAAATGTGATGGTTGGCAGCTTTTATTATCAGATTATTACATGACATTTTTAATATCAGATTTATTATCAGACCAAGGTTCAATATTAGCTCAGGGTATTGATCGAGGGGTTTATAATACACCTACTATGATCTTATATGAAAAATGACATGGCATAATCTTTTATCACATACTTCAAAATGGAGAAATAACAGTTTAATATATTGATCCTTTTGATTGTGGTTCTAAAGTTATCTAATGCATCCGGTATGAAATATTTCTATTATATCCATCAACAGACAAGAAAAACAACAATATAATACATATTTATTTTGACGATAAAAAAATCAACAAAACATAATGAACACTCTAACTTTCCAAATAATGCTGGAATCTTGAAATGTAATTATTGTATCATTATTTTTATTTTTCTGCATTTTACATTATATATTTTCCTGTTTCTTTTTTCGCTTTCAATGTGTTGTAATCCTAATGCTATATGTTTTTCAAAGAAAACGTACCATCTGGATTTTGCCGAGTAACGCTGAAATGACATGCGATAACGTTATGGAAAGGCATGTGATAACAACTGGAGCGATAATATCAGCCCACTAAACACCAATTTGTAAATCATGAAATTCACATAAATTAAAATGCTATTATCATACTCTCAAAGTTTAAATTATTAACTCTAGGTATATATGATCAACATGTATATTTCAGGGTAACATAGAGGAGCACAGACATTCATTAGAAAACTCCATCGAAATACTCTTTCAAAACCATGGAGGGAAAACACATCTTAAATACCGACCACTTATTTTTGTTGACGCAAGAAACAAGGACGACCAAGATATAGATGTTTTAAAGAAACAGTTAGTAGAAGTTGCATTGGATCATCCTCGTTGTGGGGAATTAATGCCAACAAAATTTGTACCTCTTGAACTTCAGTTAGCAAAGAAAGTCGACGAAAAGCAGAAAATAGTATCTATTGATGAACTCAAACGCATAAACAATCAAAATGAAATCATGGCATTGGATAACGATGAGCTGAAACTGTTTCTAAAGGTTAATCATGCTTTAGGAAAACTTATTTTCTTTGACGAAGCTGGCCTGAGAGATAAAGTTATCATAGATCCGGTGTTTTTGATAGATGTCCTACGCTCCATCGTAACTGAGGAACAGTTTTGGCCACAACATCTTCTTCAAATTTTTAAAGCACTTAAAGGAAGTGGAAAACTGCTGAAAAGGGATTTATATGAGATATGGAATCAAGATTGCTTCAAGACGATCTTAGAACATAAGGAGTATATGGTAGAAATGCTAGTTCATTTGGATATAATATGTAGCCAAAAAGACGATACGAATGGATCAGACTATTTCCTAATACCATGTATGATTAGTACCAAACGAGAAGACAACATAAGTATGCCGTTTGACAGAAGCATTCATTTGTCTTATACTTTTAAGGACGAAGTTGTACCACCAGCTATTCTGTACAGGTTTATCGCGACTTTCATAACAATATGGAAATTACAGGTCAGTCAAAACTCCGGGCTGCTGCTTTTTACCGACAGTGCTGATGTTAGCATTGATGCGCAACATGATATGAGATTTGACATTCAGAGAAATAAATTAATTATTACTCTTTCACACAAGAAAATAAAAACCGCGATTGTATCTACGATTGCATCAACGGCTCAGGAATGTCTTTCTCATGCTATTACACAAATTTCAAACTTTTATTTCTCAGTAACAGAGGATTCTGCTTGTACTATAGATTTGCCGTTTACAATTCAAATTGGTATAGTTTGTGGAACAGATCTTTGCTTTTTTGACCATAGAGTTTCGTCTAAAGATGAATGGATATGTCCAAATCATAAAAGAAAACACAAGACAGATGTTGTGTCCAGATGGTTTTCAGACAAGGTATATACTTTGCCAATAAATTAGAACGTACTTTTTAAGCTAGAAAGAGGTATCCATTTCTATAATTATAGTATATAATCAAGTCATTATTGTTTTATCAAATTGCAGTTTCATATATGCTTATACATCTTTTTCAAAATTTTTGAATGACCAAATACGAAATACACAAATAGTTATCGATATGACACGTAATTAGTTTTCAGATATCATTTTTATTATAATCTACATATGCTAGCCCACATTTTAAGTCTCAGAATGTCAATTCAAAATAGGGTACACAGAATGTACAACATGCTCAATATTGATGCAAAGTAAACAGCCATACAAATTATTACTGTGAAGTTAATAATGTAGTGGAGTGACTAATCAAGAAAAGGGTGCTTATTTTACGACTTCAATGGACCGGCTGCAATCTAAAAATACAATTTTTCGCAAAGCCAATACCTTATAAATAATTTTATCATTTTCCGGTCGTAAATATTTCCTGCAATGCCGTTTTCGTAAAATGGAAAGAAAAATAAATGTTGATTTTTTTATTTAAAAAGCAACTCAACAAAACTTTTACCTTTGCGTCTTTTATACAGTCTTCAAACTCTTGAATTTTGGTATTTTATAAAGAGTTAAAGTGCTAATTTATATTGTAAAACTGTAATGTACTCTATTCATCCTTATTCATTTATACCTTATCACACTTCATTTGTAAAGTAATTTGGTTCAGTTATTCAAATGTTTTTAACGTTTTTCGACATGTTTTAAATAGATATTATAATTCAGTGAATTTCCAGATTGATTTTCCAAACCGATACGAATTTTATTTTACTTGTATTGTCACATACAAATATACTACAGTATAGAACTCAAGGAGTATGGACACCACTTTGATCATGTCGAATGTTTAAACCCAATTATCAAAAATTGAGAAGCCAGGTGTTCGAAAAAAAATTTTGTGCACTTTGCAGCAATTTTATCTGAAGAGTCCATAGTAGGCTGCTGATGTCAAAATTTGGTGATTACATTTTTTTTCGAAATGTTTCTAAAATAAATTGCTATTGTTAACTCTTCCATAAAGGGTTTATTCCTTTCCTATTCCATAATGCAGATATTATTTTCTGACCGTAATATGATCCTCGTGAAAATCTTAAACACTGATAATGTACTTTGACCTCAAAGTTAGCAAAAAAAATGCTTATTTGTTCGACTCTACGACCATGCAACAAAACAATTTAAACAAAGGATCGAATTTTAGCCTACAGGTACAAAAATGTAGGGTAAGTTGTAAATGTGTTGCCTTGGTCACATCACTGATTACATGATATGAAGCTGTTTAATATTTCATCTTTTGTTTGTCTTTATGAATATTTCTTTTACTGTTTAGTATGTTTTCAGTGGTATCCATTGCCGTGGCTCTGTTCTGTTCTAGTTTCCGTATTCTTGTCTTTCATTTTTGCTAATATGTTTTGTCTATATACCTTTTTTGTTGGCCTTTGATACATACGACGTGGCTTAGTTTGTATACATCCCGTCATTATGTTATTGTTCTATGATAATTTGTCCATTCTTATCTTTCATTTTTTGCTAATATGCTTTGTCTATATGACTTTTGTGTTTCTTTGTTACAATTGACGCGGCTCTGTAATTATACATCCCGGCAATGTGTTATTGTGCCATGGTAAATGTTTGTTTATATAATGTGTTTTTTAATAGGGATTAAGATTAACACAATGTTGACTGATGTACCCCTATTTTTAACATTTTTACCTATAATGTGTGGTTCACAAATCGTTGTCAACATAATGGAATTAAGTACGACTGTCGTACAAGTAATAGTTTAAGCCAGCTATAAAACCAGGTTTAATTCACCATTTTCGACTTAAGAAAATGCCTGTACCAAGTCAGGAATATGACAGTTAATGTCAATTCGTTTGGTGTGTTTGAGCTATTGATTTTGATTTTGATTAGGGGCTTTCCGTTTGAAATTGTCCTCGGAGTTCAGAATTTTTGTGATTTTACTTTTGATAGTTCTCACTTTAGTGTGTCAACTAATATCGCGTTCAGTCACCATAATTAGTGTTGAATATGTACAATACTAAGATTGTCTTGATATTATTGTAACAATACACTGAACCGATTGTATAGCACCAGAAAGTTGAGGCTAACATACTTAAAAATCCAAAATTTTATACGAATTTGTCAAGCTGACATAACTTGACCAAAAGTTAATTTATGACAATGAATCAGATTTATGCATGAGGGAGATCTATATTTTTGTGTCCCATCTACGATAAAAAGGATACAGTATGTTTTCAAGTTCGTGGTCCCTCTGTTATACCGCCAGTCCCGTTTCTGATTCAAATTAAAGTTGAAGCTAGTATGTTAAAGTTTTGGTTTGAGATAGTTTGTATTTACATAAATTTGATACTTAGGATACATTTTCATTATGAAATAAACCATTTGATATGTATGCCAAACTTCTTAATTGCTGAATATCTTGGTTGTTGATTATCCTGGGGTCAATGTCCACCAGTTTTATAAATTATATTTGATACTGCCTATATTAATGGGCAAGATGCGTAATTCGATGAACGTGTCTTTTTAAGGGATGCACAAGGCAAACTGTTGGTAATAAGTCCAAACTTTGACAATATTATATATCTGAAAAGGACAATAAAATAAAGTCAAAACCCTGAAAAGTATTCATAGCTAGTCATACTAGCTACATCCTTTAATTTTAGTTGAAATCCTAAGTTTTAAAATTTCAAAGCTCAATAAATTCCTTTGTTATATTTATATTGAAGTACTTTGCTACTGACAAACTTTGAGAACTACCAATTCATCTTAAATACTAGTATATCGACTTAGTTGTACTGGTAACATTGAATGTACGGAATGCTAGTATATCGAGTGGATACATTAACTTAGTGATTGCGTTTCCTAACATGATGACCCTTTATAGGGCCCTTGAGTGACAGGACGTCATGAACCAATGATTAAAAACAATCAATTTGTAATTTAGCCATCTGTTTAAATGTTTGGGGATTCCATCTTCATTTGATTTACGTTAACGGATAAAACAAAGTACAATGCTTGTCTCACTTGTAACCTATTTTATGTAGTAATAAGGAACTGCTTACAATCGGATGCATACAAGTTCACAACCAATTTTGAGGGGGTTCATATTTTTTTATCTTTGTTTTTATGTGTAGTTGTTTGCTAAATGATAAAGGATTTTTTTCAGCTAGTTTGTTATATCCCTTTGATATATATATTCCCCTTTTTCTGATCATGGACATTTTCACGAAAACAAAGATCAAGAATGTGGAATAGCTAATAAGTATTAAGTTATTATTTCCCAGTAAATCATTGTAATGTTTCCATAATACGACAGTTCCGGGATACAATGTTTAGAAGAATCTGTCATGTAACTTCCATCACCCTGTGAAAAAAATCTAGGCATTGTCACTCCCAACACATGTTGAGCAAACGGGTGAACAAGTTTGATTTTATACTGCACAAAATATTTGGGAAATTAAAATTTAATAAGATGGTCATCCTCCCTCAGTCGTATGGGAATCAAGATTAAGTACTTACGGAACATTAATCATTTCTCTACTACCCTACAGAATGACGATTATGAAAGTGCTGGAGACTTTAAATATAACAGGGATACAGGCAGGCCATTTATCTGGTAAATGACGTCATAAAGGCGTGCGAAATTGACGATCCGTTTAAAGACATGATTCAAGAAATGTCGTATTATATCAATGATATTACTTGTATTTTCGTGTATTCAGTTGTTGGGGGAATCCGCAGTACTATATATGGGTAAATATCGGCAATTTAACTTAACTTGTACTATTTTTAAAACCTTTTACACAAATAGTGTATTATTACGATTACACATGTCCGTTATACAACCATGTATTTATTTTACAGCTACCAGCGAAAGATGACAGATGCTCTGACAATTGTATTGGTGAGAAATATTTGTTTAGCTTCTAACAATTGCATTTTACCAAAGTAGAACCAAACATGCTAAATTTTATAAATGACATTGATGGCGAAATATTATGCATGTCTGGTGGGTGGCGGTAATATTCAATGATGGTGTTGTAAGTATTGTTTAAGCCTTTTTTTTTTATTTTTCTACATTCCGAGATACGTGTCCTTTTACATGGTGTTGCACATAAATTAGTGACACAGCCATTTCCTTTCCTGGCTTGCATATCTGTCAACATAGCACTAATTTGCAACTTTCAATTGCCTATCCTGTGGGTCAACGTTAACTTTCAAAAGTCACAACAACCTCATTACCCCAATGACAGTTGAGATATGCTATTGATTTAATAGAATCCAAAACACACACACTTTTTCCTTAACATTTACTTTGATAACTATTCTATTAAGCAAATTAAATTTCATTCTGAAGCGTACAACAAGTTTATGATTAATGTGACAATAATATATATGGTTTATCGATTAGAAGGATTCGTATCAAGTTAACTGTAAACAAATGGGAAATACATGAACTGCAAATGGAGTAAGACGGGGTTAGTCGACAATATGAGCGTCTCCTGCTATGCTTTCAACACCCATCATTCGAATCCCTAGTCATTCAAATGTCATAATCGGGAAAATGGCAAATCGATATAGATGAAACTACTATACTAGTATTCAAAAATTTAAGACCGCACAAGCCTGTCGAACGTGAGTGAAGAAACAAATTTATCGTATCAGTCAACCAATCAACGATGGTAAACACGTATATTATGGATGTGTGATGCCAGGAAAAAAATAAAAGTCAAACTGTTTTATATCTTGCCATAGACAAATAAATCTATTCACAGTATTTTCTTTTTATTAACAGTAAAAAAGAATAATTACCATAACAAGAAACAAATACAACTCATGACTTTCGGAGATTGTTCATATCAACTCGAGTTATTATATTTTATTCTGATACAAATAATCCAACCTTCGTATGAAACCAATAAATTTTAATAATGATAGGTAAAGCATCGTTCTAAAATCTGTTTCTGGCTTTACATAATAAAGACCTTTCTTTTTAATTGAATTTGATTCAATCTATTCATTATTTTACTTTAAAGAAAAATAGAATTAACCACTCAACAAGACAGGTCACTTACATTAAAAGAATTACTTGAAATTCATTATTCAAAGAATTGTTTCTAACATTGTGAGGAAAATATTGCGACTCACTTTTGTTTAATTTTTAGACAAAAAATTTTCTAGGTATCTATGATGAGTTTATTTAATGTGTATTTTGATAGAAATTTCATTCAAAACATTACTAAAATTTCGGGAAGTTCTTATCAAATCATGATAAAGGAATTCGAAAAAAAGACCTAATGCCTTCCTTAACGTCAACTAAGTGTACCACACGTAACAACCGATTTAACATAACAATATGTAAGATGTGCTAAAAATTGAAATTCCATGTTCCATACTTAGAGCAAAAGGCCCAAGACGGCAGAATTTTAAATATTTCAGAAGTCCAATTAATTACATTTGAAAAAAATGTTAGACAGAGGAAAACTCACCTCGCATGTGTTGATTGTCCCTTTATGGCCGTTGTGGGCCTGTGAATTAATAAAATGCTGTCTGTAGTTTATTCGACACGTTTTTTATGATTTGATTCACATTCTAAACAAATATATTAAAATATATTCAACATATTACTCTTTCCATTTGGTGATGGATACCTGTAATTTTGTTGAGATACTATAAACCTTACGTCTATGGAAGAGTTTTTGCGTTAATGTGTACAGTTTTGCATTTTCCGCTGCTTTAGAAAGTGATTCTTAAAGTATTATAGACTTATAAAGATAAAAATATCAATATTTATTTCAGAAAACAAGAATTTAGAAAAATCAGTTATTGCTATAATACATATTACTTGTGACATGCAAGAAAGTAGTTCAATTACAGTCCTATAAATGTCATATACTGACCTTGTTATTTGCTTGTAATAACAATATATGCATCAAGAAACGGTTAAAATACAAAGGTGACGCATTACACATGTACTATGGGACTAAACATATCCAAAATCTACGCATGACTGTAAATAGTTCTACAATAAACACATTTTATCTTTTTTTTTAAATGTGTCGTCACAATATCGATAAAGTGCTCTTCAAATTGATCAATAAAACATATGTTTTTACAATATTATTCAAATTACTGTTTTTGCTACATTTTATTTTGATATTAATCATAAAGAACAACCGTAGCTAATATAAAGTCTTAATTAGCTTCATTTGGAAATGTTAATCTATGGAACGCCACGAATTCCTTATGTTGATGATCATCATTATATGCAGTGGTCAAAGCATTATATGCAGTGGTCAAAGCATTATATACAGTGGTCAAATTATTATATGCAGTGGTTACATCATTAAATGCAGTGGTTGATGATGATGATGATGAGGAGGAGGAGGAGGAGGGGGAGGAGGAGGAGGAGGGGGAGGAGGAGGAGGATTAAACTTCGTAATTTTTTAACCGGATATCGGCAAATCCAGTCAGCTTCAAGGGGGTGTTATTGCATTTTTTTCTGGGTCAGATTTTTTTTTCGCGCTTACGTTTTCATTCAGTTTTTTCGACGCCAGCAATCAAATAATTTGTATTATTAATCATTATAACATGTATAATGTAAGGGGAAAATCCGGCTTCAGAATTCTTTTTTTTTAAATCATCTGTTTGACCCTTTAATTTTTTATCAAATTGGGGATCAGAATATTTTTCAAGGAAAAACCCATTACACCCCCCTTTTTCAAGTCAAATGGTCGTTCCTTAACTGCTAGAAAAGTTGTCCACAAAATTGTGTATTCGGTTCTATGTAATGAACATTTAAATGGCATATAGTTTACAAGTGTGAACAAATCTGATGTACAGGTAATTAAACAAGGTGTATAGATGTGAACATATTTAATGTGAAACCTGTGTACATTACATTAAACTAATTGTAAACATGTTTACTGTACATGGCCTTTGGTGTGAACACGGCCCTTATGTCTCGAGTTCATTTCATAATGAAGTTATAAGTCAATTAAAGTCTTTAGTTAATATTCAGCGCCATATTTCATATATATGTGGGAGTCAGATCGACCTCTACCGGGAACCTATGATCAAGGTCCGTTCCTCAAATCATGTGCTGTCGTGACTGTACATCAACACTATTACTTGTAGTCTCCTCTTTTATTGTCTTTATCGTTGTCTTAATTGATTTGATCATTTGTTACAACTTTTGATGATTTGGGCCAAATGATCTTTTCTCGTCACTCTTCGTCCATTATCTTAGTTTTTCGTTGTCCGTTAACTTTTCAAAAATCTTCTCCAATGAAACTACTAAGCATCTTTTAATCATACTTGACCACAATCATTATTGGGGAAACTTGTATAAAACATTCGTTCAATGACCCCGCCTGCCAACCAACATGGCCGCCATTGCTATCCATAGAAAATAGGGGTGAAATGCAAGCATTGTCTACTATTTTGCAAAACTGTTATAAATAGGGAAAATCTGACAGGTGAAGAAATGTTCAGAATGTTGAGTTCTTCCAATTGTCCTTTTACGTCAAAACTGTCAGACGTTTTCGTATGGAAGTTATTGCCCTTAAATGACAAATGTTTACTTTTTTTTCATTTTTGCCTACTATTTGAGATTTATAATTAATAGAGAGAAACTTTAAATTGCAAACATGACCAGCAAGACAAGTTCTACAGTAAAGCCTGCATAGTTATTCTTTTCCTCATTAGAGTTATTGCCCATTGATAACTATTTTAACAATGCTTTGCTGTTGTGCGCCTTATATCATAAAATTTATACTAGACAGATAGAAACTGAAATAAGCAAAAATTACTAGCAAGACAAGAACCTCAATTCAGACAATTTGGAGGAAATTGTCCGACAACTCCTTATTGGACGATTTTCAAGAATTTTGTTTGCATTTTTCCGCATATGATTAAAATTTTAATTAATAAATAGACAATTTAAATCACAAAATTTATCAGCAAGTCAAGATCTACTTACGAGTCAAATGATAAATTTAGTAGACTGTCACTCGTTATATGCGTGATTGGACTTAGATGAGGATATGTTTGCACTCGTTTTTATGTTTTGAGCTAGAACTAAAAAGATATATAGAAACTAAACAGACAAAATGATCAGCAATACAAGATAAAAGAAAACGAGATTTTTGTCATGAATTCTATGCAAATCTATAATGTTGGAGAGTGTCCTTTGTTAGATATGCACAAAGACTAAGGAGAACGACACAGGCTCTTTATGGCCTCTAGTTTAATTTTATATGAAGTGAATACAAATCACAGAAAAAACGAACATGGAAAAATGACAACAGGTAAACCACCGACAGCAGATTCTGCACTTTGACAGAAATAGTTTGCGAACGTGAAACACGGGGATCTACGCAATCTACGTGCGATCTCTCATTACTTTTATATTCATATGAAAAAAGGAGGTAAAGATATGCGTTAATGAGGCAGCAATCCAACGACAAAGATAACCGTACAATACTGGAGTCACATAGTCGGCAACAATAGTCACATATCTATACAATATATAAAACTCTAATTGAAATATGCGAATAAAGAAGTAGGATCGATTTACCACGATATTATTCCACGCTAGGGGCATTTTTAACGAATGTTGATCTGATTTCAAGAATCAGTATCATTATGCGCACCCCTGAATATGTTAAACTTAAAGTATTTAATAACATATATATTTGTGATCTGATAATTTAACCCAAAATAAACATCTTCAGATTACTCGGGACTGCACTGCAATTTTGATATATCATGACCCAGTATTTTTCAAGGAGAACCAAATATCTGTCAGAAGTAAACTATGTATTGCATTGTTGAAAACAAATTCATTTTTGTATGTCAGCGATGTAGAATCTTACTTAGCATATAGCCAGTCAAAGAAAAATGATTTACTATTAGTGTGCACATCTTAGAAAGTAACGAATGTCAATGAAAAAAATGAATCATCTCGAGCTAACTTTATTCTGGTAAAGTTTTGCATTAATATACAAAATCTAATCAATTACAAGTCATAGAGGAATGATATTGCACATCTTTGACAACATTAAAAAAGTTGGTCAGCTCGATCTTGTTTTTAACATGAATGATTCTGATTAAAACTTGAGTTAAGGTCCAGATGAAAGCTACAACAAGCAAAAGAGGAATAATTCTGAAAATAAAAGCCAAATAATGGCCCTATCATGACATATATAAGCTAGCGAGCTATGTGTCTAAGACCTTGTAGATAGCTAACCATCTTCTTCTTATCGAAAATAAAGAAGCACCTACATGAAGCTATACTTCTTCAGTAGAAAATGAACTCGAGGCATGTAGTATACAAACTGTCCTTTGTAATATCATTATTAGCTACCATTATTTTACTTACATTATGTCATAGTGTATCTTAAGACGAAATGAAATAGTTAATTCATTCAACTTTTGTTAGTTTAATCATTTTCTCGGAATGAACGATCCCTTAATGGATAAAATAATGTCCGTCCAATTTGCATACAATAGCAGCCAATATTTTTTTTCTGATAAAGTTTTTACTCGAATTGCCTAATTAACATGACTTCAATAACTGTTTCATTTAAAAACAAAATGCAGGTCATTATCATCTACAGCTGTATTCGGCAATTTCCAATAAAAAAATCGAAGTTTTCGAACCTGAACCACCACCTAACACTATCATCAATCATCATCATCAACACCACTGATCATCACCTTCAACAAAACACGTATAATGGTGACACCACTGCATGTCATGTTCAAAAAACTGCATATAATGCTTTCACGTCTGCATTTAATGCTGTGATCACTGCATATAAAGTTGTGACCACTGCATACAATGATGATCATCAATAGAAGGCAATCATGGCGTTAACTATCTATCCAATGGAATATTATATTTAACAGGATGGCAATACTCTATTCTTTTTTAAAAGGAATTGTTCATATTGAGATATTTTAATCGTCTTATTTAGTTGTCATATTTAAATATCTACATTGGTTATGTATATCAACAATATTAAACAGGTTTAGACAAAGCATGGTTAGACAGCCTACCCGAAGATAAACATCTTGGACGCCTAGCAGCTGAATTGACAACAGAAGAAACATGGAAAATGTATATGCATTTAAAGGAAAGAAAACCGTCCCAGTCGTGGAAAAACATTGAGTCTTATAGCAGAGGGGATTTTGATATCAAAATTAACGCTCTACATGATTGGAAGAAGAGTACAACCCATGCTAATTTCAAGAAGCTCCAGGAGAGTCTGAAGGAAGAAGATCTTAATGTCCACATATTATGTCAGGTACATGTTTAATAATATAACATACGAATTTGTAATGATACATTTAGTGGATTTGTTAGTAATAGGACTGATTGTCTACATTTAAAAAAAACGTAAACATAAGTTGAATCCAATAAGAAGTACAAGTCAACATAAATGTACAAGGAAATTAAAGAACACGGTTATCTAAATATATGTTTCTTGAAGTCCAATGACTAGAAACAAGACTCATTTGCAAAACAAAGCTTCATTTAAAAAGATATTCCACTAATATGGTAGCATTATACATTGTTGTTTATTCTATCGTAGTTTTGAATATTTAAATGACTGTTTTGCATTTGTTATTACAGATTTTAAGAGATGTTCAAATAGACGCAGGTTAGTGATAACTTACACAATAATAATTTCGTAAAATGATAGTTTATCAATTATGAAAAAAGTAAAATCACAAAAATACTAACTCCGAGGAAAATTCAAACGGAAAGTCCCTAATCAAATGGCAAGTTAAAGAATAAAACACATCAAACGAATGGACAACAACTGTCATATTCCTGACATGGTACAGGCATTTTCAAATGTAGAAAACGGTGGATTGAACCCGGTTTTATAGCGCTACACCTCTCACTTTTATGACAGTCACATCAAATTCTGTTATGAAAATGTTTATCTCTGGATATCTCAAAAAGTAGCAGAAAGCAATTGAACAGCAAGATAGGATTCTCCATTAAGTCGATGCTATTGGCGGAGTCATTGCACATGTTACAATACTTTGACTCTTACATGTTGCAATTCTTTGTTCTTTTTTCGGGTAGAATCTTTCAAAAGTGTAGTGAAAAGAGACAAATCGAAATTATACATTACTTTGGCAAACCAACATTGGAAAAAATAAGTCATGTTTGGAAATTAAACGTAAGAGTGGATTTCAAGTTCCATATGGCGTATATATCTTATAGACAGACAAGGAATTGGATTCTACATGTTTGATTCCTTTATGGAGAGTTACTGCAATTTCAACAAATAAGTGTCCCTAAATATAATATGTCTTTGCTTTTGCATCCGACACATATATCAGAAAAACAAAATTTCTCAACGAAACACTTACTTTTGAGTTGAAAACACTGACACTGCATGTAAAGGCAATCATGTAAAGGCAGGTTAATTTACAACAAGTAAACAGTCGTTGAATAGTTAAAAGAATGTTATCAGATATTTTACAGAATAATTGCAATATCTGTATCCGTTTTTTAAGAGAGCGTACGAAGAAAACATCACAAACAAAAGTTTATTGGACAACGACAAATGGTTTTCATTGATAAGAATGATACAAGTATGTTCTATTGCAGGATTTTATTGTTTAAACTAGTGTTGCAATTGGGTGTCATAAAGTATTTTTTAAATGTTGCAATAAGTGCATGTCCTGTCAGTGGATTGTTCTGTATTACAAGAATGATGTTTACATGTATCCATTCAAAACAAAGTTTGTATTTAAGATGATGCTTAAAATTTTGAAGCAAATATGAAAATTAAAAACTTCCATTATATTCAATGAGTATTTTGTTGTTTAGTGTGCAGTTTTGACTCTGTATTATTTAATAGATTGATGTTTAGTTAATTACTTGAAACCGCACATTCATTTGCAGCGATCGTTAATCGTTTGTTGGTATGTGGGTTTATTTTATAATGTATTGTATCGTTTTTGTGTGAATACCCTGGAAATGATATTATATTTTTTTATTATATGTTTCATTCCAAAATGAGGGAGGGGGAGACAATATTGACTTTTGTTTTCCCTTCTCTTTTGTTACATAAACATTTTTATTTATAAAGTCAATAAAAAAAAATCCAGAGAGGAAACAAAATATATAAAATATTTCGTGTCTTGTTCTGTGTAAAATATCTAATCATTTTCTGTTTACCTATAGTTTAATCATTTTCTGTTTACCTATAGTTTAAATTTAAATTTTCCCAATCGGAACGTAATTTTATTTCAATGTCTTATAACAAGTATTGCTATGTTTTGTATTAGATCGCTTGCAACTTCTTCTTCTTTTTTGTTTTAAAGGAAATTTAGAAAGATAGAAATGAACACATTGAGAGAAAAAATAATTAAACTAATACACTAATGTCAAAGTTAAAACTGCTTTAGCAAGTTTTCACCGATCTCAAAGATGACCGTTTATACGGATTTAACTTTGTCATGTGTGTATTAATTTGATTTTTTCTCAATGTTATATATAAGAGAATGTCACTTAATTGATATGTATTGCTGTAGTTCAACTGGCAAGGGCGACCTTACAAGACATGTTTTTAAAAACTAAGGCTACTTTAATAGCAGATGTGATATTACAATAGAGTATCCCTTTATAGTACATTTTGAAACAATAACTTGTTAGTAAGTATTTATGATTATCTTATCTCACTTTTAGATATACCAACAGACAAGTTGAATCTGAAACCATCGAGTTCAGATGTTAAACTATTGCCTAATCATATTGGAAGGGAAACATTTCAGTTTGGAATAGAACTTGGACTATCTGTTGTTGAAATGCATCAGATACAATCAAATCATGTGACAAATCTTCGTGGACAAACAGAGGACGTCCTTAAGAAATGGCGAAAAACTCAAAAATCTGCGTATGAAGTTTTAGCCAAAACTCTTTATCGCCTTGATTTGAGTAGTGTTTTGTCATACTTAAGTTATGATGTAGGAGAAAAAGAACAACTTGAAGGTAATTGCAAACTTACATACTAGTATATGATTAAACCTTCAAAATATGCTGTGTTTTAATTTGGTTTTTGAAAAAAATCATAGAGATAAATCGGACGTTATTGTTGTATTAGTATGTGTCACATAAACTTACCGATACACAGAGTCCGTTTGACATCCATACTTCATATTAGGAATATTTGCTGACATATTCTCCTTCTCTATCGTGAGTTTGTCCATAATTGTATTGTAAGAAAACGTGCAAACCAGTGTGAACTCAAATTCTCTAGTTATGTTCTTTTGAGCGCTCATTCCTTGTAGATTTATGACAATATTATGCTGCCATTTAGATTTGACCACGTTTACAATTTTATTCAGTGTTGTAACATCAATACCTTGTGGACGCATCTCCTCTAGCACTTTCTGACAGAAAGCTCTGATACCTGGTATTCCTTTTCAAAATTTTATGTTCATATAGTTGACCTTTGTTGTCATCAGCATGTTGGTCAATTTGTTAAGTTTTGTGACAATAATACCTTCTGAACACAACATATCGGAGACCATTTGACAAAAACCTTTCATTTACTGTAGAATCGGTTGCAGTTATAGATAGCTGATCATTTTGTACTTTTTCATGATTCAATAGTTTGTACAGGAGTTTGAATTTTGTCGTGGAACACAAGGAAATTGCTCATGTAAATCATCTTTTTAACTGTACATGCATTGGTTTTTGATATAAAAACGCAATGGTTTGGATTGTGTCTTCCTTGTTTCACCTTTCAATTTGTACATCTTTTCATAATTTATGATATTGAAATACAATGTCAGCAGGCATCACACATGTAAGCATCTCCTGCTGAATGGTAATAATAGGCTGCACGAATACAGATTAAAATGAAGTAAAATTGACATCAGCCAATAACACATAAACGATGTGCTTAATATATATGTTGTTGACAAAATTGAACCGAACTGGCTGCTTATAACAAACAATATATCATTTCAATATTCTGCTTTAAATCTATTAATGTATGTGACAGACAGAGAAATCGTGTTAATTTGTGTGTCTTAATTGCACCTCGTGCCTAATTTTAACCCTTTCATATTTGAGTAACTAACAGAGAATGGTCAGGTAGAAACTGCTTCTTTAATTATTGTCAACGAAAATCTAAAATTAATCAGAACATGTGGATATTACCGATGTTGTGTCAACCTTGATGCCACAAACAAATCGTATACCATAGACAAAATCTTAATTGTTTCAACAGTCCCTATCAAAGAGTTCCAATAAAAATCAAGTTATCGTTCAGTTGATAGATATTCCAGAGCTTGTTATTCCTTAACTTGATAGGGGTTGCTGCTTACAATCATCTTCTTAAAATCAGGTATCAAATTGTTTAGTTGGAGACATTCATTCTCAAAATATACGGACATCCTCACAAGTTGTTTGACCTTCATAGAAAAACAGATGACGACATATATGTTTCAATAGTTATCAAAGGTATCAATTGACTAGAAATTGACATCGCCGAATTCGAACTATCAGTTAAGTTGTATTTACGCAAGAAACACTATACAGAATCTACTTAGTGTTTCGGTACACCTACGATCATCCTCTTGTTTGGATTTGGTTTGTGTTACTCATTTTTTGAATTTCTATGTTGTGTTTAGCAGACTTTTGGTTGTCTTTTGGTCGTATTTCTAGTTTTAAGCCATTTCGTCATTTAATTCCGAACTTGAATATCCCATTGGTATCTTCCGCCTCTACTTGTAAAGTATATGTTGTCAATAGAATAAAACACTAATAATCTGTTTTGTGTAAGAATTTAATAATGATATAATTGATTAATTACAATGTATGTAATATTATCAAAACATGTTTTAATGAATAATAAAAATAAACATACAGATATATTAATCTCTAAAGTTTCGAAATTCATTTTTTTTATAAACAAAATCCAGATATAATCAGGAATAATGAAAGCAGAATCAAACGGGAGATTGAAACCAAACAGATTTTAGATCATATGATGACACATTTGGTGATCTCAGTCGACGACAGACGCCGTATTGAACAACATGCAGGGCAAGATGATAGGAATAAAGTATTGCTTGAAATAATACTAGAAAGGATAGACGTAACTTATTCAGTGTTTTTGGATGCACTGCAAAACAGTGGATACACAGATCTAGCAGATAAATTGAAATGTGAAATACAAGAATCTGGCCAAATTGCAACGTTAGCATCAACAGCAAAAGAAGGTATGCATTACAAATTAGCGTCTCGCCTCAACGAGGTGACAAGTTTGATATAATGTCTGTTTGAGGGTAACATCTGATAACAATATGACATTGATACCTACGAATATATTTGAGTTAACAGTGGGGCATCCCTGTTCTAGTTGAATTGTATGGCCTCGCCTGCAAAGTCATGGTCTAAAGATTTTGAAACTTTTGTTTAGTTTAAATGGTTATTAATTCCATCAGTTTCGAATGAACCTCTAATGGTACTAGTGAGTCTTTGATATTAAGTTTGCAGTTTTTCAACATTTTTTTTTATTTCCATTTTTTCAATTTTGCATCTGATGTTTATTTTTCTGATCGTAAGATATCTTTTTAACAACAATGCAATGGTCTTGGTAGCTATAGCTACAATAGGTTTGTCCTTCACCAGTAAACAGCCGTCTATTATACGCGACTTTATGACGTTATATATAAGATAGAGGGGATTGCCTCATCCCTACACTATAGCGTCTTAGTGATCGTCATTAGGTGTGATAAACTAGAATTAATTTTTATTTTGTACTGAATCACAATTCCCAAATGACAGAGGTGCTGAATGTCAATTATTAGAATTTAGTGTTCCAAAAAGTCGTGCAATAAAGTTTCATTTTTTTTTCAACCGCTCACTCAACATGGGCACGGAAGTGACGATATCACTTAACGCAATAATGGTTTTCACTAAAAAGTTTTTATTGGTGAATAATTTTGGATATAACGCGTCTTCTGATTTGCTGACGTTATTTTGTTATGAGCCCATAGACATAATTTAGTCATGTGACCGTGACGTCATTAACGTTTTGTTATGGTTTTTCTACGGTTTAAAATGGAATTTAGAATTAAATTATAAGAAATGACTGTGGTGCACACTGTTAAATAACCTGCTACGCGCGTTATTCGGTGTGCCCCACTTTTTTTATGTTATTTCTTCATAGACAGAAAAAATATTACAGTCATTCATTAAATGGAAAAAGAGATTTCTTTTAAATTTCCTAAATTTGAGTTTTTATGTCCGATATGTAATGGTGGGTGAAATCTATTTGCGACATTGCAACTCTTGGAATGCTTCGGAGTTGGACACCAGATTGTTTGGACATTTTTCAATTGTTGTGTAAAGAATGTCACCTTTTATAGACGTTTCATTTTTTATCGATTAGTTTATTGTACAATGTTGTAAGCAAGTAAGCTTTTTATGGCTTTAAACACTATCAAACGAAAAATGAAATATCTTATAATTTTGTATTGTCTTAAACAAGTTGTGCAATTCATTTTTAATGACAATTAAAAAATTTGATATGATTGCCAATGAGAAAACGTTCCAAAAGAAACCAAATCCCGTAGAAGTTAACAACTATAAATCATATTTATGATGTGAATATTTACGGAAGCCGATAAGGGCCATTCATTTTTTTTATGTCGTTATTACGACAAAGCATGTCGTAATTTCGACATAAAATGTCGTTATTACGACATAGCATGTCGTAAATTCGACATAACATGTCGTTATTACGACATCGCTATGTCGTTATTTCGACATAACATGTCGTTATAACGACATCGCTATGTCGTTATTTCCACATAACATGTCGTTATAACGACATCGCTATGTCGTAATTTCGACATATCATGTCGTAATAACGACATCACTATGTCGTTATAACGACATCACTATGTCGTTTAACGACATAGCTATTTCGTAATAACGACATCGCTATATTTGAAAGAATATGTATTATGATTGGCAAGAGACTAAATGACAAAGAAATTAAAAATTATACGTCATCATAATGTCCCCGATAATTATAAAAGCCCCCGCATGGTCAGCTATAAAAGAGGGAAGAAAGCTACCAGAGGGAGAGTACCTGAAATGCTGTGTGACAGACAGAGTTATTATTCAATTATTAGCTCCCTTGGTAAAACTCCAAATTTCATATTTAATGTATTCTATTGTTAAATAATTTACATGAAGCTTAATAAGTATATATTTGTTAATTGCAAAGCTTTTGCTATTTGAATTCATTGGTTAAAGATATTTATTTATATTGTAAAGTTTAATCTTTGCATCGTCGCACAATCTTTGGTTACCTTCTGTGGATACCTTCAGTGAGAAAATTATATATGTTATAGATACCAATTTAGATTAACATGGCCCATAGTGCTAGAGCTGTACAGTCAGACAAAGTCGTTTAGATTAACCAAGTCAAGCCTAGCATTCCATCTCCCTTTAAATAAGCGCAAACTACATGGCTTCTTGGTATGAGGGTGTATTGAAGTATTGATAGCTCTATTTCTATTTTCAAACGTTGGGCACGCGCGATGTTCCTACAACCCCTAGGATTTTTTAAAACAGAATCTTCGAAATTTCATCCGCAAAAATAAAAATGTTAGAAAACACGAACCAATATTAAAACAAATTCAAAATATGTTTTGAATTATGTTTTTACAGCTCTTGATCATCTCCTAAGTAATATCTAGTATATTTGAGGATTAAAAAAAGAAAGCTATTTGAAAAAAACGGATGTCCCCATCCAACGTTACATTAATGAAAAACTGTTTTAACTCTTATGTATAGTGATCCTATTTCTTATTCTCTGATCTTCTTCATTCTTAGTTAGTTTAAACATATTTATTTATAGTGGATTGGGAAACAACTTTTGCAACTTATATTAATCCCTTTCCACTTTGCGGGTGTGAGTGCTGCCTTGTAGCGGCATTAGCCTACTCTTTCTCGAAATCTACAAGGGTGTCTTTAACGTGCAAGAGATATGGCTCTCTCTTAACACGGGTCAGCCATTTAACGTCCCCGTCCGACGGACTATCATCGTTTCCTCAAGACCATACTCGCAAATGGTGTCAAGGGAGAGCCGAAAATTGAGTTCCTGAAATTTTCATCCCAAACGGGAATCGAACCAGGAACCTTTGTGTTAGTAGTCCGATGCACTAACCACTACACCCCGGCTCTCTTCATTCTTGACAGGAACAACGACATGTGTCGGTTCTTTGTGGCGTTAAAGCCGTTATTTTACCAAATTTCATTTGACTCGACTGCATATTATAGTAGAAAATGAATAAAAAAAGTAAGACAATAATAATATCTAACAAAAGTACAAATATTTGCCTCATATAGTTCGAATATTGCTGATTCAATACAATCTTCTCTACACAGTCGTTTTTCAAACGGTAGCCATTTTGTCCAAGTTGATATTTCATTTTTCAAAGCAGTTAAGGCGTATTTTTTTATAATTGATCAAAACAAAAGTTAGATATACAAAGAGTAAAAAATGCCAAGATTCTTTCCTTATTAACTACATATTTGGGTCTTAAAGGAATAAAATGCTTCCATACATTACAAAACGGTAGCCAATTTTTCAAAATGTCTGAAAACGTCTAAAATCCTAAAGACGCTAATTTCCGACGTTAAATGTGCTAAAGTTTCAATTAAATGTTTATGATAATTAAAACAAATCGTGTTATGAAATTTGGAGAAAGATGTTAATGATTGCTGCCGAAAAAAAAATAGTGCATGTTGCTAAAGACTCCGCCCGGGGAAATAGGTTCGACTCAGGTAAAATTTTGCAATTTTTATTAATTGTATAGCTTTTAACGATTTATTTAAAAGAATTTGGAAATGGGGGGAAAATCCCATTTTATAAAATAAATTGAAATTTATGTTACGGAAGTACTCCGAAATAGATCATTTAAAGTCGTCACTTCAGTTAGGTGCAATCACCAATATCAAAACACTTAATACCAGTTCACGGAATGTTTTACTTCGGGATTTTGTCCTGCTATTTCGTGATGAAAGTAATTCCTGTACTAGCGAAGCCGGAACTTTTCGTCAATATAAACTTGTGCATGAAATGGGGGTAATTGAAAGACGAATCCCAAACAGCAACGAAAACCGTTTCATCGAATTAAAAAAAAACGGGATTATATTTTTATTTGCCGTTTTCGCGGACGACCCAGGAGTAGATTACTATATATATATTTTAAAATGTATATATCTGAAGATGATTTGGGAAATAATTCTCAAGCTAAGGTTCAAGTAATTGAAGGGGTGTATTTCGACAACTTATGTGTCAGGGAAAATACAATTCGATTCAAATTTAACCAAGGGTAAAAATGTTCGATTTACTTGCAGAGTGTCAGATATATTTGTATTTGGGATGAATTAAGATATAGAAATTTTACAATGACAGATGATATGCAACTTGAAAGTTAAACATCCTATGATAAAAAAAAATATGAAAACCGTATACATGTACTTCCGTCCCATCTTTCCTTTCCTATACTACTTGCGACAGTACTGCATTTTAAGTTGAAATAACTTAAAGGGTAAACATTATTATATCGATTTCCACAACTCGAGGTAATTTTTTGATAAAATGATATCACAAAACGAACAGAACCAGAATCAACCAACAATATAAAAAACCGAATAAAACTTGCAAAAATTAATCGATGTCAAAGACCCTCTTCGACGTCGCATTTTAAGTGTAACGTGTTGTAGGAATATCGTGCCCAACGTTTGAAAGTAGCATAAGAGCAATTGATACTTTAATTCACCCTTATTACCAGAATGACGGGATGCTTAGTCCTAGTCAGGCTGTACAGCCATTTGACAGACGTTAATTTATTAACCTCAAATGTTATTTATAAAATATATAACTTTCTCACTGAAGGTATTCAAAGAAGGTATCCAAAGATTTAGCGACGATGCAAATATTAAACTTTACAATATAAATAAATATCTTTAACCAATGAATTCAAATAGCAAAAGCTATGCAATTAACAAATATATACTTATTAAGCTTCATGTAAATTATTTAACAATAAAATGCATTAAATATGAAATTTGGAGTTTTACCAAGGGAGCTAATAATTGAATAATAACACTGTCTGCAACACAGCATTTCGGAGACTCTCCCTCTGGTATCTTTCCTTCCTCTTTTATAGCTGACTATGCGGGGGCTTTTATAATTATCGGGGGCATTATGATGACGTATAGTTTTTAATATCTGTGTCATTTAGTCTCTTGGCAATCATAATACATATTCTTTTATATATAGCGATGCCGTTATAATGACATAGCGATGTCGTTATAACGACATAGTGATGTCGTTATTACGACATGAAATGTCGAAATTACGACATAGCGATGTCGTTATAACGACATTTTATGTCGAAATTACGACATAGCGATGTCGTAATAATGACATGTTATGTCGAAATTAACATTGCTATGTCGTAATTACGACATAATTTTTTTTTTGAATGGCCCTTATCGGCTTCCGTAAATATTCGAATATCACAGTTTGAAAATAATTTAGAAATGAATATAAAATAAAGAGTACACAATACGCCTATTTCTATAATAAGAAATACACTTCATCAACTGTTCGTGTCTGTTCCGGCCGATTGAACAGCAGACTATGAAGAGGTGGTATGCTGTAAATACATCACGGACGTTCTTAAGAATGACATTTTATATTCATCTTAATTTAAGTTAGTGCGCTTCACAGAGACTCGTATATTGAAGTAAATAAACATAATATAACCACATCAGAGCTACAGTCTCTACTGAATATTAAAAGGTCCCTATTATGTATTAGTTACCAAAACAACATAAAAAAATGAAAATATCGTTTCATTTCAGCTTTTAGTAAGTGTTCAACAACTAAGCTTTCAGTGCGATGGTGCTTTTAACTAGTTCCATTACTACTAAAAAATACCTTATTATAAACTTTTGTAATAAAATATATGAAAATATTGGAATTAACTATTTTTATAGTGTAAAACAAATCTTTGGATTTTTTAGATGATTTTGAAGGTCCCTTTGATTTCGATGACAGTTTTTGTGTTTCTTCTCTTTACAACACACTTCCACACAATCTTATCTAATGAATGGTTGTTTGTTAAATTTGAATGCAAATGTATTTGCTGCATCTCGTTTTAAGCCTTCTTCTCTGATGAGAAAGGTAAATATGATAGATTTACTTACAAGAGGTAGATGAGATGATTGAAACCTTGCTTTCTTCCTTCATGATATCAATCTACGTTTGGGCAACACAGTTTATCGATAGATTGTATGTATTCATACGGACACTAGTTGAGCCCTTTAATAGCAAACTTGTTTTTGTGTTGTTGTGAATCACAGTGTATGTCCGAACTCTGTAAATACCCGCCTCGATTGCATTTAATTAATCAATACAACAAGAGTTACCGTTATCTTGATGACATTTTTTTGTTAAATAATCAAGAATTTTCTATATATACTGCTAATATGAATCTAAAGGAACTTTCTTTAAATAAATCAAATGTAAACGCTAATAACTGTCCTTTCCTTTATAACAATATTTCAAATTTTCATAGGAAACTCAACACTAAAATTAATGACATTTTCGATCCCTTTTGATTCTCCTTTGGCACCATCTTACAGTGTTTATATTTCACAACGCGTTCGCTATGCCAATATTCGTTTTGGCGTTTAAGATTAAAACGAACACAATCTATGTATTACTGGTAAATCATTAAGTCAGGGATTTCGTTTCCAAAAACTATTTCAAACTTTTACTTAATTCTTTAATTGATATTAAGATTTGGTTTCGAAGTTTAGTAAAACATGTAAAAGAGTATTTCAAACTGGTTAGCACATCCTCATTTTTTCAGAGATGTTGTGTACTGTTCATAGAAATTATGAATTGATCCTGATAAAATTTTAAAACATATTCTAAAAGCTTAAAAATTAAACACTGTCGTTAGATCTTTGAATAGTGCTGCTGGTATAGATATTGATTTTGTTATCAGTTAACTTAAAGCAATCAAAATATCAATGTTATATATATATGCACTTTCATGTATCTACAATCTGTCGATTCCTGTAAATTGGCATCATATTTTTCTCTGACTGTTTGTGATGTCTTTATACTCAATCCATTGGACATTGAATATGTACTGTTTGATAATTCTTTAAATAAATATATAAAAAAAGTACATATGTTTTTGGCTTTGAACAAGCTATCCGTAACTTCGAGTACTCTCAGATCTGTACTTGGTTGCTGTTGTGGTGAACAAATATTATATGTACTTCTATTTGTATCCGTTAGATGATACAGTCTTTTTCAACTGGTTTTTATAGTTCGGACTTATGCTGTACTATGACATCAAAGTTCAAGGTTATGGGAGGTTTGGGAATATTTTAACCTTGCAAAATAATGTACGTATGTGCATGTCCAGAGTCTGTTATTCAGTTGTCGTTTGTTGCTGTGTTTCATATCTGATTTCCTTCATTTTCCTTCTGCACATAATTTATTTTTCTCATTTGAATTGTTTTATTTCTTTGGGGCCTTGTTAAGCTGACTATGCGGTATGGGCTTTGCTCACTATTGAAGGCCATACGGTAACCTATAAATGTTAATTTCTATGTCATTTGGTCCCTTGTTGAGAGTTGTCGCATTGACCATCAAACCACAGAGAACGTTGCAAGAAATATATACATTCCTAAAAAAACATTCGGTACTTTTGTTATTTAAGGTTTAAATTGGAAATCATTAATTTTGTTATTAATTATAGTTTGCTTTTATAGTTAAAGCTTATACATTTACACGAAGTCCTGGCGGGTAAGTCAAAATTTATTTCAATTTTGAAAGTTAAAGAGACAGTTTTAATTGTTTATATTTATAGGAATGTCTGACGTTGCAGATCACGTGTTTGTGCTTCAACTGCAGAAGAATTACTCAAATATAATCAACAATGTTATTTATGAGACAATCGAAGATCATCTGATATCAAGTTATACCTTGACTATGGAGGATAACCAAATGATAAAGTTCGGTTCTACTCAAGAACAAAAGAACAGGGAATTGATGGACAAACTTTTGCGTAGAGGCGAAAAGGAATTTAAAGAATTTCTGGCTGGTTTGCGAGGTGAAAATGCAGAATTAGCGGATCAAATACGAAACACAGAAGTTACAAGCAAAGATATCTTAACCTTTCAAACTTGCTTCAAACAATCTGATGGAATATAGTTTGTAGCATCTTGTTTTTGAAAAAGTAGGTAGAACAAGCTGAAAGTATGCCATGTTTTTGCTCATAAACATAAAGGAAAGGTCTTGTTAAGTCAAGTACTTATGATTTGAATTAAAACAAAAAAACCGAACGCAAAAAATATCTCATTGTATATATTTTTTACAAAGCATACTTTTGTTATTCAGAAGAAAATTAAATCAAATGATGTATGTATGTCCATATACTTATTATACTTAAATCAAATGTAAACTTTTTCATTTGTGATTTTAAACCATAACGATATACCATACATGACCACTGCGTCTTGCCAAAGAACAAAAAGAGGTAAACTGCATTACTAGATTTAAACATGTATTGCAACTGCCCTAATTATGGACGAGCAACAGGGAAACAATGGTCAGATCAATACTTTTATACAATCTTAAATAAAATAGTTTACTAATTTGTCGAGCTGTTTTTTTTAATATTGCCTCTGAAATGTTTTTTTTTTTGTCGGATCTCGTAGATTTTTTTTGTCATGTTGAAAAGGATAGCTAGAATAAAAGAGTAAATTATTAGACATATTTATCACAGCAATATCAATTTATTTCAGCAGAAAATAGGGAATAATTACCCCTTAGAGGGTACGTTTTACGTCTTTTACCGATATTTATCGTTTTATTCACAGTTTATGTAACTTGTACTTTAAAAAGTATTAACGCCTGGTTAAAATTGAAACTGACTAAAAGTGATACAATATTTCTGTTCGGAAAATTAAGTATTTTTTTTTTACTTGTTTGTGGGGGGGGGGGGAATTGAAGGAAATTTGTTTTGTTTTTTTCTTCAGTTTTTGGCTATAAGATTGTATATTATATAAGAGAGCTTAAGAATGTAAAATGTAAAATATAATCACTGCGACAAGAAACATACGTTCTTACAACAATCTTATTTTTAAAAATTCACCTACACCTCATAGTGGATAAAGATAACTATTCATAAAAGTGTGTGATAATGTTTCAGTTATGAGCTTTTGGTATCATTTGATGACGGTCGTACGTCATGATTGAACTTTAAAAAAAATCATCTCCTCTTTAATCACAAGACTTATTTTAATAAATCATAACGCGGTTCATATTTTGTTATCTATGACTTTTTTATATCTAAAAAAAATTTAAATAACATAAATGGATATATTTTTAAGTAAACTTTGACACAAGAAAATTCTATTACTTCTATTACTCGAGAAACTGATATTGTAACAAAGTTCTCATCATGTTGTTTTCTGTAGATTTTAAGAGTTTCAAACTTGTTTTTTATGTCTGTTTTTAAAAAAAACAATAACAATTTGAACAATAACTTTTGGAAAACAAGTGCAACACATAATTATTAACTAATAGAACGTTTTCGTAAGAACCTTTTTATTTGAATGAATTTTCTTGTAAAATAATGAACATTTTATTTTTCAATAAGGAATCAAAGTATTGGGTCAATACCAGGAAAATTGAGTTTAATATGTTTGAATATTCCATGAATATATAGAAATTCCTGAATCTTTTCGATCTATGAGTGTGACTGCCCCTCTGGTATCTTTCGTCCCTCTTTTATGTTAATTTTAATTTGAAATATGTGTAAACAATAGTCATTTCGGAATCTTTGAACCTCGAAGCATACTAATATTTATAATATAATAATGGGCCCATGAATCATTGTAAATAAAAAAAAAATGCTTTTGGTATAAAAAGCTGATGTTTTCTAATATTCAAATTTATTAAGTGCTGATTTTTAAGTATATTTGGTCTATGTTTGATTTTTTTTTTGTCATGTTGTGTACTTTCTAATAAAATAATAAACTAAATATCAGTTATTTTAAATTCCATATGATAGTGATCGATAATCAGTTGCTGAAAACCGAAATGCATTGTGGTCTTATAAAAACAAGATATAAATGCTGTAGTTGTCAGGATCATCCTTCAATATTTAAATTTTAAGTACATTGTAATGTCATCTAAACTTCTCATGCGATTGCCAATATGCGTTGCGTGATTTTGTGTCGTTCCAGTCTAAGTCCTTAGGTTGACATGTTCCATATTTTGGTTATATTTGGCAACAAATAAAATTTGAAGACACAAATGGTTAACAATTGTTCATATTTCAGTACAAGCGTTACATACTACTAGTACATGTACTATGGACTACTTTTTATTCTTGAGGTACCTATTTTCGTGAATAACTTGGTCACAGGTGTTTTCTAGAATAGAAGTTTTCTTAAGGCTTTTTAATGCCCCACCTACGTTAGTAGAGGGCATTATGTTTTCTGGTCTGTGCGTCCATTCGTCCGTCCGTTCGTCTGTTGTTTCGTTCGTTCGTTCGTCCGTCTGTCCCGCTTCAGGTTAAAGTTTTTGGTCAAGGTAGTTTTTAATGAAGCTGAAGTCCAACCAATTTCAAACTTAGTACACCTGTTCCTTATGATATGATCTTTCTAATTTTAAAGCCAAATTAGACTTTTGACCCCAATTTCACGGTCCATTGAACATAGTAAATGAAAGTGCGAGTTTAAGGTTAAAGTTTTGGGTCGAGGTAGTTTTTGATGAAGTTGAAGAAACTTAGTACACATGTTCTCTATGGTATTATCTTTCTAATTTTAATGCCAAATTAGATTTTTTATACAATTTCACGGTCCATTGAACATGGAAAATGATAGTGCGAGTGGAGCATCTGTGTACTTTAGACACATTCTTGTTAAAAGTATACTTTGGAAAAACTATCAAATGAAACGTCCACTTAAATGCATATTTTCCTAAATCCGAGAAAATTGCTTTCAATGAAAAGGTTTAAATATCAAAGAAAGAAGACATTTTATAAATTATTGAAACCGTATTCGATCTGTTACCATACATGAGATAAAATACGAGAACAATAACATCTTGATAGTGTGTTAAATTCAAATTGGATAAAAAGTAAAATAACAAAAATACCAAACTTCGAGGAAAAGTATTTCTAAAAATGGAATAACACTACTGGTATACTATATCTTGTGCATAGTTGGTGTTTATCGAAGAAAAAGAAACATCACAAAAATTCCGAACTCCGAGGAAAATTCAAAACGGAAGGTTCCATATCAAATGGCAAAATTAAAAGCTATAACACAACAAGGTTGGATAACAGCTGTCAAATTTCTGACTTGGTAGAAACATTTACTTAATTTGTAGCAAATGGTGAATTAAACCTGGCTTTATAACTTACTTAACCTTTCACTTGTATGACAGTCGCATACCATACAATTATATTGACAACAATGTGTTTCAAACCCAACCAAACATAATAGGTAAAATTGTCTAAAAGAGGGACGAAAGATGCCAAAGGGACAGTCAAATTAGGGTATAATAGTGTTGTGATCTTAATCACTTTAAAACAAACAAAAATCTAACAAAGTAATTCAAAAATGCATTCAGCCACAGCACTTAAGCAAAAATTAAAGACAAGCATACGAAAATTTACCATTGCACAATAACACTGACGGGATGTATAAGTACCAAGCCACGTCAAAGGGATTACACGGAAAATAGACTAATCAGTGAAATTTATATTCAAATTTAAAAATAAAAAATACTATTACACGTTATTACGATGATTAACAACGTCATTAACCATAATCTATAACTCAGAACCATCGTGTATTATTTGTGAATATGTGAATTTGATGCAGAGTATTTATCAACAAAATCTCGGTACCTTCCGATAATAAGAGCGCAATGAATTCCAACAAGCGGAAAATTGAAATTTCTTCAATAAAATAATGTTCTATCCTTATGCTTGTAACTGTTTCTGAGTGTTTTTTATTTGTACTGATCAGCATTACTCAATTTTTTCAACCGAGTCGATAAAAACACTTCTTTCCTGTGTGTCATTGGTATTATTACTGAAATGACATGTGACATTTTTTTAAGAAAACAAAGAAATATGATATTTATAAGATTTACAATTCCTTGTAATTGTTTACCTCTTGTTATTAAATAAATTGATTTATTTTCATTACCATGTTGGTTTTTTTTTATAAAGTGCAGTTTCATTGGTCAACAGACAGCATACAAGTGTTGAATAGATCAAACAATTTTTATCAACAACTTTTTGTCCGATCAAATATCTCATTCCCTTTTAAATGTCATAAAACAAGAAAATTATAGGTACTATAGTCATGTATGCATTAATGACTACAAGGTTAAGAGGATATTAAGAGTGTCAGACAACTAATAATCCCTCTCTAATCTTTTTTTTTCTAGAAGTAGTCTTAGTATGTTATATACATATATATTTTCATGGATCTACAATCTGTCGATACCTGTAACGTAGCATTGTACAAGGTCATGTTTTTCTCTGGCTGCTTAGGACGTCTTTAAACTAAATTCATTGCATGTTGGGTGTATACGGATTGATTGTTTAGTCCTAGAGGCATGACTTTTTTTATTAGTTGTTAGTGGCTTTGAACTAGCTGTCAGATAACTGCGAGTACTCTCAGATCTGTTTATTGTGTCTTTTTGTGTCGGGATGTATAAGTACCCGGCCACGTCCACTTGTATTTTTTGTCTATCTGATGAGTTAAGCCTTTTCAACTGATTTTTATAGTTCGTTCTTATGTTGTACTTTTATACCACTGTCCCAGGTTAGGGGAGGGTTGGGATCCCGCTAACATGTTTAACCCCCTCCACATTATTTATGTATGTGCCTGTCCCAAGTCAGGAGCTTGTAATTCAGTGGTTGTCGTTTGTTTATGTGTTACATATTTGTTTTTCGTTCATTTTTTTACATAAAAAAGGCCGTTAGTTTTCTCGTTTGAATTGTTTTACATTGTCTTATCGGGGCCTGAATATGCGGTTTGGGCTTTGCTCATTGTAGAAGGCCGTACGGTGACCTATAGTTGTTAATGTTTGTGTCATGTTGATCTTTTGTGGATAGTTGTCTCATTGGCAATCATACCACATCTTCTTTTTTATATTAAGTGTTCTATGTTATGTCTTGCGTATTATTGTTTGTCTGTTTGTTTTTTTTAGCCATGGTGTTGTCAGTTTGACCGTCTTTCGCACATCTTTTGTAGAAATATTAGTGTGTATGATGCTATTGATTACTTAAGACCAACAAACAAATGTACTAAACAGAAATTAATATTTTAGCAAAAATTAAATATATTTTGACTTTTTTTATCAAATTTTGTTAAAAACTTTAGAATTGCGCACCGCAGTATACTCTTCTATCATTTTCATAAACGACATCGTTATTCTAGTATTAGTTGACTTCCTAACGGTCCTTTTGTTAATAATTAGACTTTTACAATTGGTTAAAAATAGGAATATACAAAGGTGATGGATATAAAAATCAGCATATACCTGTTTTCTATGGAGTAAAAAAATTGAAAAAAAATGAAAATTGTTGTTGATTATATGTTTAATCTGTTATCAGGATATAATGAACAATTAGGATCAATGAATATATTTCAAAACAAAGTTCATAAATTAATGTGACATATACTTAGATTTCACAACGCGTTTCTTTAACAATGCACATTGAACTCATCATATTTAATGTATCCTGACCTTTCTTGTTTTATCAGCTTTTTTAAATGGAATGTGAAGGGTGCCTTTTTATCTTTAAAATAGACAAATATAGTATATCGAAAACACATGTTACTATGACTTTCAAGTTCATTATTATATTTCAGACTGTTTGGTTTATATTAACGCCCATACCTATATATTGAATACTAATGATGTTGGTTATATTTTGCCTGTGACACATCGCCAGTATTGAGTGTTCAAAGTCAGAGACAGTGGTATTCATTTTTGTTTGGTGTCCAAGTTGAATTATATGGTGAATTTCTCCTGGATTTGGTTTTATTGACCACATTAAGTGGTATGCAACGTTCCTTCTTCACAATTGTACCAAAATAATTATGAATTGTGTTTCGTCTTCTTCACGTTACACCGTTAATTTTTATTGATTTGTGTTGGAATTTTCAATTTGAAAATGTTTTGGATTTGGAATGTTAAAGATAGACAGATTTCGTACAAACCATATCTATATAACTATAACTTTTGGGAAAGGGCGTCTCTAATGTTGTTATAACTTGTGTACAATCCCTTTTGCTACTTTTGCAAATAAAATATGTTCAAACTATATAACTATGGCAGAGACAAATATACTTCGCCTCCGGGTGCAGGATTTAACAGTCTCCGGGACAAGTTTGCAATTCCGCTGAGTGCAAAAATTGTCACCTTAATTTTTTGAGTTAAGTCAAAATGAAGTTGATTACTTGGTTGGTATTGGTTCCCTGATATTTGTCCTAAAAAATTTTGGCTCTAGCACCACTGTTGAAAAAGTTATGCCCCTTTTTTCAACAATTTCCTCAGAGGAAAAGTAGTTTTCCTCAAGGGAAATCAAATTTCCCTAAGGGAAAAAGATTTTTCCTCAAGGGAAATTGTTTTTTCCTCAAGGGAAAAAGATTTCCCTTAGGGAAATTGCTGCATAAATATTTCCTTTGAGGAAATTCTATTTCCTTAGAGGAAATCCTATTTCCTTTGAGGAAATTCTTTTTCCTTTGAGGAAATTCTATTTCCTTTGAGGAAATTTGCAGCTTCAAATTTTCCTTTGAGGAAATACTTTTTCCTGTGAGGAAATTTGCAGCTTCAAATTTTCCTTGGAGGAAATACTTTTTCCTGTGAGGAAATTTTTGACAAACACTTTTCCTTGAGGGAAAATTCAAGACAACAAATTTCCTCTAGGGAAATCATTGTTCTTCAAATTTCCTCTAAGGAAATTTCTGAACATCAAATTTCCCTTAAGGAAATGATTTCCCCTATTTTTCCTCTATGGAAACTTCATAACATTACAAACAGTATAAATATAATTTTTCATAGACTGAATTATTGATACAAAAGATATACAATACTAAGCAAAACACTATGAATATCATACCATTTGTGATGTTATTAATATTGTGCTCATATTTGCATATTAAATAAAATAAACACTTTTCATGTTAAATTAACTTGTCTTCTGTTTCAGCTGCTGTGTACAATTATTCTACCCCCTACATAACAGTTCAGTGCATAAATAATTCCATCCATAAGACATCTTCTTTCAATTGGCTGAATAAATTTTTGCAACTTGTTCTTCAAACATCTTCTCTGTATATTTGATATGATGTAGCAATGTACATGAATGGATAAAGCAGGTGTTTATTTCGACAACAAACATGACAAAGATACTATTTTTTTCTTAATTTCTCCATAATCCATCAGTGAATATGTAGGTTGTTACATTTTACACAATTGTGTTCTTGTGCATCTTTGATAGTACTCCATTTTGTTTATAGCAATTTTGTAGAATTTTTTCTATTTCTTTTTCCAGAAAAACACACAGTGCAGTTCATTTCACATTAATTAATCTAATTAGCACATTATCATGATTATGTAGAAAAGTATTAACAATTAAGTTTCCTCTTCAGTATAGACCTGCAGGACCTGTTGATGATCATAAAAACCAAGACATCTGACCTATAAATATACAAAATTAAAAAAAATAATGTTATAAATGGAGAAAAAAACAGTAATATAAATAAGCTTATTTTATCATGTTTTAATGAAAATTTTGAGAAACTTTCATTTGATATTCTTACTTATGAGTTCTCTTATTTCAGTGCTTTGTGTCCAAGATTTAATATTCGTTGTTTAGTGCCTTGCAGTGATATTTAAAGTTGAGCCACTTGCAATAGTTGTTATAGAATGTTCATATGTTGTGTTGTTTGAACCACTGTCCTATATTATGGTAAGGTTGATTGTTATTGACTTTGAATATGTTGAACTTCACAAATAATACACGATGGTCTTGATGTATAGATTCTGCGTACTGATGTTGTTTATCATCTTAACAACGTGTGTTATAGTTCTTTCATTTGTCTTTGTACTATTATTAATATTACTTTTACTGTTGAATGGTTTTATGTGATATCCGTTTGAAGTGGCTCTGTACTTATACATCTCGTCAATGTGTTTGTAGTGTCTTTCATTTTTTGGTGGCGTGTTTTGCATATGCAACTTTTTGTATTTCTTTGGTTCTTATAACGTGACTCTGTACTTTAAAAGATCCCATCAGTATGATATTGTTCTATTTTATGTCATTATGATATATTTCTATTATGAATTACAAAATACGTTGAACCATAAACGTCAAAATCATTCAATTGCGTAGTGGAATTATCTATTTGTGGATTCTTATAAATTCTATATAACTTTTGGACAACTTTCAATCTCTGTTTATTTCTGAAATTTATTCTTACATACTTTTAATTTTTTTGCCCTATATGCTAACATTGCCTATGTAAATTTTAAAATTGTTTGTATGCACATTGAACGACAAATCTATATGACGTATAAAATTTTCTGATGTCAGACACACAAATCAATGAATGTGTTTGTAGATAGATGTGTTTGTGTTCTGTAAAATTGTTCCTTTTAAAATTGTTATACGATGATACCCATATTTGTACTATTTTATTTATTGTGTCTGTTTAGTTAATGCAACAATGTAAATATAACAGAATTTGATGAGACTGTCATCAAAGTGAGAGGGTTAGCGCTATAAAACCAGGTTTAATCCACCATTTTCTACATTTGAAATTGCCTGTACCAAGTCAGGAATATGACAGTTCTTGTGCATTCGTTTTTGATGCGTTTTGTTATTTGATTTTGCCATGTGATTATGGACTTTCCGAATTGATTTTCCTCTAACATGTCTAAGTTCAGTATTTTTGTGATTTTACTTTTTCTTTTCGATTGTTTAAATCTTTTCATGTTGGGATCTTTATTGGCTGACCTATAAAGGAAGTGTTTTCTCATTATTGAAGGCCGGCCCATCATTGGCCTTTAATTTCTTGCATTTACTTCATTGAACTCTGGTGGATAAGTCACTCATTTACCATACCACATCTTCTTATTTTTATATATGTCATCATTCAAAGGCAATTACTTTTATTACTGTAATTCAGAAATTATCGAGAGGTTTTTAGTAATGCGAATAATGTGACTGGGTGAGAATCACAAAAATAAGAACTCATATTTTGATAACAAAAACATATATATATATATATATATATATATATATATATATAAGTGCCTATAAATAGCAGCACATGACATACAAATCTATGGGAGTGTGGATTAATCAGTACAGAGATTAATTCAATTACACAAATAAAATTATAGATTGCCTAACAATGTAATTTTAACACACTATTTAGTATGTAAATATAAGTTCAGTATTTTTGTGATTTTACTTTTTCTTTTCGATTGTTTAAATCTTTTCATGTTGGGATCTTTATTGTCTGACCTATAAAGGAGTGGGCCATGCCCCTGATCAACATTATAGAAAAATCTATAAGCTATAACTCAAAATAAGGATAATTTTTAAAAAAATCTGCATAAAGATCTATAAATATATATATATATATATATATAGATCTTTATGCAGATTTTTTTTGTAATCACAATAAGTTGTCCATTTGTGAAAAATCACAATAATAAATGCAATCAACATATATCAATAATTTCTGAATTTACATGATTGTGCAGTATATAGAAGTGGTCTTACCATTTAGGCCTTGTTGTATTCTGTTTTTCTTGTTTTGTCGCTCATTTCTATTTTAACTGTTTATATTTTTCTATATTTCTTGTCCTAAACATAAAAAGGGTAAAAACTATTATTAAACATCAGTATGTGTTTTTCTTTAGGTTGCAGTCTTGTAATTGACTGCTCCATAGGCTTACATGCTAAACAGCTGATCTTTGAAAATAAAAAAATAAAAAATGCTACATAGAAAAACATTTTCATGTTCATATCATGTATGTACTAATGTGAAATTGTGATTTAATCGGGAAAAAAGTGGGCCATGCCACGAAGAATAAAAAGTTACGTAACCCTGAAGTCAAAACATTTTTTTTTCTACTTTCTGTTTGCTGTTTTCACTAGGCCGCACCCTTTCCAGTAAACATGAAATCCTTCCACTTTCCTGGATTGATATCTCCAAAAAGATGCAAGATTTTTTTTAAATCTATATTATATGTTTCAATTCAGCATAAATCTATAATCAAACAGAAAAAATTGAGTCCATAGAAAAATTCAGGAAAAAATGGACTATTTTGTTTCCTAGAACAGTGAGGTAAAATTGCACTGGGGGGGGGGGGGTCCAGGGGTTGGAACCACCCTTTCTTTTGCCGAGCAATGCATTTCAATGGGAGCATATAGTTGGAACCCCCCCCCCCTTTACTCTGGGTTGGGACCCCTCCCTGTTTCATAATCTGATAATGGCTGGATCCGCCCCTGATCAACATTATAGAAAAATCTATAAGCTATAACTCAAAATAAGGATAATTTTATTTTTAAAGGGCCTATAATTAAGTTTGACAACTTCAGACATACTAATATTTTACCTTTTCAAACTTTACCAAATTACTACTTTACCTAAAAATTTTGCCACATTTCATCCAATTTAATTTTATCCTCTTAATTACTTGCTATTTCAGCCATAATATTTATAGAAATAAATTTGGAAGTAGTATGATTTTAATTTGCAAGTTAAACACTATTCAAACTAGAGACCTAATAGAGTAGATATATATACTCGACTAATTTTAATCAAACTTGGCGTGAACTAAGATTTAAGGGAATAAATGACAGTTTACCTACAATGACCTAGTTTCATGGCAATAGCATATACATTAAAGACTATATGGTCATTCTTATGTTTAACTTTAAACTTCGGGTGTTCATTTTTTAATGTTTAAAGCTAACAATTTCAACTACATACATCAAGATTTGATCCTACATTATTTAAGTATTGCAAAAAATAGCTTTTTAAATGGCTCTATATATAATTGTGTATGTCACATGTATGTATATGATGTATATTAATGCAAAGCAGCTGAAAACTTATTAGCCATCTCATATCTATTTCAGTTCTTCAAAAGGCAAATTTATATGAGCCTATGCCTGAAAATAGAGATTTCTAATTAAGGGGAAAGCCCGCCCCCCCCCCCCCCCCCCCCATCCCCTTCGTGTGAAATTTTTTTTGATTATATAGGGAATCACTGAAGCATGACTGGAGCAAGCATCCCCCCCCTTTTCCAAAAAAAAAATGAAAAGTTCTGGATCCCTCCCCGTCAATCTTACACTCAGAGTTGTCACACAAAATGAATGATACCAAATGTTCATATGAATATGTTTTAGGTCGTGTAGGTGTAAGGAGGCAACCATTTGATTTGTAGGGTGAAAAAGGTGAATAATCTTGCCTTGTAAACTTGTGCTATAAATAAAAATTTAGTACCATCCATTAAAAATCCGTCAGCCCAATCTCATCCAGTAAAATAAATTATTGTCTGTTTTTGAAGTTATATGGAAGTACTTAGTAGTCCAGATAATTATGACGCATTGCAATGCATTTTTTCTAAGGAGCCGTGTTGACTTATAATTGGGGGAATGGAACCAATAAATTGATCGGATCCGATATGATCTTCCCAGTACCGGAGCACCATAGATGTAATACCCAGGGTATTAATCTATGGGAGGGAGCACCTTTTAACTTTGAGGTAAATTTTATTAGTGTCGGTGGTGTCAGAAGTAAATCAGAGTGAATATTACAGTTGCACGCACATTAATTAGCAGAGAAGAGACAATTATCAACTTGTGTATTATTCATTTTCTCGCAGTTATTTACGGTAAATTAGCTATATGGATCCCAAAACAGGTGCTCGGATCTAGTACTAGTATATGTGACTTTTGAATAACAATTTCATATTCTGTGGCGGGTCGAAGGGGATGGAATCCGGGGGTTGGACTCCCCTTTTGTGAGCAATCATTGCATTTAATGGTAATCTCGGGAATCCTCTCAAGTTCCTATATACAAGGTGATAGGACGTGCCGTTGGAAAAGGTCACCTTTCCAGGCTTAAAATATGTGAATAGGTCGGGGAAAACTCTCTTTTGACACTTAGGTATTGCACGATTACATTACACACCAAACAAAACGCAAACAATATGGGAAAAGATAATATTTTAACCTACACAATATATGAAAAGGTATATACTTTTGAAATCTAAATTTTATGAATAGGGTGAGGTAATAGAAACCCAGCGATAACGACAGCCCTTGTTTTATTAAATGGAGACATGTAGTTGTTTAATCCGCTTTATCGTGGCAGGATCCGCCCCTGATTTTACATGTATATCAAGTCCCGGGTTTCTGTTGGCATAACAGTAATCACGTAAAAGCACGAGGAATTATAAATATACAATTGAACAGGGGTCGAGTGCATAGAGGAATGGGAATTAAAATTGTCACTTCACGATGATCGAAAAAAGTATCGTGCACGTTATTTTCATAATCTTGTCTGAAACACTCTGTATAATGAGCTTCAAGGCGAAAACAAGTCATGTGAAATACTAATAACATGCACCCTTACCGAAAAAATCAGCCTCCTGCAAATAGTTGCTGCAGGTCTGCTGCGAACTTGCTGCAGACTTGCAGCGAACACAGAGTCTGTGTTTGCAGCGTGTTTGCTGCAAATACGCTGCAGGTCTGCTGCAAACAATTTACCATGCAAATGAGTATTTGCTGCAACCCTCCACCAGACAACCAATGATTTAAATTTCCTGCAAACACAGACTGGACTACTGTAAACCAACTAAATTTTCGCGAATACTGTATTTTGCGTTTTATACTTTCTAGTCTACATCACAGCTATTTTTTTTTTTGCGGTTTTCAATTTTACTTAATGTATTTTAATAAATGAATAAGGAAAGATACAGATATGAAAAACAGTCCCGACAATTTATATGCATGTTATATTTCTAAATGCGAAAATAAATTGCTTGTGAAAATCAATCGCTCACGAAAATTAGTTGGTTTACAGTAAGCAAGAAATTTATACATTTCCCTTAATTGAAAAGACACAAAGTTAAGTACTCACAGTAACTGACAGCTTAAGTTAAAAATCCATAAAAACTAATGCATGTAATAAAAAACAGGCTTATCAGCAACCCTACCCTTACTTTAGACAGTGGTTTAACAGCTCAACATATATATATAATATAAAGAACAAACTGCCTCAACTTGAAAGATTGATAAATGCACAAAATCAACTAATATAAGAACTATAGACAAAAGCATTCACAAGTAAGAAAGGAAATATATTTAAAATGTTAATAAACATGACCAAATAAACTTTTATTGCTGTTTCTCTCTCCATTTATAACATTTTATTTTTTTTATTTTGTGTATTTATAGGTGATCAGACATCTTGGTTTTCATGATCAATAGGTCATTACTGAAGAGGAAACTTAAAGTTGAAATGTATCTACATAGTGCGCAATTGGATTAATTTGAACTGGAATGTGTGCTTTCCTGCAAAAAAGAAATAGGAAATTTCATCATAATCACATGATAATGGCCATAAACAAAATGGAGTTCTATCATAGATACACAAAAACACTATTGTATAAAAGCAACAACATATTATATATATTAGTCGAAAGAAAGGAGAAATGCAGAAAAAAATACTATTTTGTTGTTGAAAAAAGGAACACCAGTTTTATCCACACATTTACATCGCTCCCTCATATCAAATATATATATGGAAGAAGATCATTGAAGAACAATTTGCAAAAATGTTTAGTGAATGGAATAATGTATTCACTGAATTCTTACGTAGTGGATTGAATAACTGTACACAAGCTTAAACAGAAGAAAATTTCAATTTAAAATAACAGGAAAAGACGTGTTTATTTTATTATTTAATCTGCAAATATAAACAAATTCTTTAGAACACCACAAATGGTATGACATTCAAATTGGTTGCTTATTAATGTATTGGATTGAAACAATTACAAAGAAAACAGAATCCTTTGCTATAAATTTTTTTTATAAATCAAAGTTAAAGTTATATAAAAAGTATGAACAATACCTGTCATACCTAGACCTAAACAGTCAGACTGTATGAATTTTTCAATGTCATTAAAATGTTGAGTCAAACATTTATTAAAGTTTTAAATATCATTTGTATCAATTATTCAGTCTTGTAAAATTATATTCACACTGTTTGTATACATGGTATAGTGAAGAAATGTTTAACTAGTAAAAATAAGGGAAAACATTTCCTTAAGGGAAATTTGATGTTCAGAAATTTCCTTAGAGGAAATTTAAAGAACAATGATTTCCTTAGAGGAAATTTGTTGTCTTGAATTTTCCCTTAAGGAAAAGTGTTTGTCAAAAATTTCCTTACAGGAAAAAGTATTTCCTCCAAGGAAAATTTGAAGCTACAAATTTCCTCACAGGAAAAAGTTTTTCCTCAAAGGAAAATTTGAAGCCGCAAATTTCCTCGAAGGAAAAAGAATTTCCTCAAAGGAAATAGAATTTCCTCTAAGGAAATAGAATTTCCTCAAAGGAAATATTTATGCAGCAAATTCCCTAAGGGAAATCTTTTTCCCTTGAGGAAAAAACAATTTCCCTTGAGGAAAAATCTTTTTCCTTTAGGGAAATTTGATTTCCCTTGAGGAAAACTACTTTTCCTCTGAGGAAATTGTTGAAAAAAGGGGCATAACTTTTTCAACAGTGGTGCTAGGGCCAAAATTTTTTAGGACAAATATCAGGGAACCAATACCAACCAAGTTATCAACTTTATTTTGACTTAACTCCAAAAATTAAGGTGACAACTTTTGCACTCAGCGGAATTGCAAACTTGTCCCGGAGACTGTTATTTTCTCGTTGCGTGAATGATCCTCTGCTGGCCTTCGGCAGCTTTCTGTTCTTTGGTCGGGTTCTTGTCACTTTAACACATTCCACATTTCTATTCTCAATTTTATCATCAGGAAACCAATTAAATCAAACAAAACGAAGATTTTTAAATACGATGAAATCTTTATATATAAACTTGCAATTTCAATTCCGAATGGATTAATGAAAAGTGTAAGAGATTCCTCAATTTGAGACATATATGGAGATAATATAAGGTCAAAATGTAGTTCTTTTGGAAAATATGAAAATGCCGATCAACACGGTTTGATTCTTTCTTTATTTTTTTAAAATGCATCGAAATGGAAATGATCGTCATAGAAATGTTGCAAAGTTTAAATTATTCAAATATCTTTTCCAATCAACAATTTTTGTTTATGTTCGATCTGTACGATTGCCAGAAAGATTCACTAGTTTTATATAAAAAAATATCTTCTGAAAAAAAAACTGGAGACCGCTTCAATGACTTGGATACTATCTTAATCTTTCCTTGTCGATGAATTGTATCTTCCTTCTCTGCTTTACAAACATCATAATGAAGGACAATGTTTTTTGTTTATACTGGTTACTTTATCATGACATTTTTTATAAAGAATGATATAGATAAAAAGGGGCAAAATATACTAGAAGGATATTAAAACTCGAAAATGAAAAGATATTGAAGGCTGTACGATGACCTATAGTTGTTATTTTCTGTGTCATTTTGTCTCTTGTGGAGAGTTGTTTCATTGACAACCATACCACATCTTATTTTGTATGTAGACAACACCATGCCTGAAAAAAGAAGACCGATAGAAAATCAATAAATATATAGCTATGTCAAAAACATCTTTTTTTTTAATTTCATTCTGACAAATCTATTCTACAATCTCAAATTATTATCTTCAATGTTGTTGAATGTTTTTGCAGTATTATCAAAAATTTAGAATTTTCTGAGCTATAAACGAATATTTCAAATAATTATTTGATCTTTAAAATTGTGTAATGTTATTTTGAGGACAAAAGGTCAGAATTTACGTTTTTTTTTTGGTAAACGTGTATGCCTCGTGGTTTTTTGTCGGGCTTGCAACTTTTGTCACAGAAAGTTGAACATAGGAATAGTGATACGGCAGCAATAGTTAACTTCTTGAACATTCTATAAAGCTAAAAGACCTGAATGATTCATACTTTATATAAAGATAACCTATTTTAAACAATTGTCGTCTGTCATATGTCAATTGTCCTTGACCTTATTTTCAAGGTTTAGTGACTACTTAAAAAAAAAAGTAAACATTTCTTGTAATATTATTTTTTTGTCTTATGAGTTATAGGATAACTATATCTAGTATGTGCATACCTTTCACGGATTTGGCTATACTTTTTGGACCTTTTAGATTATAGCTCTGCATCTTTTATATTAGCTTTGATTTTCAAATATTTTGGCCGCGAGCATCACTGAAGAGACATGTATTGTCGAAATGCGCATCTAGTGCAAGAAAATTTGTACCGTTGATTTTATTACTACCACTGGGTCGATGCCTCTGCTGGTGAACTATAAATCCCGAGGGTATCACCAGCCCAGTAGCCAGTACTTCGGTACTGGCATGAAAATACGGATTTTTTGTAGTATTAAAATTTGCTGTTTCAAAATATTAGAAACTATTATAAATTAAGGAATCATGTATCTCCCTCATGCAAAGCTCTGATTCCTTTCACGGATTTGGCTATACTTTTTGGACCTTTTGGATTATAGCTCTTCATCTTTTATATTAGCTTTGGATTTCAATATTTTGGCCACGAGCATCACTGAAGAGACATGTATTGTCGAAATGCGCATCTTGTGCAAAAAAATTGGTACCGTTGATTTTATTACTACCACTGGGTCGATGCCTATGCTGGTGGACTATAAGTCCCCGAGGGTATCACCAGCCCAGTAGCCAGTACTTCAGTACTGGCATGAAAATACGGATTTTTTGTAGTATTAAAATTTGCTGTTTCAAAATATTAGAAATTATTAGAAATTAAGGAATGTATCTCCCTCATGCCAAGCTCTGATTCCTCTCACGAATTTGGCTATACTTTTTGAACCTTTTGGATTTTAGCTCTTCATCTTTTATATAAGCTTTGGATTTCAAATATTTTGGACACGAGCATCACTGAAGAGACATGTATTGTCGAAATGCGCTTCTGGTGCAAGAAAATTGGTACCGTTAATTTTATTTCAAGGTCACCATGTCCGTCAGAGAGTTTTTATTTGACCTCGACCGCATTTCATAGATCAATGAACGAGGTTGTCTTGGTCAAGTTCATAGTTGATATTATTAACAATAACTCTACTATACATGATATATCAAATTATTGTAAGGTGTACATGTTTAACTGGTAGGTGTTTTCTGGCCCTGACCTCTTTTTCATGGTTGACTGGTCAAAGTTCTTGAGATTTTTTTTTTATATACTATAGCTCAATTATATTTGGTTTAGTGAAATAATTTATGACGTACATGTCAGTCTCGCATGTTTTATTTGACATTGACCTCATTTTAACGGTTCATTTCTAAGTATAAGTTTTTGCGTTTTTCTTTAAATATAAGCAATATATCAACTTTATTTGTTATATTGCAGGATTGTAAGGTATATAGGTCTGTCCGGCCGGTTTGACCTGACCTTGATCTCATTTTCATGGTTCATTGGTCAATGTTACGTTTTAATGATTCAGTTTGTTTTTTAGATACTATTAGCAATATATCAACAATGTGTATTGTATAGATTGAGTATTAGGTGTACATTTCTGTGCGGCATGGTTAATTTGACCTTGACTTCATTTGCATGGTTCAATGGTGAAATTGTCTTTGTTAAAATTGTTTCTTATAAACTATTATCAATGGGTCAACTATGTTTCAGTTTATTGAATGATTGAAAGGTGTACATGTATTTTTCGATTGGTTTTTTTAACCGTGACCTTTTTCTTAGATTATGTTAAGTTTACGTGTTACTTGAGGTAAAGCATTATATTTAGAACTATCAACATAAAACCAATGGTAAGTAAAGAAGGCAAGAGATTTCAGTATGTGCACTCTTGTTTACTCATATCGTCTTATATTTACTGCTACATACAAAAAATCTCAAAGTGGTCAAATCTTGTATGAATAAGATTCACTATTCTTTATAATTATTTCTTAAATGTGTTGTTCATGTATTGTGAATTGTCGATTAAAGTGAAATTGTCCTAAATATTCCTTACATAGGTATGGTAACGTGTAGACACAATTCAACATGAGTTTAGAGAATATCAACACATCAACACGGTGGGTATGGTTGTCCTGCGAGAGAACGTACTGTGCTGGTGATTCGGTCCTGACGGGTGCTGGTGGGTCCTGATTCTGTGCTGGTGGGTTTGTTTACATTGTATCAGAACGGCAATAAAACGACTGTTTTGTTGCTTAATTTTTCTCTGATGCGTCACAAGTACCATGCTAAGTATATTACAACAATATTATATTGCAAAAGTCGTGCAAGTTCGTTTAACGGAATTGTCCTGACGCGGTGCTGGTGATTAGAAAAACGGTCCTGGTTCTGTGCTCCGATGTCCTGGTTCTGTGCCTTTATATTTTAGTTAAAAGTGGCATATATTCAAGATCATTGATCCTGTACTGTTATTGACTAATTAACTGTTGCCTGCTTTCTTGAAATTGACATTGTTTTGAATCCGTTTACTGTTATTATGCAAGAAAAAATACCCCTATTTTTTTTATTTTTTTTTTTAAATTAACTGTAATCTTATTTATTGGCCTGTTAATGGAACCCTTCTTGTCCCCTTTTAAGATAAGAAAATATGTTTACGATTTTCGGGATTACGATCATTTTGCAAGATCACCAAAATACGTTGTAATTTATACAATACTTATATAAAGTAGATGATGTGGTATGTTTGTTGTCAATGGACAAGTTTCCTTAAGAAACCAAAGGAAGTATGTGTTAATAACCATACGTCATCGTAATACCTTCAACAATAACCCATTAAATAAAAATGTAAAAGGTTACCGTTTTGCATAAAAATGGTGAGAAAAAATATAGAACAAAGAACTTTCTGAGCGTTTGAATCATATGTCTTTAGCAGCTTAAATCACATTTTTATGTTTAAAATCTATTTAAAAGTATTTGAAACTAACGTTTGCTTTGTTAATTGTGCATTTCAAAATTCCCCAAGGGTTACTTGGAAATAGAAATATGGTCACTTGGTCTTCTCCTGACCGGCAGTAAAACGCTTGTTGAAGAGGGGCGTCCGTTTGGCTGTGCGGGATGTATCAAGTTCGCAGTCGCGTCCGGTCAGAATGGGGACGTTAAGGGCATACGATACAGTTTTGATCCTGTATTTACAAGTTCGTGAAAATTTGCATATAGGCTATTTTTTACCTGATTAAATCAAATATGTAATAAAAAATATACCTTCATGTGCTACTTTTTGAGTAAAATGAATTCGAAATTTTGTATATTTGCTCAAAATTTAGATTTGTGGCCGTAATTTCTTTTTCGAGAGAAAGACATAACTTTTTTGTTATAAAAGATAACCACAAATTGTTTTCTGTTAAATAATCGGTAATTTCTGTATTTTATAAGTACCCTAAACAATTATGCATTTTTTATTCAGAAATAACTCATATTTATCAAATGTTCATGAATTGAGGAAAATACGCCATTTTTTTGCTGCATGTTTGTCAAAATTAAAAAAAATCCTCTATTTACAGTTTTATAAAATTTGGGTCAGATAATCTCACTGCAAAATGAAACAAATTGCTGTTTTGAAAAATAGGGGTCCATGAACTTGTTTTTAAATTAAATCAGTTTGAATGATAAAAATCAGTCCAAAAATGCATCTTTTCCCGATATGTCAAAGTTTGACGTCGCGAAAATAACATTTTACGTTAGCAACGTCATTACCTCCCATGTAACTGTATCGTATGCCCTTAAATCCGATATCTCGTGTAAAGAGAGTGCCACGCTCTTTGCACGTTAATAACCCTTGCAGCAACTCTTTGAGTGGTCCGTAGGTGGCCTGCTGCAAGGCCAAATTTCTGTTCCTATCCAATACATTCTCATTTTCCAGTGGCAGTCCAAAATTCCACGACTATTGGCCTCTTTTATGACAAGACCTACCTATTGTATTTATTGTGAACTTGTTCTCGTCCTGAATATGCATGAAATATTTGCCACTGGACGTTAAGCAACCAACAATCAATCAATCAATAGCTTCATACTACCAATTGAGTTTAAAAAAGAAATTCTTAGATTAAACACCTACATTTAACTTTAAAAGGTCATAACAGTTTAAAACAATACAAATCTACACACACACACAAACTGGCTTAATTTCAAATGGTTATCAACCTGAATCGCTATAAGATCATATATAAGCTCACCTGTGTCGAGGGGTCGTGTGAGGTTCATATATTGTCTTGGCGTCCGCAATTACAAAAAAGATCTTTTTTGAAATTACTTGACCAAATCAAGGACTTAAATTATATACATCCCTGACCAAATGTTACCAAATGATTTTTCAAGAGTGAATCTAGGAAAAACAATATTCATCAACAAACATGACCACTGTCTGTTAAAATGTATTCGAGGTTTTAGTTACAGCCGATTCCATCGAGTATATAGGCAAACATAATATCTTTGGTTAGCTTGCTCCTTTCGAAGTAGCCTGGTCCTACAGACAGAAAGATGTGTCATTTGTCGGACTAGTATACTCTTAAAGTAGGGTAGTTTACATAACCTAACTATGACTTTTCTGTTCATCAAGCAATATAACCAAAGATATTCCCTTTGTCTTCACACTCATTGAAATCGGCTTTAATATTGCAAAAGTTCAAGCAATTAGGGCAAAACTTTCCGAGTAAAAAAAATCAAAATGTCTTTCCACCTTGCACATTTCAGAACATTCAGATCAGATAACGAAACTGGGTCCAGCAACATTTATAAGCAATTTAAGATTTTGACCCTCACAGTTTCCATTCACCTCCCATTCATGACAATTAAATTGAACTGTAAAACATTTCTTGGTACCTTCTTAATTCCTTTATAAGTCTCATGTAAACATAATTATGACAATAACTGTTGTGAGCACAAGATTCACTGCACACTTTTAAAGTTCTGCTTCATCAAACATTAAAATGTGAACTTAAGTTTTGAGACTTTTAATCGACACGATTGAGATTTTTGTATATGAGAACATGGTTTATCTATTAGTTGAAAATGCGGCATTGAACTAGCTTTCAGTACCTGCGAGCATTCGTTGTTCAATAATGTGTGTCTTTGTGTAATTATTTAATGTGATAAATTGTTGTGTTGGTACACCACTGTAACAATGAAGGAAGAAATGAGGAGGGTTGGTTGGGTGGAAGTGGGGAGGGGTATGCGGAGCGCTGACAAACATGTCTATGCGGCATGGGCTTTGATCATTGTTGAGGCATCAATGAAAGGGGCATTTAATATCTTAATAAAACTATTCTTATTTTAGATACTATATATTGTTCTCTGATATTGGACGAAAGATGTTGCCCTTTTATGTAATTATGTTATACAAGTTACGATCATTTGAAAACACATATTAAACAGCCAAATGGATGCACAAGAGCTAAATAGGAGTAATAGATCCTATTGACAACAATTAGCTGCCCAATTTTATTGATTTTGTAACATTTGTTTCAAATATGACCAACTTCTAATCCAAAATCACCAGCACCGTATCAGGACCCACCAACACAATGACAGGACCCACCAGCACAGTATCAGGACATGAGTAAATTGAGAAAATGCTAAATTTTTATAAATTGCAATGTTTTTTTACAAAATAGTTTTGTCGTGTGGATTGCAGTATAGAAAGCGGACTCTATGAGCATTTTTGTTTTATTTTTTCAGTTCGAGATTTTCTGAAAATGAGCATTTTAGTGTTACGCTTACTGAAACAGTTTAGAGGGTCAACTTTTCAATGGTTTATATATGAACCCATAAGAAACAAAATTAAAAAATCTCAACTGTTTTCTTCCATTTTTTATTAGTGAAAACGTCAAAAATCATCATTTTCGTCTTTGTTTACATTTTTTCATTGATCACCAGCACCCGTCAGGACCGAATCACCAGCACAGTACGATCTCTCGCAGGACAACCATACCCACCGTGATCAATCAGAACCCTAATTTCAAAACATTTATAAATTCCATTGAGGACAACGGCAGGGAATGTGCTATACGAACAGAAGTTGAACTGGGCACATTGTCAAAATCGGTCAAAACAATGAGATCGCTGGTAAAAATCGCATTAATTTATTCAAAACAACTGTTTGAATGATCGACCATAGTCCGTTTTCAGAAACGAATAGGCTGTGAAAAATCTATCATTTCTTCATGATAAGTATGTTGTTATTCCTGCGGACAAAGTTTCAAATAATATTGTCTTTGTATGTAAATTGTATTACTACGAGTATCTTGTAAAAGAATTTGGAAAAGAAAACACTTAGGATAAATTTCTATAATGATCGTTTTTTCTAGAATTAGTTCTATCAAAATCGTAATATGATTTTTTCAACCCTGTTTACAACCAATTGCAATCCCCATGTATAATTAAAATTGCCTACCAGAAATATTCCATAGTGCTTTTCAACATAAAAAGGTAGCATACGCTAAAGCAATATTACTTTCGGATTTCATACGGCATATTATGTATAAAGAGAACAAGAAGGTAAAACATTCTACTCAAAGTAAAAAGCCATTATGGTGCTGTAGTTTCTTATTTACAACATAGCATTTTTGTCGATTTGAGAGGTAAACTTTTTTCAACAAAATGTCTACATTTCTCTTGGAACGAACTGTGTGCCTCTCCTTGCTGACCTCTCTTTATTTTATTTTAGTCAGAGTTTCTTCAGACACTTTTCAAAAATGAGAAGATAAAAGAAGCCAGATAATTTAATTTCCCATTCAGGTAAATTGATGATTTTCTTTCCATTCATTCCATTAAGATACCACCAAGAACTTCCAGCAAGCTTCTCAAAATTTGTAAACGTCATCAGTGTCTGAGCAAAAAGTTAATAAACCAAGGGTATGTCTATGACCGTCTTGTCTTTTTTCTAAAAGAAATTACAATGGAAGGTTCAAACACCTTGTTGGTACATATTCCGTGTCAACTTCACCTTTTTGTCATTGTGTTATTATGCTATGGTATTTTTTGTATATGCTTCTATCATTGTTTTGCCAATGTATTTTTGTCTATGCCTTTTTATGTTTCTTAGTAGCATATTTGTTTGTTTTTAATTTGAGTAAGAATATAACACAATGTTGAATGCTGTATCCGTATTTTGACATTTTTACCTCATCCATCTGTTTGTTTTCTTCACAAATCGTTTTCAATATAATCGAATTTTATGAGACTGTCATACAAGTGGGAGGTCTCGTTAGCTGTAAAAACCGATTAAATTCACCATTTTTACATAATAAAACGCATGCACCCAAGTCAGGAATAAGACAATTGATATTCATTCGTTTGATGGGTTGAGCTCTCTGTTTTGTCATTTGATAATTTTGAGTTTTGTAGTTTAGTGGTTTGACTCCTTTTTTAAATATTGGATTTTCTTCAAAATGTCGCGAAAAAGCATATTAGTACTTATACCTTAATAAGTTATTGGTTTTATTGGGTCTCCAATCTTATGAAAACAACTCTAGAATATGCTTATAGTGTGTTAATAATGCTAATCTGTTTTTGATGAGCAATTGAAGTCTTCTATGAAAACAAGAGTGACTGATTTGGAGCAAAATACTTTACCTTACATCGTAGGAAAATCAACAAAGAGTCAAAACATCTGACAAAACTCCTCTAACCTAACCCGACTGCACATGTTGATAAACGGTTGCGCAGTTGTGCATTGATCGTACATAATTCCGCTCAAACAATAACTGTTAAACTATTTCTTTTTTTTCCCCAAAAAGTGAAAGATCAAGTGATTGAAATCATTTATTTAAAGAACATATTCTCTTAAATTAATTTTATCAAAAATTTCTTTCAAAATGAAATAATGGATTCCAAAATAATCTTCAAATGCATTACAATCAGTCGATATACATAAAAAGATTTAAAAATAGTGAACGAACAAATGGAATGTAAATTCACTATATAGAAAATGAAAATATTGAGAGAGAAAAAAAAACACCAGAATCACCATGTTGATAGAAAAGTAATTGGAAATAAATATTGTATGTTATTACCTTATAAAGAGTATTTTCCTGTTTTATTAATATTTGCATAGTATTTGCTATTTTTCTGCCATTTTTTTGTTCAATGGTCTATTGCACTGGAAATTATCGTTCTATTACACATGTCTGCAGTCTATTGCTCTGGAAATTATCGTTCTATTACACATGCGTGAAGTCTATTGCACTGACATGTAATGACCTCTTATTCTGAAATCTGATTAGTTGAAAAGGTATTCATGTTGTCTAATCAAATTGGGTCTTTTAATACAGTTGTTACTTTTATGTGTTTTATTTCTAAGAATTTGTAAGACTTTGTTGACTCAGTATGTATTAGGTAATAAAACAGTTATTGAAAGTGAAACAGTGTAATATATCAAAATTTATTTCCCCCGGTATAAAGATCAATTCATAGTTATATTGCCTTCAGCCGTTGACTTCGGACAATAGAACAATGAGCTGATTTTCATACCTCGGGAAATACATTTTGATCTATTGCATAGATACATATTAGATAACTGTATACTAGTAATATAAACCCCGTTTTGCAAATATAATGAGTGATACCTATAACGTTGTGCACGATGTTCCTACAACAAGACGTTACACCACCACGACGTCAAAGAGAGTTTTCTGAAATTTTTGACGCACATTTATTCAATTTGCAAGTTTCATTTGCTTTTTTCGTGTAGTTGGTTGATTCTAAATCTGTCTCTATTAAATTTGTAATGTCTATTTACCATGAATTTATTTATATCAGGTTGTGGAAATCGATTAAATAATTTTTACCCATAAAATAACCTTAAAATGTTGTATTGTCGTAAGTAATGAACTTGAAGGAAGGGAAAATGGGACAGAAGTATACGGTTTTCAATAAATGAATTATAACAAAACTTCACTCGCAGACTGCTAAGATTGCATGGTGAATATCATATGTCATGTAAATTTTTCATATCTTGATTCAACCCTTATACAAATATATATATATATATATCCGACACTCTGCAAGTAAATAAAAACATATTTACCCTTGATTAATTTGAATTGATCTGTATTAAAAAATTGCTTGACACATAACTTGTCGCAATACAACAATTAAATAAATTATCATAACCCGATCTTGAAAATATTTTCCCAGTCATTTGAAGTCGCTTTCTTTCAAAATGTACTAATCTTCTCCTGAATCGTCTGTATAATACGGGGTTGCATCAGTTCAATGAAACTGTTTTTGTCGCTGTTTCCGATAAGTCTTTCAGTTACCTCCGTTTCATGCACAACATGCACCGTGGGTTTTTTCGACAACCAGCAATTATTTTTTTAAATTTCACCAAACGATTTGTTTTAAGATCGGGAATATACAATGGAACAAATTTTGCACATGTAACGTCGAAAAAAAAGCGTTTGTTTGTTTTTTCGACGTTTTTCGACGTTGGGACAAAATGGCTACCGTTTTGTTATGTTTCTTAGCATTTTATTCCTGAAAGACCCAAACATGCAATTAATAAAAAAAGAGTCTAGACTTTATGTTCTTTTTGTGTATCTAAATTTTGCTTTGGTAAATTATAAAATACTTATTGAAATATCAGGTAACAAACCCGAATTAATTGCTTGGATAAATGAAATATCAACTTGGACAAAATGGCTACCGCTTGAAAAACGACTGTGTAGAGATGGTTTTATAGAATCTACTATTTTTAAACTCACAAACAATGAGGCAAATGTTTGTTCTTTCGGGAGATGTTATAATAATCTCACATGTGTTAGACATTTTTAGCTATGTCTACTTATAAAACTACCTTTTAGCCGTTAAGTCAACGAAAAACGTCATTGGACATTTTTCTTATTCCAGCTTAATATGGAGCCACCGAGTCAAACAAAATTCGACAAAAGAACGGCTTCAATTTAACCAAGAACTGACACACTTCGTTGCTTCTGTCAAGTTTTGGGAAGATCAGAGAATAAGAAATAGGATCACTATACATAAGAGATAAAACAGTTGTTCAAAAATGTAACGTTGGACATCCGTTTTTTTCATATAGCTTTGTTGTTTTACTCCTCAAATATACTAGATATTACTAAGCATATGACCAAGAGCTATCAGAACATAAAGGAAACATATACTGAATTAGTTTTTATAGTGGTTAGCGTTAATTAACATTTTATTTTGTTTTGCGGAGGAAATTTCAAAGATTCTGTTTTAAATCATAGGGGTTGTAGGAACATCGTGCGTGACGTTTTTGCATTTAAAAAAATCTAATATTCAATTAATGACAAACCCTTTTCAAACTTATAGAAGTTTGAACAATTTCAATCATTATTACTTTATACATGTATATACTTGTGATAAACAAAAACTTTATTCCACATACAAATTACATTAACAAACAAACTTTAGATAAACATACTTCATATTCATATAGAAAATTATCCTTATTCGATATTCATTTCCTTTCTTGTGCGGGAAGATAAAAAACCTAGGTTTGGGTTTTATCTAATTACTAGGTAACACCTGTCATTATATTCATTTGGTTCAGAAGGAAAGACATTTACAGCTTTGTTTACCTTTTATTTCACTTAAAATGTCCTTTATGTTTACACTTTGACTTTTATAACAAACAAGTAAAACCACATGTAGAGGATGGTTATATCTCCTTTGTTCTTTGTAGGCTAGTAGCTATAGAGAATCAAACACTTCTGTATTTTCCGATTCTGGTTGTGTACCACCATCAGCTTGAATCTGTTGTTCTGGTTGTGTACCACCATCAGCTTGAATCTGTTGTTCTGGTTGTGTACCACCATCAGCTTGAATCTGTTGTTCTGGTTGTGTACCACCATCAGCTTGAATCTGTTGTTCTGGTTGAGTTATAACTTGATACTGTTGCGTCCTGGGATAAAACTGCTCTAACGGGTAGGCTGTTTGTCCAGTAACTGTCATGGTCTGGTTACCGGATGTCATGGGAATCTGAGTCTGTGGGAGGTTAAAAACGAACCCAGGTAGTGTGTCATTTATAAAAACAACTCCTTGCTTCGAAATAAAAATGCAAGTATTCATGAACAGAAACAAAGTTTTGTCTTTACTTCTAAACAGTGAAAAAAAATCCTTTACAATATTCAGTCCTGTATTTTAAAAATGTTAGAAAATATAAACAAAAAGGTGATGTCATTATATTGAATAATGTCAATAGTTTATACAGACAGAATGCTTACTTTAATCATGACCTGGTACATGTGGTACAGGCTACCACAATATTGTGTTTGCCTTTACTAACACAGTTAATTATATATCTAATTAATAGTTTAAATGCAGAGACGGACCGAATATTCTGTGACACAATAACAGTCAAGAGGAATTTCAACTAACACGTTGATATTGCTTTAGATACCAGCATGGTTCATATTTCGTTTTGATAAAATAAAAATTGGGTGACTAATTTAATAGCCAGTATAATAATATTGAAATGCCAGTCTATGGTTCATTTAAAAAAAAATACTGTCAGTAGATGATTCAAATTCATTGTGTTAAAGAGTTTAATTGTACACAGAAAGACTGAATCGTCAACATGAGTATTGGTTACAAAGTCCAATCATCAAATCCTTTGACATTCCTACTCTGCTCTTGTGTAAAATATTGCGGTTCAGTTAGGAATGGAGATAGTCCATGTTTGAAGAAGCATATGCTTACCTGCTGATTTGATATTCCCCATGCCGTGCAAAAACAACATAATAAGCGGTAATGATTGCGACTGCTACTTCTGCAAAGGCCAAGACAGCCATCAAAGATGACAGAACAACAGCTTTTGAATCACGTTTGTCCCTCTGAAATAAAGTGTGAGTGATGCATGTGATGCAAATAAGCAAACCATTGATGAGAATTTTCGTTTATTATATACATAAATGCAGCGGCTTTGATTCCGCACCAAAAAGTAACATCTGCAATTTTACCAATGCAATGTTTCATCCTCTCTTGATGCCTTTAAAGAGATATACGAAGATGTGGTATGAGTGCCAATATTTGGAACTTGAGCATTACTGAAGAGACATTTACAATCATATATTGTCCAAATACGCATTGTGTGCAGAAACAAAGGTACCGTTGATATTATTCCAGACGCATAATATTTTGTTTATGTCTTTATCAAATTGAATACATGCTTCATTCAAATCATAGCAGGTAAATTTAAATAGACTGCGGCTTCCAAGTTTGACATTTTTTCTAAAAAAGACTTAATAAAATATGAATAAGAATATTTATGAAAATCCTTTACGACATAACAAATGTACTGATCAGTAGTACACCATGTATAGTTCGCATTACATCAGGGTATGTGTCACATACCAGGTCTAGAAAAACCTAAAGATGAAAGGTATTTCATGATAAATAAAAGCTGTATCTGATGCTGACGGTCACTTAATTTTGTCTATAACGATTCGTGAACAAAACAGACACAATGGGCAAAATTGTCAAAATAGGGACATAGCCATCATCATCGTGTTACCATCTCAGATCAAAAACAAACAAATATATAACAAAGAAGCACAAAACCTGAAATATAAAATTTAACAAACACATGCATTGACACTTATATATGTTTTAAAATCAACTAAAATGATTGCTATTGAGGTCCACATCAACTCGAAAAGGTTTATGTTTATTTAATAATAGATATGTGTTTCCTCTCTTTGGTTATTGGTGGGATGTACAATATGAATATAGTAAAGTGAGGTGTGGACAAAAAAATAATTACAAAAAAAGGCCAGTCAGATCATACTAAATAAAATATATTATACACCATCAAGAACTTTATTAGAATTAGAATGGTCAAAAAGAATCATGTATCACATATTATATAAGTGTGTAAATAGTATTGCACCTGATTATCTCTGTCAATTATTAAAGAATGAGCAAAATTTTAATGCAAGAAGATATATCTATAGCTGTCTTTTGAATACCACGTCCACGAACAAAGTTTATGAAAAAGACATTTAAAAAATCCGGTAATGTTCTATGGAACAGTATTCCTGTAGAAAAAAAACAAATATAGGGAAAACAATTCAAACAAAATTTTTAAGGTCAAATATGTTAATAAAATGTAACACTTAATTTTCATGTTTTTTACCATCATTTAGAAGGCTTGAGATGAAATTCATATTGTATTATCTAAATTTACAATTTTTAATTCAAACAAATTTTTATACTTATCATAGTGTTAAGATATTTAATTGTACACATATGAAAACAGTCAAGAGGGTCACCATAATACAAAAGTCCTCTGTAAAAAGTCTCACCAAAGAATACATGTCAAGATGAGAGCATCATATTGTCCTCCTTCAAGAGCTTGATCAAAATGCCCCTAACACCCGTCAAAAGATTGATTATTATTCACGTGCCCTCTGTCTGTCCTGTCAAATCTTATCATATAACACCTGCCCAGAGCCTAATCATAATTTACATGTTATCTCTCTCTCACTCACACACACACATACACACACACACCAACACTCACACACATGTATCCATAATATAGCTAAATGCTAGTGTCTTAATTCAAAAGTATAGTTTCAAAACAGCTTTTCTTTACTAAACTTAAAAATATTCACTTACCCAACCAGAGCATATTAGACAAATTGTGTCAAATGCAAAAAGTTCATGGACATCAATATATTGAACACACATAGAAACATGATCATAAAAGTAGTTATAATCCATGGTACAGAAGTCGTATTTGCTCCATGCAATTATATCTAAAATTATTCCTATTACACTGAGAATTCCAAGTATGCCACCAAGACATATCTGCATACCACCGAACACCTTAAATATCTTCACTGGAAACTCTGGTTGCTGTTGTCCTACTTGTAGAACCTGGTGGACTCCAAATCCTTGGGGTATGAATTTGGATGACATCGGGATATTTGAAGCCGTAGTTGACATTCTGAAATTTGAAAAAAAAATCAACCAATTTGATTCAAAAACAGTGTTCGGGTAGATAACTTCTACAAAGAAAAGTATTCGGTCAATTTCAAAGGCGCGTAAACTGTTCAATATCATATACAAAACATCTAAGCGACATCATGCGAAACAAAATTGATACGCAGGAAATAAAAGAGGCGGAAGAAGAAAAACAATAATGATCAGTAGAAATTTAATAAGTCTTTCCACAGAAAAGGGGAAGGACCTAATTAAAGTTAATAGTAATTAGAGGAAAATAACGAAGTAAGTGAAAAGTGCTAAGTCCGCGGGAAATAACCAATAATAATGAATAAAACGAAGGGGATTATAACAATCTTGCATACAAGAATTTCAAAGTGTCTTACCAAAAGAACTACAGAACCATATAAAAATTGAGAGGTTGCCGAACAAAAATGAATTAATCAAAATATATATGGTATACAGATGGATGTTTATATAAAGTGTAAGAGTTGTAACCGATCATCCTGACATAACATTTAAAAACACAATATAATGGAATAATATGTCCAAATTCATTTCTTAAATTACAGGGTCCATAAAGGCTATAGTAATCAGTTACAATTGATTGACAATTTTGATAATTACAACAATAAATTTCCCAGTGTACATGTATATTTAGTACATAATTATCGGTCAAAATCATAGCTATCAACCATATGAATTATAAATACACAATCAAATTATAAATTACATAATATGCACTCATCATACAATTATTTTCTAGTATCACTAATCAGATCTGATCTCCTTAAGAGAATTCACTCGCTTATATAACAGCCCATTGTTTCAATAAATGATACATATTTGTGTGGCAATTGCTATACAAATTTAGAAGATTTCTTTAAGTTTTTTTTAGTGTTACAAATGTTAACAAATCTAACCAAAAAAGGTTTTGAAATAATTTCGGAAAAAATCAATTAAAAAGGACAAGCAGTATAATGTGTTTTATCTCCCTTTGTTTACTATTTCATGATTTGTAAACAATTTTATTATATTCACATGTCCTTTTTTTAAGCAATTCAATGAAAAATATTTACCAACCTTTTCTCTCTGTGTCAAGCGGTTTATCTAATTTAATGAAAACATGTTTGTCAATAATAACAACGATATACCTGTTTTTTTTAATGAAATACCGATTCAAGCGACCAATGACCTGAATTTACCTTGACTTTATTTTTCTCTGCGTATTTATATTTCAATACAGTTTAAAAGCTCTAACGGCATCTTTTACTGAAATGAATTAATTTGATTTCAACGATAACAATTTCTCAGACCGTATTTATATTAGTCTTAAATAATATCGGGGGATATCATTCAATACTCTGTAATGTAATGTCACTGCATTCTTCTTATAAACCCCACACTTTTTAACATCCGATATTCTATCAAGTTTTAATAGAATAGGTTTTTTTCGTCAGGAAAGTCATTCTTTATTATTTTAAATCTGTTCTTATCTTCTTATTATTTTCTTAGTTGTATCCAACTGTCATACAAGTGAGAGGTTTGGTTATGCTAGCTTTGAAACCAGACTATGTTTGATCTTTTAAATTTGCCATTAAGTCGGTATTATTGTGGGTTTTTATTATTTTATGTTCTTGGAACTCAAAATCTCATTCTAAAGATAATTTTAATAAGTGCTAGTCTGAATCTGTATATGTGCATTATAATCGAAAAAGAAATTGACTGCCCCTACAGCCACGAACCGCAAAACACCATCCCTCGGTGACAAGTATTTCCGGTGCATTTATTCGAAAAAACAAGTCAGTTGTCAATATATTGGGAACAATATGATAAAATTATTTAACGTTGCGATAGTTTGGTAACTGTTACAATCTTCAAGTGCAATATTTCGTCCTTCTATCAGATGTAAAACCTACTAAAATATAAATCTGATTGGATTGAATGCTTATTTATTTTTGAAGGAGTTATAAGGACTATCTTATTATTTTTTTCATATATTTGAATGCCTTTTAGTTATCTTTTTTTTTGGGATAATTTTTTTCATTCAATTTCTCAGACCGTATTTATATTAGTCTTTAATAATATCGGAGGATATCATTCAATACTCTGTAATGTAATGTCACTGCCTTCTTCTTATAAACCCTACAAACCTTTGGTTTCCTTTATTGTAGTACATGTAGATGACATTGTTTTTAGACATCATCATGTCGTTGCTTTTCTACTCGAATGTTGCACATTTTGTTATCCAGTATATAGCTGTTTTACAATTAGATTTCTCACTCTTTAACATCCGTTATTTGATCTTTGTGTGCAAGTTGCATCATTGGCTATTATTCCATACATCTTAATATTTTTTTTTCATAGTGTAGGGTTTTATTTTTGTATTTGCTCAGCATATTATCAAACTTGTTTCTTAAAAAATATATAAAATCTGTATGTTTAAATCTACTCCAACTTCTGGATGTAAAGAAAACAAGACCATACATACAACGGCAAGACTGTTCTGTAATCGGCTTAATTTTATCTTCAATTTGCAAATAAAATGCCTTTTTGCCAACTTTAACAAACTGTTATTGAAAAGTAAAATTAAAAGAGTTTATCCCATTGTTCCAAAAATTTCAATCTTTTAATTATATATGTTTCTTGGCTTTATACAACACATTAAAGACGCTTACTTTTCTTTAACATATTTATAATTATAACAATATATTTGTTTTGAAATATATTTATTAAACTATGTAACATATACAATGAAATTTCATTAAAAAGAACAGTATACATTTATCATCAATCATGAATCCACATTTTAGGCAAGCTATTTGCAAGAAAAAAAAATAATAAGTACCAAAACAAATATCAAAGGAATAAAAGGAACTAAAAAACAATAAGCAAACTCAAAATTAATGCAGTTCAAAAATATTACTATATACATGCATAATATTATGAACTCTTTCATTACACATAATGTTATTTTATATCATTTTGATACAATAATCAGTAATCAATTCAACTACTTAGAAATATTTAGGGGTTTGATTCTGTATTGCTATCACCATTGAAGCATTTAATTTTTTTTATGAATCTTTAAGCTGTAAAACGTAGTATTATTTCATATTCTTATCAATTTATACAGCAATTTAAACAGCAAAAATGTCAATTTTGGTGTCAAAATATGCTAGAAGAGAGGGACGAAAGATACCAGAGGGACAGTCAAACTCATAAATCAAAAATAAACTAACAACGCCTGGCTAAAAATGAAAGAGGACAATTAGACAAACAATAGAACACATGACACAAATTGCAAACTAAAAAATAACCAACAAAAACCCCATTAAATACTAGGGGTGACCTCTGGTGCCCCGGAAGGGTAAGCAGATCCTGATCCAAATGTTACAGATGCTATATTGATTATTATTCTTTTGATTCTTAAAATATGTGTTACTAGGACCTATTACATTGCTTGTTGATGTATTCATCAAATAAAGGCAATATTAGTATTCCACTGTTAGAAAGTCATTAATCGATCGAGACAAAAACAAATCCGGGTTACAGTCATATCATTTTCAAATCAAAACGGGTTTCAGTTGTTGTATCTCTTCATATTAGGTATGTAGACAGTGGGAGGTGATTAATATAGACCTGTTTGTATTTTGACAATCATATACAAGTATAATTAAGTTGAAAGAGATTAAACATTATTAATTCTGATCATGTTTTCAGTGAAATATGACAGAAATATGAAAAGAGAAATTGTATAATATGATATTCATATTTTTTTTCAGAGATTCATTTCCAAACTGGAGGGCAATTATTTTCTTCCATATTTTAACATTTTTATCGAAAAATGAACACTTTTTATCAGTTTCTAATCGTCTTTAAAAGTAAAACCTTATCTTTTCATATTAGAAAAAAATTATTAGGGTAAAAAACAATTGTATTTCTAAGCACGTATTCTTATATAATTATGTTCTGTTTTATCACAAGTGTTAGTAATTTATAAATTAAGATTAATAGTCTTTTGATTTTTACAACAAACACAATCGCATGTAAGAGATTGTTATTCCTTGTAAGCAGGTGGATTAGTATCAAAAACTTGTCCATGGTTCGCTTCTAGTTTTGTACCACCAACTGCCGGACTCTGTTGAGCTGACGGTTGATTAGTAGGCATAACATGATAGTGTTGCGCTGCAGGATATTGAACTATTGCGTTAGCTTGTTGTCCAGTAGCTATCATGACCTGGTGGCTGTTTGCAATAGGAATCTGAGTCTGTGGTGGGTTAAGAAACATTCCAGGTTGTGTACTTTGCATTATAACAACTTCCTATAGAGAAAATAAAGAATAATAATTAAGGCACTGTTCAACATGTTTTATCTGAAGACTCAGTGTGATACATTTTTCAAAATTACTAAAAAGAAATGTTCATACAAGTTATTTCAATAAACAAGAAAAGAAGAGGAGTTCTCATTGAATTGTAGTAAAGAGTAGGAATTACATAGTTTTACAAACATATGTTTCAGTGTAAAATGGCCATATATGGTGTTAATATGTCTGTTATAGTACAGGCATGCAAGATTTTCTATTTTTTTTCATTTTCGGAGAAAGTTTTTTCGAGTTCAGATTTTTATATATATTAAGAGTTAACGTCCTGAGACAAACTGCAACACTACAACAATGGCCTTGTGGAAATTACAACTAATGTATGCATGTGGTGTTATATACTTGCATATTGTGTATCATAGAATCAATAAAACCCTACTGTTTTTTAATCAATCGTCCTGTATAATAGTACCAAATGGTAGTCAATAAACCTTTGGTTATTATCCAGTAAATGCATTGATACTTTTGGAAGACGATTCACACTTATGCATTGTTATTATAACTAAAATAAAATACAATTGAGCATGGGAAATGAGTATGTGTCAAAGAGACAACAACTCGACCATAGAGCGGAAAACAGCTGAAATCCACCAATGTTTACCTTTTTTTAAGTCTTCAACGTGAGTATCAAATCTTCTGACCCTCCTTGTTTGACAAAGTTGTGTTCAGTGGGGGAGGGAGTCGTATCATGTTCGTGTGCAACATTTGCTTACCTGGTTGTTTGAAGTCCTCAATGTGGAGCAGCAACAACAGAATGAAGCTGCAATGATTGCCACTACTACTTCTGCAAAGGTCAACACGGCCATGAAAGCTGACAAAACCACAGCTTTTGAATTGTTATTTCCTCTCTAAAATAAACAGTGTAAGTTGCCAACATCAAACAAACTAACAAACTAGAGAATGACAAAATAGTAGTTTTAAGTACTATATTTTTCTATAGAATTATAACATTATTCGCTTAAATTCAGCTTAAATCTAGATCTGCAATGTTTTGTACATCTCTCAGTGTTCTTTGATTGGTTATCAAATGTACCAGGATTATAATTTCGTACGCCAGACGCGCGTTTCGATTACATAAGACTCATCAGTGACTCTCATATCAAAATATTTATAAAGCCAAACAAGTACAAAGTTGAAGAGCATTGAGGATCCAAAATTCCAAAAAGTTGTGCCAAATACGGCTAAGGTAATCCATGCCTGGGGTAATAAAATCCTTAGTTTTTCGAAAAATTCAAAGTTTTGTAAACAGGAAATTCATAAAAATGACCTCATTATTGATATTCATGTCAACACCGTATTTAAACAAATCATCACTGCATGGAATGTTTCGAGCGAACAAGACCATTCTACAAACACGACTATATACAGCATAGATATCGTTTGTCGAGTAAGTATCATTATTACTTTAATACTTATTAAATCCAGTTTAATCTCTTCAGATAAATACAGTTTTTAAATATTTTTGACATACATTGTTAACTATTCTCTGATATTTCTCTTTTTATTTCTTGTTCAAAACTTGCAAAATACATTTTAGAAATACTACCTTAAAATCTATGGCATGTACCACAAATAATTGTCATAAACATAAAATTGAGAAAGGAAATGGAAAATGGGGAAAGTGTCAAAGACATAACAACCCGACCATAGAGCAGACATAGATTGTATTAGTGCTATTTTGTGAATTCTTTAGTACCCATCATTTTTCAAGATCGAATTAAAAATAGAGAGCTGTCATTTTTATAAAATGATAATTTAAAAAATGTAAATGGACTCCCAAATATATCTAGATTAAAATGGTATACGTCAGACAAATGTTTTGTCTAGAAAAGACACATTGGTGACGCTCGAATGAAAAATGGTGAAAAGCCTGAATAAAGTACGAAAGTTTAAGAGCATTGAGGACACAAAATTCCGAAATATTTTGCCAAATGCATCAATTTTCCTTGGTATGAGATCTTTTGTATTTCGTCTTAACACTTAATTTATTTTTATTAACAGTTTAATGATAGCATAGATCACCCATTTCAACATAGAAATGATGACTTATGTGCTTGTGTTAATAAACTCCTTGTAGATGTTAGGATTGAAATGTTGTGCGCTAGACGCGACTTTCGTGAACGAAACTGTGTGTACAATACATATATCTGGAACAATATCTGACAATCATACACAACTACTTATTAAAAATTTTATTGTGACTGTGTCTGCGCATGCTGCGAGCACATGTCTATTCGGTGACCAAATATACAGAACGTTTGGAAGCGAGACTAAAGCAAAACCCGTATAAAGAAAACTTTGCCCGACAGTGCAGCAAAGCATTTACGTATAGATAGTTGGCAATCTGTTTATCTATTTAACTTGTTTAGTTGATATGCAACAACATTACTTACTATAATTGATCCGACTACACCAAGACTGAACATTGTAGGAACAAAAACTGACGCTCCAACTATGCTACACACCATAAATCCAGTTTTCTAAAACATAAAGCATTGAAAGAATAAAGCTATACTTTAAACAAGGTACATACAATTGAATGTTTAATATCTCAGTACAATTGATGTAATTGTTAGTTTCCCTCTTTTTTACACTTTTCTCTATACTGAAAAGATATAAAACAAAATAACAATATCAGAAGTTCGTGGGCATTCTCTTTAATTATAATTAAATTGCTGATTTTAATTCCTTGTTTTACTTGTCATCTGTAAATATTAATTACTTGTTAAGTTAATAAATCATTGGTCTTTACTTAAAACCTACCAAACATTTCCAGCTCGCCTCCCTCTTCTTTGACATACACATAGGCAGAAAACCAGTTACAACATACTGCAATTACAAAAACTAACATAAGTATTATAGTTACTATAAATTTAGCATTTGCTTTCCGCCATTACGTAACTACATATACGCTATAACGACATTTGCATTTTATTGTAAACCTTAAATCCTTATACCTTCACTTTGCACTACCTATTTAATTGTTAATGTGCTCTCTTAAGGAAGAGATTCGTGTAATGAATTTGTTCTTTCCTTTCTGTGACTATAATAGATTTATTAACAGTTCAAAAATACACCAGTCTCTATCATTTCTGCATGCTTTCTGTTTGTAAATGTATTTATACGCATCTTCCTTCAAGTGAATTTCCGAAACAATTTTCTTTAGTAGGTTTATAAGTTTATAAGACAACTGAAAATACACACTTACCCATCCAGAGCATATTAGACAAGTTATGTCAAATGCAAAAAGTGCGTGGCCATCATTATATCGTCTGCACATCCAATAATGATCATTATAGCCATCGTAATAATAATTATTGTTGCGACAGTCGTCGTATTTGTTCCATGCAATTATATCCAGAATCACTCCAATTAAACTGAGAATCCCAAGAAGAACACCAATACCAATCTGCACACCACCAAACACCTTAAATGTCCTCACTGGAAATGCTTGTTGCTGGCGTCCGACTGGTGGAGCTTGTTGAAATCCAACTACTTGTGGTATAAATGGGGTTGACATTTGAATATTTGCAGTCGTTGTTGACATTCTGAAATGTAGAAACTTCTCAAATAATATGATTGAAACCTAGGGTATACAGAGAATAACAAAGAAGTATCTTTAATAACATTATTTAGTTAGTGTATTGGCATGAACGTTCTCCATATTAATATATTTTGTTTGCGTAGACTTATACCCATTTCACGCAACAAGCTTATTACAGAAGACAGGTAAACAAATAAACATTGTGACACTTAGTGCTTAATTTGAAGCGGGCTAAATGTGGATATATCTTCAATGTGGGGCATTGGTGTTTGTACTTGTATTTCTTTTTTTTTTGTATTTTAATATCTCAATAGGGTTCCAGAGCTCTATCATTCGTTGTTGTTTAATATTTTGGTAAACAAAATGGTCCATTTTATTTTCGATTCCGTGTGTTGTTGTGAAGTCTTGTTAATTACTTAATATACTAGTTGCTATCTTACATAATTATTGAAATACTTTTTTTATTTTCAGAATATTTGCAAACTAAAATACATTCTTGAATTACGGTTGTTGTGTTTTGAACATCTCAATGTTCAGTTCTTATTAAATTTTATAATGAGATGACATTCTTGTAAGTTCTGAAAGCAATCACGAAATAGTTATAAGGAAACATTAAAAACAAAAAACGATATAGATACGGGGCAAATGGCATGTAAAAGTTTACAGTAAAGAGGGGGAAAATAAACTTGATTAAAAACTGATCAGGTGGAAATACCAAATCGAAATGAATAAAAATAATAGGGAAATTGAAAAATAAAGTTACCAGAAGTTCGGGGGAAATAAATTATAAAATATGTACAAATTAGTGGCAAATAACAAACAAATATGCAACTTAATGAGAATCAAAATAACAAACTGAATGTACTTAGAAAAAATTAACAAAGTAAGTGCTAAGCGTGAAATAACAAACACAACGGAAAAAGGGGGAAAGCAAATTTGATTACAACAAATTCAAAATGTCTTACATGAAGATCTACAAAAAAATTAAGAGATTGTGAGCTAACATTATTTATTCAAAACCTATGAGAGAAACAAATTAATTTTAAGATAAAGTGTAAACGTTGTTATCAACCATCCTGACATATCATTTATAAGAATGCGTCAAAAATCAATGAACATGAAAATGAAGTATAAGGTGTTCTTATCTCCCTTTGTTGACAATTTCACAATTCGTGAGCAATTAGATTATATGTATTTGTTATTCCTTTTAAACAATGAAATGATTATATTTTACCAACCTTTTCTTTCTGTGATGAACGGTGTATCTTATTCAATGATCAAATATCTGTTAATAACACAATAATATTTTTTGTCCGATAATGTACTTCCTCAATCGATCGATGATGTAGATCAACCTTGACCTGATTTTATATGAGTATTTATAGTTCATTATTATTTTTTTTTTAAACTCACATTTCGTAAACAATTTAGTGTATGCCAAGATGCTTGAACGTCAATAAACCCTTCTTTTTTGTTTTACACACCGGGTTATACACATAATTTGTTAAAATCTATTTATTTGTCACAAACTTATTGTTCAGAGTTTTTATGACAATGAATATTTGAATTTGAAGATTATACAATTACTTTCTTTTGATGAGGTAGATATGTAGTTTTATTGACTTTTTAAAACTGATATTCACTGAGGCCAACGGCCGAAGTGAATATCAATTTTTCAAAAGTCAATTAAGCCACATATTTACCGAAATAAAAGACAGTAATTGTTTTATTCCGAGAGGGCAATTATTTACCAAAACCAATTGTACATCAAACTTTTTTTACCAAAATAAGCACGTAAAAGCACACGACGTTTTGCGCGGCGAATATACCTTTTCCACAGGGGAATATGATTATTTATTCAAAATCCCATTCATATAGAAAACCTACTAAAATTTTATCAATATAGAATAAATGTGAATATCAAAGAGTCTTTAATATTTACACGAAAAACAAATTGATATTTAGGAGTTTACAGTTGAAGTTTTTGAGTCTATTTGAATAAGAATTGCAAACGGCATGTTTCACTGAAATAGATTAATTTTAATTTCCAAGGCATAATTTTAATAGAATGTCATAGAATACTAGTATACTTTTTTCGTCCTTCTCAATCATTTTTAGTTGGTCTTCAGAACTTAAAGTAAACATCCTAAAGATAAATGAATAAGTGCTGGTCTCATTCCTATTTATGTTTATTTCAATCGAAAAAGAAATCGAGAACACCCTCTACCACCCATCATAAACCATCTGTAGTACCGTCATCATAGTAATGAACGCTTAAGGATGTTTGCTTGTCATGTTTTTGGAACTTTTGTCAGATTTTCGGAATCCTCTGGTTTTATCCATTTGAATGCCTCTAAAAAAAAATTGCCCATGGACCCCCATTTTTCTTTTTATAAATCTTTTACATGTATAATTATAAGCCATTTTCAAAAGTCTTATAAAATCTTATTTATATTTTAATAGTATTTGAGAGCTTTAACTGGTCAATGATAAAGCTATAAAAAATTCAAGAGAGAACATTTTCCCGCCAAAATTCCAATGGCTAATATCTCGAAAACAAGCACATTGACCCCTATATTTTTTTTTTATTTTTTGATTCCTCAATAAATCCCCTATCAATATATTCAACAATAAATGCAATCTGGTTAGTATCTTAATTTATTGCATATGTGTGCGCACCATGGTATGATTTCATATACGATTCAAAATTGATATTCACTGAAACTATGAATATGCATTACATTGTATTTCAAAATTTCTAAACAGACAGCATTAGGGTTAGGGTTACAGACATCATTAGGGTAAGGGTGAAAGACATCGTTACGGTTAGGGTTACAGACAACATCAGGATTAGGATTACAGACAGCATTAGGGTTAGGGTTAAAAGACATTGTCAGGGTTAGGGTTACAGACATCATTAGGGTTAGGGTTTGAGACATCATTAGGGTTATGGTTAGAGACATCATTAGGGTTAAGGTTACAGACAGCATCAGGGTTAGGATTACAGACAGCATTAAGGTTAGGGTTAAAGACATTATTACGGTTAGGGTTACAGACATTATTAGGGTTCGGGTTACAGACATCATAAGGGTTAGGGTTACAGACATCATTAGAGTTAAAGTTACAGACAACATTATGGTTAGGGTAACAGTCAGCATTAGGGTTAGGGTTACACAAATCATTAGGGGTTAGGGTTACAGACATAGTTAGGGTTAAATACAGCATTAGGGTTAGGATAACAGTCAGCATTAGGGTTAGGGTTACACACATCATTAGGGTTAGGGTTACATACATCATTAGGGTAAGGGTTACAGTCAGCATTAGGGTTAGGGTTACAGACAGCATAAGGGTTAGGGTTACAGACAGCATTAGGGTTAGGGTTACAGACATCATTAGGGTTAAGGTTACAGACAGCATTAGGGTAAGGCTTACAAACATCAGTAGGATTAGAGTTACAGTCAGCATTAGGGCTAGTGTTACAGTCAGAATTAAGGTGAGGGTTACAGACAGCATTAGGGTTAGAGTTACAGACATCATTAGGGTTAGGGTTACAGACATCATTAGGGTTAGGGTTACAGATATCATTAGGGTTAGGGTAACAATCAGCATAAGGGTAAGGTTTTACAAAACTTTGAATTTTTCAAAATACTAAGGATTTTCTTGTCACAGGCATAGATTACCTTAGCCTTATTTGGAACAACTTTTTGGAATTTAAGATCCTCAATGCTCTTCAACTTTGTACTTGTTTTGCTTTATAAATATTTTGATATGAGCGTCACTGATGAGTCTTATGTAGACAAAACGCGCGTTTGGCGCACTAATATATAATCCTGGTACCTTTGATAACTATTTACAGTCAGCATTAGGGTTAGGGTTACAGACATCAGTAGGGTTCGGGTAACAGACATCATTAGGGTTAAGGTTACAGACAGCATTAGGGTTATGGTTACACACATCAATAGGGTTAGGGTTACGGACATCATTAAGGTTAGGGTTAGACAAAGTATTAGGGTTAGGGTTACTGACATCATTAGGGTTAGGGTTACAGACATCATTAAGGTTAGGATTACAGACATCATTAGGGTTAGGGTAACAGACATCATCAGAGTTAGCATTAGGATTATGGTTACAGACACCAATAGATTTTGGATTACAGACAACATTAGGGTTAGAGTTACAGACACCATTAGAGTTTTGATTATAGCCACTTTTCGGGTTAAGGGTACAGACACCATTTGGGTCAGGGTTAAAGACAAAATTAGGATAGGATTACAGATACCATTAGGGTTATGATAACAGACACTATTAAAGTAAGAATTAAAGACACCATTAAAGTTAGGGTTACAAACAGCATTAGGGTTAGGGTTACAGTTAAGCATGTATCATAATAAAGCTATATGTTCAAAACTTAACACATTCATTGAGATATTAGATACATATATAGTTAAATTAACAAAAAAAATTAACGCATTTGTGTTATGCACATTATTCGATACAATTTGTGTAGTTTTACTATTATTTTGAAGAAAAAAATTGAACATTTTAAAAGTGTAAAACGTATACATTTACTCTGAAAAAACATTTGATAATTGTGTTCAATTTTAGTCCAGTCAATCTAGCATAAATTTGACCCTAACCTGAAAGTAATTGCAACAGAAGATTTTTAAGTTATAATCTTTAGCATTATACCCCAAATATACACAGAAAAAAGTCCAATTAAATCTAACTTGAGGAAGACTAAAAAAATCACCATTTAAAATTCATATGGAGATTTGCATTGAAAAGGGAGATAACTCTTTCAGAAAAGGCAGAAATATCAATAAAAATTGATACAAAATTATAACTTTACCGCTTCTATTCATCAGAATGTATTGATTCTTGATTTTTTAGCGGTCTTTAGAGAATAACGAACAACTCTAAAGGTGTTTTCATATATTTTATCAAGCTATAATCTAGATTTCGTAATTTATTAGTTAACCATTTATTGAATTTTTCAACATGTCAAGGTAAAGAATCTCAAATTTAATAAAAATAATTAAGCATGTGTTCTTCTTTTTGTGGTTTAAAGTTTCTTTAGATAAGTAAGAAGCTGAAAAAATATAATATACAGATATAAACAATACCTAATTTTCACATTATTTTTTCAAAATGGTTACAAAGCTTCAAATTTGCAATTTCTTTAATGCATGAAAAAAATAAAACTACCCATAACACTTCGGTTTTGTACATTTCATGAGCAGAAGATTATATAATTTAGTCAAATACAAACTTATAACCCCATCAAAGTATCATACATTACATAAATTTTAAGAAAAACAACAAAAAACTGACCAAAAAAGACTTGTTTTGGCAAGAGTTATCTCCCCTTCCAATGGTAATTTCCATAGGAAATTAAAAATGCTGATTTTGAGTTTTCCTCAAGTTAGATTTTCTGGGACTTTTTTCTGTGTATATAAAGGGCATAATGCTATTGATTAGAACTAAAACATTTTCTGTTGCAATTAGTTTGAGGTTAAATCTTTGACTGGACTATTTTTTTGATGAAATTAAAATGAAGAAAAAATATGTATTCTACTACCAAAAAAGTATCTACATTGATTATAGATATTCAAATGTTTGGGTTTTTTTTGTGGAAAATCGCTGATGACTTTCGATCTCCATTTCAAAAAGTAATACTGCACCATATTTACTATTGACGACCAAATTAACAAATAAACACTTTTTTTCTAATGTATGATATATCCGTGTTGAAGTTATGACGATGGCATTAATAGAACAATGACTGTGGTCACCAGGCTCAAAAGATTAAACTAGCATGCCCTTTCATTTTAGCAATGAACTGATCCTTTTTTGCCAATCTTTTCTTTCTGTGTTGTGATTGCACTTGTGTTAGATCCTAATTCACATATAATCAAGCTGGCCACGTTATTACCGGTGACCTCAACATTGTCAATAACACTTCCCTGCAAAATGTGTTATCCAATAGTCCGAAATATCGTGAGCCTACATCCATCAATTGGAAATACAACTTCAAAAACCTGATGGATTCAGTTGATGATTGTGCAAGGCAATGGGCTAAGCACAAAAAGGAGGACGTATACGTTGATACCCTTTTTAATTAGATTAAGACTGTGAGGTTGTTGGTACAAATCAAAATAAGAAATTAAATATGTCTAGCAATACCCATGCCATATCCATCTTTAAAGACCCAAATGTTGCACACTTGTCCTACCTCCTTGGCAGATATGGTGTTGTACCTGCATATAAAGCCCTAAACAACATCGTTTTTGCCGAACCTATGACTTTTGTCGCAGAAAGCTCGACATAGGGATAGTGATCTGTCGGCGGTGGTGGTGGCTACGATGGCAGCGGTGTCTATGGAGGAGGCGGCGGTGGCGTTAGCTCGCTTCTTAAGCTTTATATTTTAGACGGTTGAAGACCTGGATGTTTCATACTTTTTATATAGATGCCTCATGTTACGAAGTTTCCGTCTGTCACATGTCCACTGACCTTGACTTCATTGTCATGGTTCAGTGACTACAGTGAAGATTTTTTGTAATGTTAATTTCTCTCTTACTACGAGTAATAGGATAACTATCTATGGTATGAGCGTACCTTACAAGGTTGTCATCCCCGTCCAAGTCCATATATCAAATACTTTAAGCAATGTGTCATTTCCATGGTTCAGTGGTTAAAGTTAAGCTTTTGAGCTTTTTAGTGTCTGCATGGCATAGTGCATCTGACCTTGTCCTCATTTTCATTGATCATTGGTCAATGTTTTGTTTCCTTTTGAGGTGTACATGTATTTCTTGTTTAGTTTATATGACCTTGAACTCATTTTATTCTATCATATTAAGTTTTTGTGCTAGTTGTACTAAAGTTTATATTTAAAAGGACTATCAATATAATATAAATGATTAGTATTGAAGACGAGACATTTCGGCGTGTGCACTCTTGTTGTATGTAAAACTCATTACATAAACTGTTTGGTAAATGTATTAGGTATTGGCTCTTCTCTTGGAACTCAACATAAACTATCACGACACTTACCAAAGAGGAAATCCTGGATGATCGTATGTCTGTTTTATGTTCCTTTGGAATTTAAACCAAGATGAAGAACTGGAATTTCCATCACTGTAATGGGTGCCTTAACTACATAAGTGTCCTTACAAACAACGGTACTGTAAGTTCAGAAATTATTGCGTGCACTTATTTTTGCGATTTAGTCGTTTTAGACTTAAATGCGATTTCTATTTTTTGTGATATTGAGAAAAAGACCTGTTTAAAAAATTTCAAATTGGGACTTGGAATTATTGCGTTTATAACCCTGTCGCATTTTTCAGAATAATAAAAACATCGCAATAATTTCTGAATTCAAAGTATATTACTGGGTTTTCCAAGTGCTCACGAGACCTTTTTACAAATTAGTATGAAATTCAAAACAGTGTGGCTGTGGCCATTGATTGACACATTTAATTCATCCATTGACTGGGACAATTTATGTGAACGTTTGTCTGTAACGACCACTGTTCACGACGTACCTACGATAGACATTTAAACTGTGGGGTCACCAAAGGTTTCTTAACGCCTTTAATTATAAAGTAATTCGAAAAAATAATCAGAAATAACCTTTATGTTTTGATTTATATAATTGGTATAAATCAAAACATCGTGTTATTTCTGATTAATTTTTTCGAATTACTTTATTGAGGTGTTGAGAACCTTTGGTGACCCCATAGTTTAAGTGTCTTTAAAAAGTACATAGTGATCAGTGGTCGTTACATACAAACGTTCACCTAAATTGTCCCAGTCAATGGATGAATTTAATGTGTCAATCAATGGCCACAGCCACACTGTTTTGAATTTCATTCTATTAACATCTTTTTTTATCAGTTATCAAAGCGGGCTTCAAAATTAATATGTAACTGCCTATTCTAGAGGTGGCGTCAATCAGATGTGGATAATAAAAATTTCAAAGATCTTTTAGGGTACATAAAATCTAAGACTCGTTCATCTTGCAACAGTATTAAAATATTTGACTTTTCTACAATTTACATAAGTATTCCAAATTCCAAACTAAAAGTCAGACTGAAAGAGTTGGTATTGCTTTGTTTCATAAAAAAAGAATTGCCAACGTAAATACAAGTATCTTGCCTTACGGAGGGATACATTCTTTCCAGGTCACAATCTTATGGTTTTCATATATCTCAACTTGTTAGATTCGCTCGTGTATGTAACAACGTATTTGATTTTGATAAGAAATCTCTGTATTTTACTAAATAATAATTACACCAGGGTTTTTTTGATATCACAAACTAGTCAAAACATGTACTTAACTTTATTCTCGCTACAATGACATCATTCGTAAACATAAATCAACATGCAAACATCTTATAGTAGAGGTCGGTCATTTACAAACGTATCAACCGTATCGTATACGTTGACGTATCCGCATCTGCAGATATATCCAAAAATATTATGTGATCCCGGGCTTATTAATAAGACCATGTTTCATTTAAAAAAAAAACTAATTGGAATCTCTTCGAAACAATCAAACATAGACTTTCAATATTTGTGATAGTGGTGTTTTAAAAAAAAAATAAGGGGTTCTATCAACTACTTTTACATGCCCTTAACAAGGAGCCAATATAAGGCAGGTACACGAATATCGTACACAATCCTTTGATAATCTAGTTAAAAAAATATTTCAAGATCTTATATGAATAAACACCAAAAAATATCAAATGTACTAATTATATACATGTAAGGAACTTTGAATATTGTTCATTTACGATTTTATCATAAAAGGTAATAAAAAAGTACTGAGTATCACTCTGTTTGTCAATTAACAATTTGGTTATACGTGAGAACAAGTTCATACACAAACTGGCAACCGATTTTACCGTATTCACTCCTATCATGCATGTAAACTGTTCCAACTATCCGGGATATCTTTAAAAGTCGGATTACATATTCCACAAAATCTCGATATTTCCTAATTGTTTTGTAAATTTCCGCATTAGAAATTATTGAGTCGCCCATTTGCATTATTGAAAGTACATAAAATTAAAGCTCGGGATCATATACTGTTTTTTGGTATATCTGCAGATGCGGATACCTCAACGTATATGATACGGTTGATACGTCTTTAAATGACCGACCTCTAATCCTGGTACTTTTGATAACTACTTATACATTTAGGTATTTCCCATCAAATCTTTGGTTTTAATACTCTTTACAAAGCACATAAATGTCAGCATTTAACTAAAAAGCTAACCAAACTTTTAAACGGACTTTTTAGGGTGGGGTACAGTTACAAAACTGTTTTCTAGTCATTAAGAATTGCTGTTAAGCCCCAGTCCCACTAGACCACGATCGCACCACGCTCACCGCGATCTAAAATAAATTCAGATCGTGGTGAGGTCGCGGTATGAGCGCCATGAAAATGTAAATGTTCGTTGCTTTCACGATGCTAATACGTCCTCATTACGCTTCTACAACGATCCCACTACGATTATTCAACGTTCTCACTACGCTTATCAAGATCTTTCTACGCTCATCACGTTCTCACTACGACCATACAACGAGTTATCCGATTGCAACTCGATCTTACCACGCTTCTACTGCGATTATAGCAAGTTCTTACCACGATTATACTACGTTCAAACCGCGATCTAACTACGTTCTCAGCAATAACGTCAACATCGTATTCAATATCAATACAGATTCATTCCTTCTATTTCTGATTAATACGAAAGATTTTCCGGAAACAATACAGTCATGCAACCCAAATCAACTAGAACACGTGGGCTTGGAGGTAGGGGTTGAATTAGAGGCAGAGGGAGCTCTGATAGTAACGAATCCTGTTCGAGCAGAAATGTAAGACCGACCAATCCAACCGAAATTTCAACCTATTGCTGGTCCATCAGGGGCGGATCCATGCAGCCATTTTAAAGGGGGGTTTCAACCCAGGACAAAGCGGGTGGGTTGGGGTTCCAACTATATGTCCCCATTCAAATGCAGTGATCGTCCAAAAAAAGGGGGGTTCCAAACCCCGGAACCCTCCCCCTGGATCCACCACTGTCCATTATGACGATATTTAAGTGAACGAAAGAAGAACTAACACAAATGTGTCAATAGATATAGGAAGATGTGGTATGAGTGCCAATGAGACAACTCTCCATCCAAGTAACAATTTATAAAGTAAACCATTATAGGCCAAGGTATGGCATTCAACACGGAGCATGGGCTCCCATCGAACAGCAAGCTATAAGAGCCCAAAAAATAACTAGGGTAAACCCATTTAAACGGGAAAACCAACGGTCTAATCTATATAAAAACGAAAAGCATGGTTGAGCCGTTAGAGAAAATGGACAAGAAGTCCTAATTATAAACAGACAAAAAAACCTGGAGAGATTTAATATATTTGTTGAGAAAATGACAATGAAAATGATACTCGTAGTATGAACGTAGTCTGGTCGTCAGAAGACCGTGATGAGGACGGCAAGGGCGTGCTAGAATCGTACTATAGTCGTGAACAGCCTTTTATAGTCGTAGTGGAAGCGTAGCTGGGTCGCGGTGAGAACGGGATGATCGTAGTGAGTTCGTAATTTAACGTCACAGTTAGATCGTAGCGCAATTTCTCCGAAAAGAATCACACTTTCGCTACGCTCTCACTACGATGTTACAGCGACCTTTGCGATCTTAGTACGCTCTCACTACGCTTCCACTACGACCTGATTTCACCACGACCGCACCACGATTGTTGGCCACGCTCATCATGATATTGAAGACCTCACCACGACCGTGATACGACCTTACTGCGATCTACACGATCGTACTACGATCATCAAAATTTGCATTTTTTTCACAGAGCGTAGTGCGATCGTGGCCTAGTGGGACTGCAGTATTATTAATATTGATTCACTCGTTGGGTCATTGCATTGGAAAAAACACATTTATTCTAAAACCAGTTGTTGGCATCATACGGGTTATGCTCTTCTCATATATTTTATGACGGTATGATACTGAACCCCTAACCAGAGGGATTGTACTTAATCTTCATATTTTGCGCATGTCCCAATTCAGGAGCCTCTGGCTTTTGTTAGTCTTGTTTTTTGTTTTTTTTTTACTGTTTGTTTATTTATATGTTTTGGACTTTATTATGACGTCCATTTTCACTGAACTAGTACACATTTTTATTTAAGGGGCAGTTGAGTTCCACCTCCGCGTGCGGGGTTTTCTCGCTGCATTGACGACCCATTGGTGCCCCTCGGCTGTTATCTGCTCATTAAATTGGTAGGGTTGTTGCCCCTCTGACATATTCCCAATTCCCATTCTCAATTTTATATTATTTATTAATGTATTTTTCCCGTTCGTATGTCAATATTTGTATTATTGTAATGTAGTTGTATTTCATAGGCCGTATATATATTACTTGTTTATAGATAGTGTTCATTATCAAATTGTTATTAATGTAATACTACTGCCCTCAATTCATAAACCAAAAAAAACACTTATTTATCTGTGTTTAAGTGGTTATCAATCTCATATATTTTGTTCTACCATCTACCCCATGAATAGATAACCTTAGCTGTACTTGGCTAAACTTTCGGGAATTTTTGGTCCCCAATGCTCTTCAACGTCGTACTTTATTTGGCCTTTTTATCTTTTTTTATCGAGCGTCACTGATGAGTCTTTTGTAGACTAAACGCGCGTCTGGTGCAAATAAAAAATTTCTAGCCTTGTACCTAATATGAGTTAATTGTACATTATATATTTTTTAATTGTTTATTAGCTTAAATCATTTCGTTAGTTTTTTTTCTATTTAATGTTGAACATTTCGTTATCTTTATATTTCACTGTACGATCATATTTATCATTTTGTCTTTTGATGCATCTGTCATTTAAGTGAGAGTTTTAGCTAGCTATAAAATCATGTTCAATCCACCATTTTCTACATAAGAAAATGTCTGTACGAAGTCAGGAATATGACATTTGTAATCCATTTGTTTGATGTGTTTGATACTTTGATTTTGCCTTTTGATTAGGGACTTTCGGTTTTGAATTTTCCTTGGAGTTCAGTATTTTTTTTTATTTAACATTTTACTGTGAAACACTATATTATGACATGTACGACTTTATACACTGGATTAACTCACATACTAATTTTTATCTTTTGTCATTTTTGATTTTTTTGAAGTAGAGGGATAGATAAAATTGAGAATGGAAATGGGGAATGTGTCAAAGAGACAACAACCCGACCAAATAAAAAACAACAGCAGAGGGTCACCAACAGGTCTTCAATGTAGCGAAAATTCCCGCACCCGGAGGCGTCCCTCAGCTGGCCCCTAAACAAATATATACTAGTCCAGTGATAATGAACGCCATACTAATTTCCAAATTGTACACAAGAAACTAAAATTAAAATAATACAAGACTATGTTCAATTTGATTATACAGCTTTGTGTTTGTTATGCAAACTCATCTTACTTATAAATGCATTTCATTTTATGATATTATTAAAATTGGTTTTGCATTGTGCATATACAAATTTCAATCGCAATAACTTTATTCTAGACACTAAATTTATTCAACATATAAATGACATTAACGAACAATGTAGAGATTCTTTTCCTATCTGGATAGTGATAATGATTGTCTTCAATGATACTAAAATAAAAAAAAAAAAAATCACACTTTATAAGATTTTTTAGCTTGTTTAAAGCGAAAACATTTCATAGCCTTATGGATTCATATATAAAATCTTTTACTAGTTTAAAAAAGCAAAGTAATTTAAAGCTCTTTTTTATATATACATAATAGTGTATCTGCAACGTCAATTAAAGTAAAAATATTAAGATTTATAGTCTTTGATATTTAAAACAAACAAACACAATCGCAAGTAAGGAATGATTATATCTCCTTTATTCTTTGTAGGCTGGTGGATTGGTATCAAAAACCTGTCCAACGTTCGGTTCTGGTTGAGTACCACCAACAGCTTGAACCAGCTGTTCTGTAGGTTGAGTTGTTGTCATTACTTGATACTGTTGCGCTGCCGGATATTGAACTATTGGGTTAGCTTGTTGTCCAGTACCTATCATGACCTGCTGGCTGTTTGCCATAGGAATCTGAGTCTGTTGTAGGTTAAGAAACATTCCAGGTTGTGTGCCTTGCATGATAACAACTCCCTATTGAGATATGAAAATACAAGTGTTGATAGATACAATTTATGCTTTATTTATCTAAAGAAACAGTGATAAACTTTTTAAAATGCTTATAAATGATTTTCATATAAAAAAAAAAACATTACGATACTATATATAAGTAAACAAGAGTGCACACACTGAAATGTCTCGCCTTCTTTACTAATCATTGATATTATGTTGATAGTCATAAGTATAAAGCTTTATTACAACTGTCACATAAACTTAACATTAACCAAGACAGCTAAACAAAGACCAATGAACCATGAAAATGAGGTCATGGTCAGATGAACCATGCCAGGCAAACATGTACAGCTAACAAAGCTTCCATACAACAAATATAGTTGACCTATTACTTATAGTTTAAGAAAAATAGACAAAAACACAAAAAACTTAACACTGTGCAATGAACCGTGCAATTGAGGTCATGGTCAAATAAAACCTGAGGGACTGACATATAGATCATAATATATTTCCATACACCAAATATAGTTGACCTTTGGCATATAATATTAGATAAAAAGACCAAAACTTTAAAACTTAACTTTGACCACTGAACCATGAAAATGAGGTCACGGTCAGATGAAATCTGCCAGCTAGACATGTACACCTTACAATCATTCCATACAACAAATATAGTAGACCTATTGCATAAAGTATGAGAAAAACAGACCAAAACACAAAAACTTAACTATAACCACTGAACCATGAAAATGAGGTCAAGGTCAGATGACACCTGCCAGTTGGACATGTACACCTTCCAGTCCTTCCATACACCAAATATACTAGCCCTATTGCTTATAGTATCTGAGATATGGACTTGACCACCAAAACTTAACCTTGTTCACTGATCCATGAAATGAGGTCGAGGTCAAGTGAAAACTGTTTGACGGGCATGACGCACATACCAAATATAGTTATCCTATTATAAATAATAAGAGAGAATTCAACAATACAAAAATTCTAAACTTTTTTTCAGGTGGTCACTGAACCATGAAAATGAGGTCAAGAACATTGGACATGTGACTGACAGAAATTTTGTAACATGAGGCATCTATATACAAAGTATGAAGCATCCAGGTCTTTCACCTTCTAAAATATAAACCATTTAAGAAGTTAGCTAACGCCGCCGCCGTAGCCGCCGCCGCCGGATCACTATCCCTATGTCGAGCTTTCTGCAACAAAAGTTGCAGGCTCGACAATAAAAATCATCCGTCCCTGAGGTAAGTAAAAATAGGAAAACATACTAAAACACGATGCATATTCCAATGCATATTGGCCATGTATATTGACCATATTTCTGTTATAATACAGTTGGGACTTGTTTGCCAAATGTAAGAAAGTTATTGCAAGTTCCAATTTTGCTATTTATTTAGAGTTAACGTCAAGCGTTATATTGAACATGGGTGAACCAACAACCGACATAAACGAATTACAATTGACACAAAAATATGACATTGAATACTAAACATCGATGTATATTCCAATGCATAATGGCCATATATATTGACAATATGTCTGTTAAGTTTGGATTCGGTACAGGCAACCAAAACCTTCTGTTTGCCAAAAGTAAGAAAGTTATTCCGAGTTCAATTTTTTCTTTGCATTTAGAGATTATGTCCAGATTACGAATGAATATGGGTGATACCACAAAGACTTAGAGGAATTAAAACTGACACATAAATCATTTATAGCTAGCTAAACCTCTCATTTGTAAGACAATCGCATCAAATGCCATTATATTGGCAACCATGTGTGAACAAAACAATCAGACATAATAAATAAATTTCAACAAAGAGGGGTACAGAGGTCAATATTGTGTTATAGTAGTGTATGAATCGTTCGGGCATCTCCCAATGAATGTATTGATACTTCAAGCAAATCACTCACACTTACGTTTTTTATCTATGTACAGAAAAAAATTGTATAACATTGAATCCTAAACGTTAGTAGTTTTTGCAACATCTAAACATCAAATCTGTTGACCTTCCTAGTCCGCTCCTGTGTTACATTTTTAGGTTCAGTTTGAATTTGAGAGTGTTGATGTTTTGGAGCATCATTTACTTACCTGCTGGTTTGATTTCCCCCACGCGGAGCAACAACAACAGAATGCAGCAGCAATGATTGCCACTACTACTTCTGCAAAGGACAGCACAGCCATAAATGCTGACAAAATCACAGTTTTCGAATCATGATTTCCTCTCTGAAATAAATATAAAGTGTAAAGTGTTGATATAGGGCAAATAAACAAAGTAAAAATAAGAAAAATAATATGAGTTATAAACATAATTCTTCGACATACGTTAACCACAATGAATCTTACATTAAGTTAAAAACAGAAAGTGTTCTTTTTAATTTAAAGATCAATTAAATAAATGTTTATAAAGGAGACAAAACAAATTATTTTTTTTTATTTATCCTGTTATATAGTACATAATAATTTGGTAAACAAATTAACAGAACTTGTGGAAGAGAAATCGTATTAGGTGGACTTTGCTTGATAGAACAGCAAGGCATAAGGTAAATGCTATAAAAATAAAATATGGTATGGTTGCCAATGAAAAAATTATCAACCGAAATTAAATAAAGTGGATGTAGGCATTTAAATGCAACCTTATGTCTTCATTCAAAAGAAATCATAAACCGTGCTATTTGCTATAGAAGGCAACTTCATTGAGATTGTGAAAAAACTCAATTGAGAACACTAATTACCTTATTTATAACATAACAATTTACGAAAAAAATATGAAAAACATGAACCCACGACAACACTAAATGACAAGCTCTGTACATGGGACAGGCACTATGCTTATCTATTCAATATGTGTTTTACTATTCATAATCAACAACATTACTTACTATAATTGAACCAACCACACCAAGACTGAACATAGTCGGAACGAAAATTGACGCTCCAATTATGCTACACACCATAAATCCAGTTTTCTGAATAGAAAAAAAATTGAAATAACATAATTACACTTTGAACAATGTACATTTAATAATTACATTATTTATTTATGTCGTGTAACTGACAAACTTTATCTATATCTGACCAGATAAAAACAATATCAGGAATTCTAACATCGCTGTAGAGTATATATACAGCAGAGTCAATAAATGCTTTTAATTAGATTCTCATAGTTCCTGATTTTCAACAAGAATCATTTTCATAACAAGCGCGGACAAGACTATTTCTTGACGCGCTCGGATAATCAATTGACTGCGTCAGATTAGGTGAACGTTCGTCTGTGACGTCCACTTATCATATCGTACGTGTTATAGACATTTATAATGTGAGTAACCAAGGTTCTAAACGGCTTAATCAAATACTATGAATAACTAGCAGAGATCAAAACCTTGTGTGCTGATTTAAATATTAAAAACTTATAAAACTTCTATTTTTCTTCTCGTTTATTTTACTCTTTTATTTTATTTAAAATCCAATTGAATGGCCTCCGAAATACTGCGTGAGCGTAAAGTCACTGTTATCGATAGCCAATGACAAACAAGTTTATAGTAAATAATTCAGTAGTATTACCAACAAAAGTAATGCTGTGGTCCACGCTGTTATGAAAATGATTATTAATGTAAAATCTATTTGTTTTTTAGGTTTTTTTTCTTTTTAAAAGTGAATGAATATGTCTTCTTTCTAAATATAAGCCTACCAGACACATCCAGCTCGCCTCCCTCTTCCGTGACATACACATGGGCAGAAAACCAGTAACAACATACTACAATTACAAAAACTAATAGTAGAATTATTTCATATTTTTACCATTTCGTGTCTAACTAAACTAAAAGTACATCAATGATGTTTTAATTCCTTTTTATGCAAGGCTCCTTTTATACTTTGTGTGTACATCAAGTAATAAAACATAAAATTATGTATCATAAAAAGTGAAATAACAAAAATACCGAACTCCAGCGAAAAGTCTAAACGGAAAGTCCTTAGCAAATGGCAAAATCAAAAGCTCAAACACGTGTATTAAACGAACTGTCATATTACTGACTAGGTACAGGTATTTTTAAGTAGAAAATGGCTATTTAAAACTGGTTTTAAATCTAGCTTAACCTCCCAGTTGTATAATGTTGTTTATCTTGCTAATTGTATTTTTTTATGTATTCAACCCCAATTTTATTTCATGCCATAGAATATCATTACAGTTAAGTCAGTTTATGCCTTTAATTATCATTCATAGTTGTAGATTTTTTTCTACTTTATTTTCATGAACTACCAAAGGAACATCTAGATCAATTGAAAGAAAAGAAAAGAAAAAAAAACGCAAATAAAAACAAAGAAATATTGATGCCATTGTTAAAAACGTTAATAATGTTACTAAACATACAGTAAATACGAAGATAACTTTGAAACACATTGATAAACAAAATGTTAATCTTCTTACCATGTAAATAAACTAATCATAGATACCAGGACTAAATTTTATATATACGCCAGACGCGAGTTTCGTCTACAAAAGACTCATCAGTGACGCTCGAATCCAAAAAAGTTAAAACCAGGGGTTTGCAAGATGTATGATTAAAAGAAATGACTAACGCGCAGTGCGAATTATGTGTTTTCATATGCATATTTCCACAACCGTTTTTTTCTTTAGAAATTATAAGTCAGTTTAAAATCATTCACTTACCCATCCAGAACATATAAGGCAAGTTATGTCAAATGCAAATAGTGCGTGGACATCATTATACCGACGACATAGCCAATAACTGTTATAATAACCACTGTTGTACGGGTCGTAATAATTATACATATTGTTGTTGATACAGTCGTCGTATTTGTTCCATGAAATGATATCCAAAATCACTCCAATCAAGCTAAGAAGGCCAAGAAGAAGACCAAGACCAATCTGTACACCACCAAACACCTTAAATGTCCTCACTGGAAATGCTTGGTGTTGTCGTCCGACAGGTGGAGCTTGTTGGATTCCCACCATTTGTGGCATATATTGGGCGGACATCGGAATATTTGCAGTCGTTGTTGACATTCTGAAATTAAAAAAAAATCAACGAAACTGAATGGTCCCCGTCGGTATACAGTGCAATGCTATTTGTTGACCTAAACGTGTCGAGGATTCTAGCGCAGGAGACCCATGCCTACCCTACACTACAAGCTCATAACAGTAGTCAGATAAACAAATGAACATGTTGACACTTACCGTTTTGACATGGTGACGTCTAAATACGGATACATCTTGTGATCGAGAAATGACGTTAGTAATTTTTTTCTTCGGTAGACAATATCGGAAAGATTCTGCTCACGGTGCGAAACTATTAATTTAAGTCTATATACTCGCCATCCAAAAATCATAACGAAATAACAGATTGATTCTTCTGACTGGTTGCTTATTGTTGTTACTAGGACTCTAGATATTGCTTTAATCTGTACATGTATTATAGTGAAGATGAGCTTCATTTTTGTTTGAATGCCCCCTTTATGATATTCAAAGGGAAGATTTTTTTCAATACATTTCTAACAATTGATATAATTTTAAAATTTTGAATGAATCTTCTAAATTTGTATGGCTCTTGACCCAAGAAATTGTTACTCTTAAGGAAAAATTAACTAAATATATATTTACATGTGACTGTCACTGTTACAAATTATGTAAATCAATGTTATCTGATTGTATGCCCTTTATGGGGCCTGATAATTTGGGAAATATAAATATTCTATTCTATTCTATTAGTATGTTTTCCTTTGTCTTGTTCTGTATAACACTGTCAGATGTGTTGATCCGTTTGTAAATGGGAACGGAGTTGTCATCATATCGCCAGTCAGTACACGGTGACATATGCATACAAAACTAAAACCTATATGCACTTAGGGAGCTACCATTTGATTTTTATGGGGGGGGGGGGGGGCTAGGATGAAATTTGAAAAAAAATAGGCAGGACAGGAGTTTTGAGTAAAAAAAAAGGCAGGATGAGACACTTTGCAAAAAAAAGGCAGGATGACAATTTAGGTAAAAAAGTCAGGATAAACTAATAAAAAAAAGGCAGGACCGAATAGAGTGAAAAATAAAAAGGCAGGACAGAGATTACAACTAAATAAAAATGCAGGACAAAATTTTTCATCCTAGCCCCTCCCCCCCCCCCCCCCATAAAAATCAAATGGTAGCTCCCTTATGATCACTTATGCGTTTACTTGACGCTGACTAATATGTAATAATTAGATATGTCTTTTCTAATAAAAGTAGGTTGTTAAACTGTCACATGTATAAACCATTATAGAAATTATGGTCTAACATACGCAGATCTAGGGAGAGCCATTCGTCCATTCGTGTGAAAATTTGATTGATTATATAGGCAATCACTTAAGTATGACTGAAACGCCCGCCCTATTCCTTAGGTCAGTCAGCGCCCCTCCCCCTCCCCCGTTTATTAAAGTTCTAGATTAGTCACACGTCTAAAACGACACTTTAGAAAAGTTAAACCAAAACAACATGAAAATAAATAACAGTCACCCTCGGAACATGGTAAATCAAACCATGCAATTGCGCTCGGGAAGAAATAACATACTAAGTAGTTGATATACAAAACAAAATAAGTCACACGCATGGATTTTACTTTCAAAATGTGAAGAACATTTTGGTTATTCTTGTATCAACACTTTTTGACTAATCGTTTTTGCATGAAATTTAAAATAAATTAAACAAATAGGTATATGTTTCCTGTTTTATAAGATCTATAATACCTATTTTAGTAATTCTTTTGTTCCGGGATCCAGTATGCTCTTCTAGGAAATAAACGTATGTTTAAATAGCTATAAATGATTGATATTGAAAATTCAACAATGAAAGTTACCATTAAGGCCAATTATGATTTTCAGATGAGTTCAGCTTCCCAATTATGAACTTCCCATTTTGATGTTTCAACATTAAACATTCCAGCAGTGCCTGCATATTGTGTATTTATCTCCCAGTTGATACGATTATCAAGAGTCTGCATTTCCTATGATAATGATCTACTAGGTAAAGGGTTGCTTCTTACAGGGAGGCTTTTGAACCAAGAGTTCTAATTAGTGAAATCTAAATCATTCATTCGACATTTTACGGATGCCATCATGAGTTGGCTGAACGTTATGAAATATCTGGTTCATATATGCCAACGGATATAACCATAATCCCGTTTTCTTTTCCTAGCATTAGACCTATCAAGTCAGACTTATCACCGGGTTTGGTCTTACATGAGCAAATCAACGAGTGTGACTCGTGGAGCAGAATTTACTTACTCTTTCGGATCACCTTAAATCACCACCAACTTTTGGTGGTGTTTGTGTTATTCAGTCTTTAGTTTCTATATTGGGTTTTGTGTACTGTTATTTTGTCTTTTTAGTCTTTTTGTTGTGTGTTTCCTCATTTTACTATTTCTATTTGTCGGTTATTCCCCACTCATTTCTATGCATATATGTTTGATTTTTTCCTTCATTACTTTTTATGATTGTGTGGTTTTTTTTTTCTTCTTATTACGATTCCCCTTTAATGCTTTTTATTTTTAATTGCTATTTTCCTCATATTACTAATTATCACTGTATGTTATCATTTGCTTAATACTATTCATTGTATATGCTCCTTTCCTTTGCTTCTATTAAATTTATATATGTTATTTTTTTTTTTTTGATACTATTAATTTTTGTATATTTCTTCATTGGCAGCAGTCCTTTTGCGCCAATTACTGTTTTTCAGGGGTATCATTTGCGCCAATACACATATCTATCTATATATTCTTATTTTTGTTTAAAAAATATCATATTTGTTCGGAGATATTTCACCATCCGTATGGGCTTAAACTCTATCTACTGCAAGACGTACCAGTAATAGAGCGGATGCATTCCACAGTAATTATCAGTATGAACTGTTTTATGCATATCATCCGGCCTTTAATGATCGTCTTTTTGGACAATAAAGGGAAGTTACACGCTACTACATTGAAGTACCCATGCAGCAGCAGTAAGAAGAAAGCATTTTTCAGAAAAGTAAACATTTGCCATGTAAACTTCCGCAATTGTATGTTTTATTTTTGGAGCAAATGATACCACGTAATTTTAAAACAGGTGGCGCAAACGTAGAATTGGAGAAAAAAGTTGTGGCGCAAAAGGACGCATTTTTGTAGCAAATGGATCTCTCCCTTTTCATTTTAATACTATTTGGTAAATACTAATAACTGTGAAATAACTAGTATCAATTCAGGGGGAAATAACAGTCAAAACGTTGTAATATTGATGGAAAAAACATACAGATTAAATAGTACTAGTATTAAGGGAAAACATCATACAAAATAAATAGTATTTAAGAAAACATACGAGATTTATACTGGTAAGGGAGAAAGAACATGCTAAATGAATGCCAATAAGGGAAAATAACATCAAAAAATATAATAGTAATAATTTTGAAAAGAATAGGTCCGGTAAGGACCAATTTTGGACTCAAATTTCAGGTTAGTCTGACGAAAGATTTACATCTTAAACACTCAAGTGTCTATAACAGTTGATTCAATTAGTTTTTGTGGAAATTTTAAACTAATTTAGTCATTTAAAATGCTCCGATTCAAGCCTAACTATGAAAAATCTATCAAATATGCCAAAAAATGTCACTTTTCAGATGATTTTTGTCAAAAATGAAAGTGTCCGCATCCGTGTTCATCCTTAAACCTTATATATGTTATGTACAATCATCAAATACAACTTAAATTTCGTGTATTTAAGCCCGGGATTCCGGGATCAGGACCCATCCTATCCCCCCTAAAGAACAGGGTCGTAACTACATTGAGGCAAATGAGGCAAATGCCTCATGTTTTAAATTTCAAAAAAAAAAAAAAAAAAACTAAAACAAAAAAATTGTCTTCATATGATTGTCTTCATATCAAATTGTTTTCACTGAAAGTGTCTTGCAAGAAGCAAGTTCTCTTCACACTCTGATGTCGCCTCTGCATATTTTCGTAATCCATGTTTCTATTTTACTTTTGCTTTTCAGAGTTGATGGTCTATTGTTTGTATATCTGTGTCCCGGGTTTGTCTTTTGGTCATTTATTGTCCTACTTAATGACTAGTCTGAGTGTTGATTTTCATTTGTAAACGTGTCACACTGTGTAATGTTGCATGTCCACCGATGTCCAGGTATTATGCGAGAAAATATTTTAAGAATATACGATGCTACTGGACACAGAAAAAAAGTGGTCGTTTCTGCATGGAGAATTAAACTTGATATCAAAGAATACGAAACAGCCTTTCTTGGATATTATTAGTTACATAGTGTGCTAGTGACCTAATACGGTATATATGGGGTCAGTAAATTCCATATGGGGATTCGAGCGAGGTAAGATAAAAAAAAACATACCCAATTTTTCTTAGTATGGATTGCAAAATTAGGTATTTTCTGTAGGTGAGATATACACAGAAGTGATAGATATGTATTATAAATATAGAAAATTGAATATCTTAATCAACAACAAAATTAAAAAAAATAACTGTATCATATATCCAAGCGCCTGTGGATAAAACTAGATACCCGACATGGTTTAAATTAAAGTAAGACCACCAATTTCTCGGTATCAAATCATTTGTTGAAAAAAACATCAATGTATTGTCATATGACCTTTTACATTCAAGGGTTAAATTTGCATTAAGTCGTGTTCAGACCCTTTAACAGAAAATAAAGGAATATGAAGTACACGTGCACGGGAGCTAATCGCACACAATGTCAATGTATAGAAAAAAAAATACAAATGATCAATGGCCAAAGTTTTTATTCCTGTTCTTCATCTTGATAGTTGCTGGAGAATCATAAATACCGTAAAACAAGGTCAATATGGTCCCTAGTGTCGACTTGAGCAGCACTAGTATTTAACGTATATTACTGCACTAATGACTGTCACTTTATTTAAATCTAGTCATAAAAAATCTCAAGTCAGCACAATACAAGACAAGAACAGACAGACAGATCCGGTATTAATGATTATGAGAAACGATTTTTGCTTTATCCTACATATCGGTCTTTTAATGTTTTGAATTTCCCTAAAACGTTAAAGTCTTAAATAACAATGAATCTATGTTTTTGCTTTGAGACCAGAATATTGTCGAAAAAATAGCTAAAAATGATTTGCGTTTCTATGTAAGAAAGAGTCCGGGAAACGCTCAGAATGCACGATTTTGCGTTATTTTTTTCAGAGCTTCCTTGCCAAAAATTTTCCGCCTAGCTACGCTCGTCGAATATATTGTGCCTCAATATTAAAAGGGGCTAGTTACGGCCCTGAAGAATGAACAATGAATGCTGCCACTTTCATTTAAGACGGAAACCGTAACTTGTGAATGCTAAGATTTCAGTAATTTGGCATGTATTAATGATGCTAGTATCCTTTATACGTGCATTGTATTGTCAAAAGCAGCCCATATTTATGTAAAAGAAGCAATATATTTTCCAATACAAAACTGAAAGCTTACATGTATGTTTTACAACAATTTTGTAAAACTGCTATATTTTGGGGCCAAAAAGAGGTTTTACATGACCTACTCCTTTACAAATTAATCCATGTTTTCCACAAAATATTTTTGCTGTGTATTTTATATATCATACTCTCGAATATATTGTTGTGCCTTTTTATGTATATGGCTCTGATCTGGTTGTAGATTAACATCTAAGAAATAGTTAAATTCATGTTTATGATTTGTGTCATTATTGTTTCATTATTGTAACAATTATAAAAATCATTGTAATAAATTGCTTTGCTCTTCATGGGGCCTTTAATTGGAATAAAAATATCTTATCTTATCTAATGAGAAGAGTTTATATAAATATATTTGAAAATGTGGTTTCAACATCCTTCTTCTTCATTTGAAATAATGTCGGGAAAAATCAATGACGAAATAGACATGAAGTGTAATGTGTAATTGTCTCCCCTTTTTGACTAATTCGCGGCTCGTAGGCAAATAGATTATGTACCGTAAACGAGCCATTAACACTCTCTTTACAACAATGAAAATTTCATTGTGATATAATTGTACCAACCTTTTCTGTCTGTGTTATAAGATGTATCTTATCAAATGAAAACAATACACTGTCAACAATAACAAAGTAATATAATGTCAGTGAAATACTTCCTCGATCGATAAATGACGCAGTTCTACCTGGACTTGATTTTATCTGGGTATTCCCTTATTCATTGTGGTTTTAAATAGATCATGTTTGGTAAACAATCTTCTGTCATCCGTAATCATGGTAAACTTGCTACGGTATAGAGCTATGGTCAATTTATTTACCATGCATTTCATTCACCAATAGAAAACATAAATTTGTTAAAATTGTTTGCAATTGGAATATTAATGATTCTATATAAAATTATAATTGTAATTGGCATCTTTTATAACAAAAATGAATTAATATAGGTATTTGTTTTTAAATGTTAAATCTTGGTGCATCTACGCTTAAATCATTTTTTTTTTTTTTTAATTTTAAAAAAATAAAGTTGTTTGTGTGAACGAAAGTTTGCAGGATTTGTTGATCTTTTTGTCAATAAAGAAGCGCGATTAAGACCTATTTTGGTGATATATCAAAATATTTTTAACTAAGTATATATGCATGTATTCGTTCAATATTTCCTCATGATCAAAGTCACTTGAAACTCGAGATGGCTTTAAAATGTCCATCGTTTTCTTTTCTTTTTTTTTTTGATAAATCCTCCAAAATTTACCGAATTATTTTTATATCGCAGGTTGGTTTTTTTTGCATTGCGGTCATATGTTCTAAATCACCTGGTTCAAACGAACATAAAATATGTGTGCGCACAACGCTACTTAATATCTAAAAATTTCTAAAAACCCAAACTGTATAATCTATCAATTCTTGATGTAGAACAAGAAAACACTTTTCTGACTTTGTACATGTCAATCAATAAAACATACAAGTTTATTATTTCAAACATCATTTTCTGTTCACAAAAGAATAATCTATTTCACTGTACGCTATAAGTTTTTGTCCACAAAAATGTGTACCTGTTCACTGGCCTTTATATACGGAGTATCTTATACAAAATACAAATATCACACATGTAACCAGTACACAATAAACAGATTTCTAAATTACCTATCAATTCTGCACTACTGTAAATATGTCTACACTATAGCAATCTACGTGGTTACTGCCCGACCTTGATAGCTTGAAATACATGATCATTTTCTTTATATATTACCCGCCAAATTCACACCGATTCTTTCAAACTCAATACAAAAGGATGCCTCCAACCGTCGTCACATGATACATTGCAACACGACGGGTGCCGCATGTGGAGCAGGATCTGCTTACCCTTCCGGAGCACCTGAGATCACCCCTAGTTTTTGGTGGGGTTCGTGTTGTTTATTCTTTCGTTTTCTATGTTGTGTCATGTGTACTATTGTTTTTCTGTTTGTCTTTTTCATTTTTAACCATGGCGTTGTCAGTTTGTTTTAGATTTATGAGTTTGACTGTCCCTTTGGTATCTTTCGTCCCTCTTTTGATTAAAAATTTGATTGGTCATATACCATTTATGCACCGGAATAGTATACTTTAATCATTGTAATCATTTACTGTGCAGTTTATTTTGTAAATCATTTGATATAGCTCAAATATTGGGCAACACATTTGGTTACTAAAAAATTATACTATTTTATCCTCGTTTATGAAATTTGAATTATTGACGAAATTTAACTAGAGTTTGCTTGCTTAATGTCCAGTGTCAAGTGTTTCATGCATGTTTCTGAGAAAAACTAAGTAACAAATTTCATCAAATAAAATATGTAAGTCCTGTCATGGAGGCCATAATAGATAAAGGTCGGACAAATATGCACTGTCAATGGAAAAAGAGGGTTTATTTGATACAAACAGAAAGTGTGCCTAGTAGCAGGCCACCAAAGGATCAAGACTTGTTGCAAGGGTTCTTAACTTGCAAAGACCTTGTTAGTGTCTTTTACACGATGCATCATATTTAACGTCCCCGTTCGGAACCGGATGTGGCTGTGTACTTGTATATCTTGCTAAACAAGACGGACGTCCCACTTTGGCATGAGGAAAAAGACAATGGTAGCCATATGTCTGTATATCGGTTACTCTCGACTTGTGGTAATTATATGTAAGAGACTCCAAGAGAATTCAGAAGGCATTTTTGGAATATATATATATAGAACAGACATCGGTATGGCGAGAAAAGGGAAAATCCAAGAAAATCTCTCAGTACGCATACATTCAAAACTATCAGCAACACGATTCCCGTCAAAAACCGAGGTGAAATTGATCGGGCGCTCCAGAAATATTTTATGTCGTTTCGGGGCAATATATAACAATCGTAGGGGAAACACATATATGATCTCGTTTGCATTAACATTAAATATGATCCACACATAAATTTCTCTTACACTTATTTTTCTTGTTGACCAAATATGACCACGACCTATTAAAACAAATATAATCCGTAGAACTCACTCGATACGTTTTTTCATTAGCAGTCTAGATTTAATAATAATGATATTATCGTAGTAGGTATTTGGTTCATTTTACGATTAGAATGAGGAGAAATGGTGTAACCTATAATCCGAGTCTAATTTTTTTGAAAAATCACCGTGTAGAACGCCCCATGCGGGGTGTCGGCTATGTTTTACACGGGGTGGCAATTTCGAAGCGGAGAAAAACTATCAAAGTAAGTTCAAGTATCAATTTTTTTTTTTTTAGAATTCTTAGTACCATATAATGTATTGCACGGAATGAACTGAAACGTAATCTATTTCCTGCAAGCATAATCAGTCGTTTTCAGGGCTCTGTTTCCTCAAACACCTCTCCCTAGTTTTCCATGTTGCAGATTTTGAGGCTTCATATGCAAATTTCTGGGGAAAAAACTACTTCCTCCCGTATCATTTATATAGAATTGAATTCCTTTCATGGAATTTAACCAAATACCTGCTTTTTACTTAAAATTAATTAGTTTAAAATTATGTTTTTCATCAAAATATAAAGTGTCGCTCGGGTGTCAGATTTTTGCGTCTCAAGGGGTAGAGGTTTTTTATAAAAATATAAATCGGTCTTTATCTGATACTTTTTAGTTCAAACACATCTACTATATTATGATAAGACAATACAAAATGAAGGTACTTCATTTTGCCATTTTGCCTGTTGTTTTTATTTTTGTCTTTTTAGACATGGGCTAGCTTTTGATTTCGTAAAAAGTTAAAAAAAAAAAAAAAAAAAAAAAAAAAAAAAAACTTAAAATACTTTGTTTTAAAGCTGGAAAATTATTTTTTTTCCTTTTCAGCTACTATCATGTTAAAAAAAGTCACGGTTGAGGCTCAATACACAGAAACATGGAGGAAATTCACAGAGCAGACCTCCATAAAAGATTTGACCGAAGCCACCAAAAGTCAAACTCCATCAAAGTGCATCACCAGGTTCATCTCGAAAGCACTCGTGCAAGCCACAAAAAGCACCCACTCTAAAACAAACTCGATTATTCTCTCCAATAAAACTCACCGGAATCTTTCACATCAAATGACAATACAGCTTCAAGGAGACATGAAGACGATGACACTTATATTCTTAGCGATTTCAAAACAGAGATTCAAAATCTTAAAAAACTTAATCTGGCTGCTGATTTTCTATCATTCATCCAAATGGTAAAAGAAAATGAATTTTCTTTAAACACTATTTCTCCCTTTCTTTTCCTGTAGACGGTAAGATTTGTGTCAAAAAGATGACATCGAAAATGTGGTATCGGGAAACAACAAAGGAGTTTTGGAAATGTGGTTACAGACTTTTTCTCGGTAAATATTTATATTTTATGGGTGGACCAAAAAGTATTGGACACATTACAGAAAATTTGTGTGCGCGCGGAATGTTCGATCCATGAGATTTTTCTCCATGTTTCTGTGCATTGAACCTCAACCGTGACTTTTTTCTGACTATGATAGTAACTGATAAGGAAAAGAAATCCTTTTCCAGCTTTAAAACAAAGTATTTTGAGTCGTTTTTTACCTTTTACAAAATCAAAAGCACATGTCTTAAAAGACAAAAAGTATCTTCAGTTTGTAATGTCTTATCATAATATAGTTGATGTGTTTGAACTAAAAACTTAAAGTATCAGATAAAGACCGATTTATATGCAAATCTATTCATTTTTTTAAAAGCCTCTACCCCTTGAGATGCAAAATCTGACACCCCGAGCGACACTTTATATTTTGATGAAAAACTAGTTTTAAAACCTATTAATTTTAAGTAAGAAGCTGGTATTTGGTTAAATTCCATGAAAGGAATCCAATTCTATATAAATGATACGGGAGGAAGTCGTCTAAAGTAGTTTTTTATCCAGAAATTTGCATATGAAGCCTCAAAATCTGCAACACGGAAAACTAGGGAGAGGTGTTTGAGGAAAAAGAACTCGGATGGAAATCTGATCGGAAAGTCCATAATCACATGGCAAAATCAAATAACGAAACACATAAAACACGAATGAACATGAACTGTCATATTCCTTACTTGGTACATGCATTTTCAAATGTAGAAAATGGTGGATTAAACCTGGTTTTATAGCGCTAAACCTCTCACTTTGATGACAGTCTCATCAAATTCCATTATATTTACAATGATGCGTGAACTAAACAGACATAATAAATAAAATAGTCAAAATATGGGTACAGCAGTCATCATCCTGTAACAATTTTAAAAGGAACAATTTAACAGAACACAAAAATATCTATCTACAAACACATTCATTGATTCGCATGTCTGACGTCAGAAAATCTTAAACGTCACATGCATTTGTCGTTCAATGTATATACAAACAATCTTAAAATTTCACATGGGCAATGTTAGCATACAGGGTTAAAAAATCAAAAGTATGTAAGAACCAATTTCAGAAATAGACCGAGACTTAAAATAATCCAAAAGTTATATAGAACGACTGCTTATGCTTGCAGGAAATAGATTATGTTTCAGTTCATTCCGTGCAGTACATTATATGGTACTAAAAATTCTAAAAAAAAGAAATTTTGATACTTGGACTTACTTAGTTAGTTTTTCTCCGCTTCGAAATTGCCACCCCGTGTCAAACATAGCCGCCACCCGGCATGTGGCGTTCTACACGGTGATTTTGCAAAAGAGGAGTAGCTACAAAACTATTTCTTTTAAACTTTTCAATTTTTTTTAATACAATATTTCATGGAGAACGAGATGTGTCGGTCAATTTGTATCCGGCCAACAAAGCTTTGTTGCATAAAACGGAGAGCAAGAATTATCAAACATTGCATAAGACCTAACTAATCCCTTGAACTACTCTAAAAAGATAATACTTACCTAAATAAATAAGAAAACATATATAACACATGGCCCAGATGTTCTGATTGAGGACTCACAAACATATTAACCCCGCCACATTCTGTATGTGCTTATCCCACGCCAGGAGCCTGTTGTTCAGTACTTGTGGTGGTTTATGTCTGTCATATTTGTTTTTATGCCAATTGTTTGGTAATAAATTCGACTGTTAGCTTTCATAAATGATTTTTTCCAAAAATGTATGTCTGGGCATTTTATTATTGACTATACGGTATGGGTTTTCCTCATTGTTGAAGGCCGTACGGTTGCCTTTAATTCCTTTCCTGCATTTCATTTGAACTTTGATGGATAGTTGTCTCATTTGTAATCATAACATATCTGCTACTAGTAATATTTACATAAGTACAGGCACAAAATAGAGCGGTGTTTGACGAGGTTACGAGGTCATCCCTCCTACTTTTGTTTTGATTTGATCTCTCTTAGCACACAGTAAAAAAACACCACATAGAGCAGATACAGCAATCGGCTACTAACTGTAATGGAACAACAATTGACACTTCAATTGGAGGCATCTTTCGTTGTTAATTGTTTTTAAAATACGGAAATTGAGTGAATTGGTGGAATTTTTCCAGTCCTTGAGTTGTTATTTACTTGTAAGCAACAATTATTCTTCCTTCAGTTTCCAATATTTTTTAATAAGTTAAGCCTCGGTCACACCTTACCGGATAGCACGAACGGACGACTAACGGATGAAAATAAAAGTTGTCCGTTGACAAAATTGTTATCCATTGGGAGTCCGTTGATGTACTAACCAAATAAAACGGACGTGTAACGGATGCCTAACGGACACACACCGGATATGCAACGTACGAGAAACGGAGAAACGTACCGGACAGAACGGATGTCGAACGTACATCCAACTGACGAGTACCGCATATAACGGACACCTAATGGAAGCGTACCGGATAAAACGGATGAACAATATATACGGAAAAAATAAAGGCGACAATGATAATACATGTACATCGCATAAATATTCAGAATGTTTAGGTGTAACTGGTTTTGGTTGATTACTCAAAATACCGCAAAAGGTCAGTGTCTGACCTGAATAAGAGCTGCTTGGTTGTGAAGAATCGCCTTTACTCTAAGGTCGATTATGAATAATAAGAATTCATGAACCTTAAGAAATCTGACAAATCAAAAATTTGCATTTCTGACGCGAAATTTTCAATTGGCATTTATCCGTTTCAGATCCGTTCATCGTCCGTTTTATCCGTTATACGTCCGGTAGAAGTCCGTTTCTCATTCGTATAAAATCCGTTTTATATCCGTTAGACGTCCGGTAGAAGTCCGTTGGTGAATTTATCTTCCAGACCTCCAAAGGATGTATAACGGACACGTAACGGATACAAAACGGAAACGAAACGGACGAGTACCGTACAAAACGGACGCCTAACGGACGTTCAACGGACATTTTATCCGTTGGACGTCCGTTCAAAGTTTTGAACATGCCCAAAATTTTCCACCGGACAGAACGGACGTCGACGGATAAAACGTGCGCTTAACAGACATGCAACAGATATGGACGGACGTCTAACGGACATGAACGGATTGAAAAAAAAAGTTATCCGTTAGGCGTCCGTTCGAGCTATCCGGTAAGGTGTGACCGAGGCTTTATTCTTTAAAATATTGTATATTTAAAGGAATATAATTGTTACTTACATGTAAATAATAGTTCAATCACTTAGGTAAATAGGTAAACAATAGAATGACGTTAAAACACTGTTTTAATTGGAAAGTGTAACAATTTTTATCATCAATAAGAATGGTGTTGAGTTGAGATAATTTAATGCATATAATCATGTAGGAGGGAAATTAATCTTGTCCATTTCAGTTTCTAGCTTTATACATATTTTAAATTTCAGAATATTTGTTTATGTGGGTTTTAAAGTTTAAAACGTCTAGAAAGACTAATATGAACATGTATATCTTGACACTTTAAAAATACAAAAGATTGTTTCGTCAACTATAAAATGTCAAATAACCCTTTTCTCTTTATTGTTTGTGTGTGTGTGTTGGGCACTTATCACTTAGTATTGAATTCGTTAAGGTTTATTTTCATCGGACGATGGACACCACCCGCACCACTGAATTTATTTGCAAGTTTAAATCAATTAAATTCTATTTGTACATCTTCTCTGAAGCAAAGCATTTCCTTTTCCGTGTTTTAAGTCTTATTTCATTCATGTATAAAATATAGTTGCTAGTCTATTTAAATTTAAAAATGAATACTTTATAGGAATAGAACTTACCGTCATAATTTTATTTTGAATACTAGTAGGTGCGGATTAAAAATAACTCACAAGAGATATGTTCGCCATTAGTAAACGGATTTCCTTGATTTTTCTCAAATCATTGGCTGTTGTAAAAAGTTATACTAGTACCAGTAGTTCATATTTGACTTATCCTTTATAGATTAATTGGAAATGGGATCGAAGTACATGGATGTATTGCCAAAATCGACACATTAATTGATAATAAATTCTTCTGACAGTATGCTTCAAAATCTTTTCGTAGACCGACCCTTTCAAATGATCGAATATAGCCAACATGATTATTTTTTAAAGTTTTTTTTATGTTAAAAGAAATTAAATAACGTAACATGATCGATCGTTTAAAAGCTATAGTGATACATGTTACTATAACTGGTGAAAAGGGTTGAGTCTCACGGACTTGTCTTATACATGGAATATTTCAATTGTTGTTGCAACATAGTATTTTATCTCTCCCTTTTTTATCATTTTTCTGTATTTCTCCGACAACTTGCGTAGGGGTTTCGGGTTATTTCATAATGATGTGCAATTGCTTTAACGAATGTTTAAAAATAATTTTTAATCTTACATATTTTTTTAATACAAACGTTACAAGATTGGTCAACTTTATCAACTTTACAAATAATACATGATGGTCTTGGTGTATAGATTCTGCGTATCTTAATAACGTGTTATATTATTCTATTATTTGTCTTTGTTCTATAATTAATTTAACTTTTACTGTTTGGTCTGTTTTCGGTGATATCCATTTGACGTGCCTCGTTACTTATAAATCCCGTCAATGTGTTTTTTTTGTATTATCTTTCATTGTTGCTGTTGTGTTTCTTTGGTACAGATGACGTATCTCTGTACTTTTAAACGTACCGCCATAGTGTTATTGTTCTATCAAAACGCCATTATGTTATTGTTCTATTACAATTCTGAAAATTCTTTGAACGACAAAATTATTTTATATCTCTTCCTGTGTGACGTTTACATTCTCACGTCAAACACGCGACTTTACACTAGAATTGATATGAACCTTGCCATTCAATCACAAAACAAATGTAAAAAATTACAACGTTTCGTATAAAAAAAAAGATATTCACACAAAAAAGCGAAAAACGTTTTGTTCAAGAAGAAAAACGTGTTATACATACACACAGCCTTTCCTGTATGTTTGTATTTGTTGACCTGCCAATTTTCGGTCAGGCAGAATATTTTCGGAGTTCTTGTACAAAGTTTGCCTTCGGTGATACCTGTATTTTCAGGTCTCACATGTCGGTTGGAACGGATGCACCTTAAACCTAAAATCTAAATTTGGAGTTCCTCGAGACATTTGTCTGCCAGTGAAAATTATTGATGACATATTATGTTATTATTACCTTTTAGGTATAACATACAACAGTTATTTCTGCATGCATTAAGTTTAAACATAGTGTAAGTGTTATCCGTTTTTTCTACTTTCTTTGATCTTGAAAAAGTATACACTGTTCATAAAACAGACCATTAACCTATGTTACTGATGCATTTACTTTCGATCTATTTTTCGTATGGAAATTTAAATAAGGGTATATTATTTATTTATATTTTTTTAATGAAAGGAACGAAATAGACTGTCGACATCACGATTGTGTCACAGACCCCGTAACTCTCATGTGGTGTTATGCGATGATATTGTTAATTCTGTGTCGAACGCTTTAGACAAAAACTTGCCTGACAATTTGACAAGTTTGAATGTAGATATGATATCAATCAATAATATACCATGTAGAAGTATAATAACCATCCTCCGATAAATATTTTACAGACCTTGCATATGTACAATCTGGTGATTGAACAGATAAATGATACTACTAATATACTTTCTGTCTATATTTAGTACAATATTTCATATAAGGGTATTATATTCATTTTATAAGAGAAAACAAAGTATGTTTACCGACCCCAAACTCTCGTGTTTATATAACAGGGGTTTTCGTCGTTCCTGTTATATTTAGAATTCGGGGGGAAAGTCACTGGATAAAGTCAACAAAACTAAGTTAAGCTTTACGATGGTTTATATATAACTTCTTCAATAGTGCAAAACATTAAGTACAATAAAAGTTCAACGGTAAATATTCCGGAAAGATACAACAAATGGTAATTCCAATAAATGTTCTATACTTAACACAATGAATGTCACTGTAAATGCACGGCGTCCGTACAGCTTGACCGCTGGTATCCAACTGCCCATTTACATAGAAACAATATAAAATGAATTACGTAATCTTACTTAATCATAACTACATGTACTAATGAAATTTGTCACGTAATGCTATAAACGAATAATACAATTAAAAACATATATACGATAACAAGAAATAGACAATGCTAGGATTAAAATGGATTAACTTCTTAATATGTAAGCTGACAATTTTGAGAACAATAGTATCTTGCTTTTAGATAAAGTTTGAATGTCCACGAAATAAACAAAGCGGAAAATATCGCTGTCACAAATTCCCTCCAACTGAAATAAGACTCTGTCCCAGAGTCTAATAAAAATACTGTCTTCTTCTTCCACGGGATGGGTTTCTTCCACGGGATGGATCGTTGTTAACATTTTGTCCTTTGTTTTGTATCGGCCTTGACATCGATGGATTTGAAATTTTGCAGTCACAAGACTTATGTCTTAAAGCGTTATTTTCCGTTTCTAATTTTAAGCAACGAGCAGCCAAACCTTCTATTGACGTCTTGTTTAGAATTTCTTTTTCTTCCAAATTTGCTAATTGATCTTTAAGATCCCGAACTATGACAGATAATACATTATTTTCATCGTGCAAAAAATCAACTTCTTCCTGCGAATTTTTGTTGTTAGAAACGGATTTCTGAAGTTTGGTTTTAAATGTCTTGTTCTCTTGCTTAAGAAACTCGATTTCCTGTCTGAGCGATTTCCTATTTTCTTTCAATTGTTCTTTTATCAAATCAACAACTGATTCCAGTTTCACTTTTTCTTTCAAAATTTGGGTTTGACTCGTTTGAAGTAAATTTACCTGGAAACGTATTGAATTTGCCCGTGTTGCTTTACGAAATTCTGCATCGTCCAAATTGAAGAAAGGAAATTTTTCACACGTTTTACGTTGAATAAATAAGGAAAGTCTTTCAAAATCTCTGTTTAGCTTTTTCTTTGATTTTATTCTAATTTCTGCACATTGTTTATAAAAATGTCCTGTTTGTCCACAGCGGAAACATCTCACTGTTTTATCGATATTTGAGTTGGTGACACGATGAAAATCTGAGCGTATTGGATAATTACCGTTTTCTACGAAACATGGCTGATTGTTCATATTGTAGTCCTTCCGTAAATCAGGTGGACACCACCTATTGAATCTTTGTTTCAATTTGTAATCTATTGTACAGTGGTAGAGCGTAGGTATGATCTTGTGTACAGTTTGTCTAATAAGTTTGAAACTAAGCAAACTGCCCGGGTCCTCCACCAATTTATAACAGGGGTTTTCGTCGTTCCTGTTATATTTAGAATTCGGGGGGAAAGTCACTGGATAAAGTCAACAAAACTAAGTTAAGCTTTACGATGGTTTATATATAACTTCTTCAATAGTGCAAAACATTAAGTACAATAAAAGTTCAACGGTAAATATTCCGGAAAGATACAACAAATGGTAATTCCAATAAATGTTCTATACTTAACACAATGAATGTCACTGTAAATGCACGGCGTCCGTACAGCTTGACCGCTGGTATCCAACTGCCCATTTACATAGAAACAATATAAAATGAATTACGTAATCTTACTTAATCATAACTACATGTACTAATGAAATTTGTCACGTAATGCTATAAACGAATAATACAATTAAAAACATATATACGATAACAAGAAATAGACAATGCTAGGATTAAAATGGATTAACTTCTTAATATGTAAGCTGACAATTTTGAGAACAATAGTATCTTGCTTTTAGATAAAGTTTGAATGTCCACGAAATAAACAAAGCGGAAAATATCGCTGTCACATTTAACTGTGGAATTACGTTTTAAGCTTTTTGTCAACATATTTGGACAAAAACTTGGCTGTTTTTGACATGCGATTTCAATGTCGATATGCTATCAAACAATAGTATACCAGGTTTCTGGTAGAAATGGTAACAATCTGATTTTCAAAATATTTTACAGCGCTTGACTATGTGAAATCTGGTGTTTGAACAGACAAATGTCACTACTTACACTTTCTTTGATTCTTACACACAAACAATGAAAGTATGTGTAAGTCTGTTCATACGTTTTCATCTTTTTGTAGTACACATGCACCTATCTGCTGATTCAAAGTGAATAAAGAATACCCGTATAAACGTATCAAAACACAAACTTTTAAAGAATTTGTGAGTTAAAAATTATTGATTGGAATGACAATTTTCACTCATTTGATAATATTAATACATAATCGACGATTTTTAACAAATGTGAAATACATATATGTATACCAACAAAATGTGTTACCATACGTTCAAATGACAAACTACGATTCATGGATTCATCTTGTCGAAGGAAAATGAGACATACATACATAATTCATTAAAAGTCAACACTATATATTATCAAATTTATAGGCACAACTTTAGAGAATTACATAATGAAGTGATTGATTTGGTTAGACAATTAGCCGACTAATATGAACAAAAAAAAAAAAACAGAGACAAATACATTCTTCCGGAAAGTGATGTAGGATTGTCTAGCAGATCTATATCTAAATTATCTCGGCACTTTATCTTAAATCTGAGCCAGTTATTGTTTCAATGCAGTAAATAAAGCTGAAAATTTAAACACTTAATTTTCAAATACTTATGAAAAATGATTTTAAGCATATAGATAGGCAACCGCGAATTCACGTGCATGATAATCGGATTAAAATGATTTACATTGTCAACTGATAAAATACATGTAGGAACAGAATTGTTATTCGATTTTTGTCTTTGTTGGTTTATGTTCTTCATTCACTATGTCACATACATATTTCTTAGTATATCTAGCTGCACTATATGATTAAATGACTAGTTAGTTGAATGTAAAATTTAAAAAAAAAAATGCTAAACTCCGAGGGAAATTCTAAAAGAAAATCATCCCCTCAAATATTTTACGAACGCAATCACAAGTTGTCTGACTATTCTGGAATATCTGTTTCACAGATGACGACGGATAAGTTCAAATTGTCCTTACCACAACCCTGTCTTCCGTATCAAATGAGTCCTACCTTCTCAAAGATTTAAATGCCTCGATACTGTCTAGATGAAATATTCTTATCGTTAACCATGTTAACTTGAAAGTAAGGCTTTCAATGTACGAAACTTAGTCTAATGCGGTCCAACGATTTACAGAAAAGAGCGACGATTTACAGAAAAGAACCGAAAAGAACCGAAAAGGACCAAAAAGAACCAAAAAGGACCGAAAAGAACCGAAAAGAGGATACATTTATATTTATTATATAAAGTTAAAACAATGTATATATATTCACGGATTTTTTTTTATATTGTTATCATTTCTTCGTAATATTTAAAATAAATGCATTATTCAACTGTAGTCTTATATTGTGCATTTATAGGGATACATTGTATCATGGATATGTGAACTTACAAAAAAGAAACAGTATAACTTGGTTTTTAAGTAATATTTTTTAAATATATAATGCATGCTTAATTATCATTTATTTTTCATCAATGATTTTAATCTTATCATTTAAAAAAAAATTGTTTACATAGATATAAGGTGTGGCAACTCTCCATCCAAGTCATAATTTGTACAAGTAAACTATCATTGGCTCACACCAAACTGCAAGCTATAAAGGGCCCCTAAAATGACAAGTGTTAAACCATTCAAACGGGAAAACCAACGGTCTAATCAATATAAAAAACGAGAAACAAGAAACACTTATGAAACACAAACCACACCAACAAACGACAATCATGCACTGAACATGAGGTTCCTGACTTAGGACAGGGCAAATAAATGCAGCGGGTTTAAACGTTTTGATAAGCCGATGATATTACATGTTTTTAATATTATAAATACATAGTAAAAATAAATGAAAAGCTAATATTCTCGTACTATAAAAGTTTATCCTAACATTTAAACAATTATTTCGTTTGTTTATATTAAGATGCACGATGTCAGTATATTGCCGGTGGCATTGGGTATGGTTGTATAAAAAGTATACATGTCAGCATCACCATTTCCTCTCGGATGTTAAATGTCAAATATACAGGGAGTCCTTAATTGGTGAATTAAAATTTTTCTTTCTATTTTTCTATGCTATAAGATAGGCATCCGACCCTACCTGTAATGTTTCACATGCAAGTTCAAATTAGTCCTACCACAGTCTAAGGTTTTCAATGCTTTGCAATATGCTAATCCTTCGATTACAAAAAAAAATCGATTTCCTTTTCGGTTCTTTTCGGTCCTTTTCGGTTCTTTTTGGTCCTTTTCGGTCTTTTTCGGTTCTTTTCTGTAAATCGTCGCTCTTTTCTGTAAGTCGTCGAACCCGTCTAATGTATCTTTTATTCGCTGAAAGCAGGCATGTAGTTTAGGAATTATTTCAGGTAAATTTCAGCCCTTCTTAAAGATATTCAATTTCTCTTTCTCGATCGTCTGTCCTTGTTGATAACAAAAGTATCATTATTTGGGCAGTAAGTAACTGGACTTTTTTCGGCTGTATTATTACGCGAATGTTCCTATCTGAATCTCTATGGATAAGGCAGTACGCGTCTACATCTTTCCTGTCTATATCTTTTTAATGAAAAATTGGAAATTTTAAACCGCGCATCATGAACTCGATATTATTTAATAAAGTTATGTTGTCAAATGCATCTTGTTTACTAATTCTTAACAGTGGCATGAAAAGGTATATTTTGTAGGAGTGTAAAAGCGTTGATCGAAGAACATTCAACACTGCGTATAAAATTTGTGCGCTATCAACGTTTAAAAACCCTATCGAATTCCATAAAGAAGCATTCAATTCTTATAATTACATGATACAGCCTTGAACTGACGAGTCAAATCCCAATTGTTGTTTGTTTACCAATGTATTGCTGTTGTGTTGTCATTGTAGGCACGTGCTGTCAGGAAAAAAAATTCATTCTATATAAAAAATAAAATCTAAATTTAGAGTGCCTAGAGACATTTGTCTGCCAAACAAAATTATTGTTTCTAATGAAACCTACTTCTAATGTAGTTATTACTTTTTAAGTACAACATACAACTAATATAATGTCTGCATAATAATTTAAAATCCTTTGCATTAAAATTTAACATTTTGTTAATTTTATCAGGGTTTTTTTTTACTTATAAAAAAAAGTATAAACAGACCCATTAACCTGTATAACCGATGCAGTTTTCCCAGATATTTTTCTACGAAAGTTTAACTAAGGGTATATTGTTATTTTTTTTCAAGTGAAAGTACAAAATAAAAGACTTCCATCATTGAATAAACAAACCCTACTAGCCATATTCCTGACAAAAGACGTACAATAAGGTGTGTATAGTTTTCATTCTTAATGAAAACATCGATACTTTATTTGAAGGGATGTTTACATTGTTTCGACGATCAGTATCATCTTACACACATATGAAGCTGAGCAATCAAAATATTAAACTTCTAAACTCTTTTTATCATTACCACACAATATCTGAAATAATTACCAAGTTTCCAATATTTGTGTTAATGGTTGTTTTATCCTTGTGTCTTTTTATCTACAAGACTTTTTTTTAATATTGTGTATATTTATGTGAATTATAGTTATATTGTTTGCTTATTTTGTATGTCACAAACTTAATGTTTAAAGTTTATCTGGCAATAAATATTTGAATTGAATTGAATATAGAAATGATGTATTCGGTCTTAACACTGTGACATATGAAACAGAAGAACAAATATATATTTGCTTGAAATTTTATGTACTACTTTACGCATATTATACCGCTTTTTTTCTGAAACTGCACAGGAGCTAAAAACATTTTATGGCTATTCTAAAATATTGAAACGGACGGTTAATCCAACCAAAACAAGTGGCCGGAGGACGGGGGTATGGTAGATTGTTAAACAATCTGAATGTTAGACTCAATTATTAGATTTAGAAGTTGTCAAGGATAAATCAAATTTGGGCATTGTGTTTTTCCAAAACGGGTAGTTTTACGTTGACAAAGTATCACGTTTGATATCGTCAGTCTTTAAGTCTTCTCCCTTTTTAAATATACCTTTGAGTTTGGTGTTTTTGTTATATTTCACAAGGCTAAGAAATCTTATCATTAGTAAAGCCATCAAAGCAAAAAATGGAGTTCTGAAAAAAAAATTTTTTTACAAATGTCAGTACGACTGTTTAAAAGTAATATTGCTATACGGTTGTTCGATTTTGAAATTCAATGATATTTATACAATGGAAATTGTCAATTAGAAGTTCTGTACACTTACGTGTACACCCTGCGTTATGGTTTGTACATATCGCGATGCTTAGCTATCAATATATGTGCAACTACCCATGGTAAGCTTTTGGTCTAACATTGTAAATAGTTCTAATATGAAATAGACAAATGTTATATAAATATATATTTATAAACTGAAAACAGATAGTTAATGTACTCTTCAGCGGTTGGCTTGTATCAAAAATATCTTGAATGGGTATTGGTTTTCAAATTTGTAGATAAATCATGGTAAATACAATTTTAGTCAAAAAGAAATTTGACCTATTTCAGCTATCATGAAAATCAGAAATGGAAAACCTTTCAAAAGCATAATAATATAAAAATAAAATTAAAGAAAAGGTAATGAATTGTTCTACCTTATAAATTGAAAAAAAAAATTATTTAGGTTGAGAACTAGAAATCCTGACGTCTTACACCGAATAAATGTTTTGAAATTTGCTTTCTAATATGTTGTTTATATTAAGTAAGTTTATAGGCAAGGCTTAGTCAGTTTCTTTTAGACTAATAAATTTAAATTTCCCTTTTGTATCTTTCGCATTTTGTGAGGGTAATGCTTCAATATATGAACATAATACAACCTTGATGCATATAAAATAATTGTTCAAATAAATTATCTATACAGAGCCAACACGTCGTGTAAATGATAAGTTATATTACTTGCACCAACTTGCACGAAACATATAAATGTTTTCTCAAGTCTCATTAAGTTTTCTCGGCCTTGTCTAATGTTATACATAAATTGAAATTGCTTTAACATGATTGATATAACTAAAGAGCTCTAATCATGCGCCGAATAATAAAAACCTTTTTAGTTTAACGTGCAACTGATTTTATATCTGCATGAATAACGATAATAATAATAATAATAATAATGCATTTGTATTTTATTTTAACATTTATGACAATTGATCAGTTCCCTTTTTATTCTTTGATCTTGAAATGGAAAATTCGCCTTTTCTAATCTTGAGCCTGTTTTGTACATTTAGTTTAACAGATATGATCCAATGGAAATTTTCACATGGAACCTTCGGTAAATAGGAAAATGAAAAGATATGGGGTAATTTACAGAGAGACCACACTCCATCCATGAGAAAAACGGAGGGAATTTAAAAATCTAGAGGTCTCCACAAGGCTTTCAACAAGGGTGGAATCTCAATCCTTCTAAAAAGCTCTAAATCGCCCCAACGTGTACATACGTTTGGTCATTAAGAGATTCTGGTTTCTGTTTTTGTGTGTCATAAACATTCAATTCGGGTTTGAATTTAATTTACCGAAACATTTCCGTACATTAAATCTTAGGACGGTCAGAACATTTTAAGGACGCAACAGATCGAAGTACAATTTTAAGTAGTACATAGATGTGCAATAGTTCAGCTTCCTGTACATGTTCATGAAGTTCTAAATTTTGAATGTTGATTTCTTTAAAAAAAAAAAAACACCATATTTTTACAATAAAAAATCTCAAAATGTCCGTTAACAATGAAAAAGTTCGACCATGAAAAATCACTTATCTAAGAAAAGCAGTTGTTTAATTGATTATCAGAAAGTTTCAGTATATCATGTCAAATTTCTTTAATTTGAGAGTTTTCCTTTAGTTACAAATGTAGCTCCATGTCTGATGGTGAAATAAAAATGAATGTCTCAGAAACTGGTGAATAAGTTTCCATAAATGACAGATAAATCGGTCCAAGCTTAGTAACTTACAGTAAACAGACTACTGTAACATTGACGCACTCGTCGAACTGTTTAAAAGATTTGTGTTTATGACCGAAAATGTTTATACAACTTCATTTATAAATTAATCTGAATTTCATAGCGCGTCGTCACAATAATGAAAGTTATAAAAAAAAATCTATAACCAGCAGATCTATACTTCTATAAAGAAAGTATTCTTGTAAAAAAGGGTATTTATTATAAAATGGTCCTAACTATAGAATAGATAGTTAACCACAGAAATCTTAAACGGAAGTTTCCACAATTTTAAACAGAAAAGATTTGAAAATAAATTTAACTTTAGATAAACACTGAAATAATTTTAATGCCTCGAAGGTGTAAAGAATAAACCAACAATCTCAATCTTTAAAAGTGTCTTCATTGCACTAACCGACGAGTTCATATTTACAGTAGAAACAGTGGATGTGACTCCAATATATTCATGATCATTATAGTCATGAATATTTATCGCTAATATCAAATTGATAAAGATTTTATCGAGGTCGCACCAACTGTTTCTACAGCTAAGATCAGTTACATGTAACATGATATCGTCGATTTGCACGACGAAGCCATTGTTTATGACAGAACACACATTCTATTATGTATTTTTGTTTCCGTCAGTTCGAAAGTATTTGATCATTTCAACTCCTTTGTATTTCATAATATGTGTCATGAACAAAGACATATGTTCGATTGAATAATGATTTCCTCGTTACAAATGATAGAAATTTCGGAGATCCCGTATTTGATCCTTTACCGTTAAAATGAAAATGCCAATGGCAGAGATTGATTATAAAAAATGTTTTACTGTGTTAAAAAAACTTCGACTTAAACAATGAAAACTTACATGTTGGACATGAAATATTTTGTCGATGAAGAAAATTAAATTATGTCACTTCTGAAATAAGTTTGTCGATAACGTAACTTATTCTGACGGTAAAGAAACGCGAATTCGATCACTACTCTGTTACGGGCTGTAAAATAACAAATGAACAAAAAGAGATTACAGACAATAATACCACAAGTAGTGCAGGATAGATTAACATATTATTTCTAAATTATTAAAGTATCGTGAACCTACGTTGAATCTGAAGGTTAATTATTTTTTCATTCCAGTACATAAAGCAGAACTTTTAAACACTAATTTTTCAAATATAATTTATATTAAGATCCAAATAATGTACCAGCCCCCCCTTTTTTCTCCGCCCAATATAAAATTGAGGAATTGATTATACAGACAATAAAATTATTGGCCAAATATCAATAAGCAACTGTATTAAACCACCAGGTTATGATTGTGTTTCCCTAGAATTCCAAATGGTGGTATTGTCAAACAGCTTACTTTGTTTTTCATTATTGTGTCGCATCTCAAAAGATTTCATGTGCAAGGAAAATTCAAAATATCAATCAAGTTTTTAAAAAAAGCATTTTAAATTATAATCCTTGTACCTTTGATAAGTATTTACACCACTGGGTCGATGCAAATAATGGTGGACGTTTCGTCACCGAGGGTATCACCAGCCCAGTAGTCAGCACTTCGGTGTTGATCTGAATATCAATTATAGGGTAACTTTTATAAACTTTATGTTACAAAACTTAGAATTTTTCGACAAACTAAGGATTTTCTCATTCCAGGAATAGATTACCCTTTGCACAACCTTTAGGAATTTTTGGTCCTCAATGCTCTTCAACTTTGTACTTGTTTGGCTTTACAACTGTTTTGATCTGAGCGTCACTGATGAGTCTTATGTAGACGAAAAGCGAATCTGGCGTTTTAAATTATAATCCTGGTACCTTGGATAACTATTTGACAAAGCGTCTGAGTAAAAGTTGATAAACCAGGGGTATGTCAATGAATTGGTCCTTTTTTTCTAAATAAGTTCATTTGAAGATACCAAAACCTTGTTGGTAAATATTCCTTATCAACTTCACAAATAATACACGATGGACGTTACGTAATGTTAGATACTGTACCCATATTTTTGACATTTTTACTTATTATGGCTGTTTGTTTTGTTCTTTTGTTCTAACACTTTTTAAAAGTCAATTTGATTTTAAAATAAGTTTTAAAAAAAACTTCAGTGAATTAATGTATAATTGGCTGGTAGGTCAATTGAATTAAAATTAAATTCAATTGAATACGGTATTCATTCAATTTTACTCTATTTGCAGGTAGTTATGCATGTGTAAGCATATAAAGTTGTTCAAAGAAATTACAGAAATGCAGCATTGGAAAGTGAAATGAGGAAGCCATGGGGTAGATCAATTTCAATGCCAAATCTTCACACCAAAAATCTTAATTAGATAAAACGACGATTTCCAATTTTTCTGGTCAATAATATGAAATAAAACAGACCTAGAAAAATTAAAGTTTGAAAATATGATTGCATGTGCCTGTGTGTATATGTATATTTTTGTTTATAACGAGTCTTGAGACAATTGGCATTCTCCCGAAGTAATTTCGAAGATGAGTTATGTTTCAACGTAAAAGATGGGCAAAATAAATGGCTGTATTTTACACTTCAAAAAATGTAAGAGTACAAACTAGACTGTGCAGTAGGGAAAAGTTTAAGGCCTGTCTGCCACAAGACATATACAGTTAAATGCATTCTGTGTTTCAGAAAAAAAAGATTAAAAATGTTGTTTTGGAATTAAGTAAATCATGGTCATGGTTAATCACTGCATACGAAAAAGCTGTCGGCGTTTTCGAGTATTGGACAACAATAATTCAAGAGAACGGCAATTTTTTAGATATCTGGAAACTATAAACGAGTATAATTTAAATAAATAACCATGTATACGTTTTATAGTTAAAGAAATTCATTCAATTATATAAAACATACTTTAAAAGTCACTTTCATCTGGGTATCATTTTGGATGTAATCTTAGTTGAACATTATATGTAAGTGCGATTTATAAAATCAGAAGCTTGTTATAGATTCCATGTACTAGTGTCGAGCAGGACATTACGTCACATGATGTTTTGAACTAGCTTTTAGTAACTGCAAGTGCTCTCAGATCTTTTCTTCGTGTCTTTTCTTTCGTTGAGATGTATAAAGACGTTTACTTCGACATTTTCTACATGGGATAATGCCTGTACTAATTTAAGAATATGTCAGTTATTATTAATTCGTTTCATGTATTTGAGCTTTTGATTTTGCCTTTGATTCGGGACTTTCCTTTATTTCCTCGGAGTTCAGTATTTTTGTGATTTTACCTTTTGTAAGCTGCCGGACCAGTACGTATACGTAGCTCATGGGTCCCCATGATATTTTTTGACAATTTGCTGACCATAAATCCAGTATACCTTCATTTTCTTTTGGCATTCCAAATTTCTCTGACCTTGGATGGCCTTCATTACAATAGCACCTAATGTATTTATTGTTAACTTGTTCTCGTCGTGAACATGCATGCCATTTTTGCCACTGCCATGGACGTTATGCAAGCAACAATCAATCAATCCACCATTGTGTATACATGTCTCTGGTTATATGATCGATTGATGAGAACATTATTTTCCCATATAAAATAATAACAATTTAAGAAGTTATTCCCAGAATCAGAACTATTTCACATTTATGAACTAGGACTAATAAAAAGATTAAATTATTCCCCCTTTTTGTAATTCCCTGCACAACAACTGAACAAATTACAAAGATTCCAATATTTCATTTTATTTTTGACATATTTAGTGTGTTACCATTTGTTTTAGTTCTGTTCGATATGTGGTATTCTAACCATCTGTTTAAGAAGTACTTTATTCCTTTGTTAATCAAGTTGTCGAAATTTCGTACGTAGCCATACCGGTACATCTTATACTTAAACTCTCTTACTTAAGAGTTAAATAAATCGTGTTAGATTGTTACATTATTCTATTTTGCTTCAAAAGTAAGATGTTTCCGGTATTTTATGCAATGTTTAACAAACTTTTAGTTTTCCTGAACTCCTACGAACCAGATTTGTTGGTGTTAATAACTTGTTTATTTCTCGTATATACTTCCTTTACGAAGTACGTATACCCAGTGATTTAATTAACGGATGATTGATTTTATCACAAAGTTTATTTATAAATATCTTTATACTTTTTTATTTCTTTAAAGATTGGTACATGAACCATGTCATGATGTTCGTCACCTTAGTTTTATTTTTATATCATTATGATTGGCTAAGATATATGTTTCGTTAGCCAATAGTCGGCTCGTTTCTAGTGGCTGTTTCTTTTGTCCTTTTAAATTATCTGTTACAAATGTTCTACGTCCTGGTGACGGTCACTATATAAATGCAAGCTGAGAGAGAGATGAAACCAAAGAAGAACAGACCCTGCAATCATGAAGTAAGATAGTTATTTATTTTTATTTTAGAACCATTTGCTAGTAACTTATGAGTCTGGCGTACTTTGCATTCGCTATTTTACGAATTGAAATTGAACAAGCCTATTTTGAATGTTGAATTTGATATTGCTTATTTCAATTAAATTTTACTTTTTAATGGGAATGTTTATCAGTTATGTTAGGTTACAGATTTTATTCGTGCTATTGAACTGAGCTGAAGGTTTCTTTAAGCTGAATTATCGAAGTGAATTTTTCATGTTTTTAAATTTTTAGGACATGCTGTTTAATGAACATTTCATTTACTCATATTTTTTATTTATTAAATTAAGTAGCCTGGTGTTGCGCAACATTTTTTTTAATTAAAGACATGCATCTACTGCAAATAAACATAGAATAAACAAGAAATGAGAGCTCTCCAGAGCACAAAATAGCATTATGGTGATACAAAATGTTCATAATTTAAAATCTTACATATTCCTTTTTATTGTATGTTTTTGAATCTATGAATATGTATTTTTTTTAACTTGAATAATTTAATTCTATAAAATAAATCTAAAACTTCGTAAACAGAAGAAATAAATAAATATCAAAATAACTTAATTTTAAGTTCACATAAATTCCGGCGAGTCGGTTAGCATGTAGTATAGTGGTTTTCGTTAGATCATTACATTTGTTTTTAGTTAATTTGTATGCTATCAGTATCAGTGAGACCGGTTGGTTTTCTCGTTTGAATTGTTTCGCCGTTTTCATATAGGTGCCTTTTATAGTCGACTAAATCGTATGGAGTTTCTAATTGCTGGTCGTAGAGTGGCCTATAATTGCTTTAATACGTTTACTTCATTTTAGTTCTATAATTAAACACAGATACCTCAGACTCTGAGCATTTGTTTTAGTGTAGGACTAAAACACTCACAACTAACTAAAACTTTTTTCATCTATATATTTACACCAAAAAATAATATGGCCTGTAAAATTAATTATGTTGCTTATTCTACCAGCCTTGAATACTAAAATATCGCAGTGGTCTCTGTATTCATTAATGTTCATTTTACTATAACGCTTTATTAAAAAGTAAAAATTATTGGTTGTTCAGAAAATAACAAAAATAAATAAAGAAGTAGTGAACTTGATTAGTATATTTATGTACTCATTCCTTGTTTTGTCAAGAGATTTATGTTTCTTTTTAATTGAAGCGCTAGCTCCCGAAACATGTTGTAGGGAGCAAGCGTTTCATTAAAAAAAAGAAATTTATTAAATGTGGTGTGTACCAGATCCAATTATTTTTATAAAATTTACATTCATATATGTTTGTATTAACTATTCATTTGAAATTACGTCCATGAACATAGGAAGGGGTATAGTATTCATATACCCATGTGTCATTTAAATGGTATATCTAAACTAAGTATAATAATCTACTGTTGATAATATTAATTGAAAATCAAATATTTGCACAACAGGATCGCTACAGTTTGTATAGTTTTTCTGGTATCGGTAAATGCACGAGAGGAGAGTAAAGGGCTGGATTTGGAAAGGCTGCAAGGTGCAATAAAAAACAGCCAAATTTTTAATGGAGGATTAGAGAATACTAAAAAGATAGAAGGAGAAAAAACAGCATTTAAATTACCAAGCGAAGAAACAATAAAAAGATTAACAGAAGAAGCGATTACCAACTTCGACAAAACTGAGCAGGAAAATAAACGGTTCTTTGAAAACAGTAAGTATGATTTATTTAAAATATTTACGATTTTCGATGTAAGTAAAAGTTAATCTTTTAAAACAATCTGGCCTTTTATAGCTGACTATGCATTATGGGTTTTGCTCATTGTTGAAGGCCGTACGGTAACCTAATATTCATAACACTATATTTTTTCGATTTTATTTAGAAAATATTAGTTAAAGACTGTTTCATAATCGTTTTAAGATAATATGTTTAATAGATATTTGTAAGATGTATGATAGAAATGTTTTCCAAATGTTTGTAAGTGATATTTGAGTGAAGCACATGTTTGATATGAAAAAAGAAATATTTTATAAACATTTTTACATAATATTTCTAATTGATATTTGTAAGATGTACGACAAATGTTTTCCTAATGTTTGTATTAAAGTGATATTTGTGTGAAGCCCATGTTTGATATGAAAAAGGAAATATTTTCTATATAATTTTTTAATCAGATTAACATGAATGTCTTTTCATTTTTGATAGAAAAGTTTTAACAAATCTAATCTAACTTGGATGAAAATTCCAATCAAGTCAAAAGAAAAATTATCTAGCGATTACACTTGTGTTTGAAGAGCATTGAGGACTCAGTAAAAAATCAAATGATAAAGTCATACCAAATAGGACTACGATGATCTGTGCCTAGAACTAGAAAATTCAAAGTTTTTAAAACAGTGTTTATAAAATAAATATCATTGATATTTCTTGCCAATAAAGAAATATAAGCCAACATTGTGCCAACAATATGCCAACGTGTTAGGTACTTATCTCCCCCCTTTATACCACATAATTGAAAATTTATGTTTTATATTATTCCAACGTTCTAACAAAAAAAATGTGCTCTTCATTCTCTTTATCTAACATTTTCAAATCTGTGTAGTCATTTAAATGTATTTACCTAAATGATTAAATTTTTTTATGCACAAATAAAAAATAGTTAAAACCAGCCCAAAACAACAAATACAATTTGAATATAGTTTCATTTTACTCATTGTGACCGTGCAAGGGCTGTACAGCCAGTCAAGGTCGTTAATAACTTCCATTTGATTGTAATTGAAATTATGAGATATTTAACACGAAAAAATTTATTGCTCTCCAATTGATAGTTGTGAAACGTCTGAATTTTAAGAGAGGACTTATAATCTTTCATACTAAAGCATTTCATAATAAATCATAAACTTTTTATTAAAATGGGTAAATGGTTGACAGACTGTATATACAAACATTTGGTAGACATCATAAAACATATCCTAGACATAAGAAGAATATTTTTGTCCAGATGTTTGAAAGATGTTGTCTGGATATTTTCAATTGACACTGAATTATATCAAAATTATGTTAATTAAATATATAATCAAGATATTTAAAAATAATGCTCTTTAAACATTCAGAACAAATATTTCCATAAAATATGCTATTCACATGAGTAAAGCCAGACATATCACGTCAAAAACATGTTTTTGGATGATATTTTGATTACATTTTGCAAGATATTTTAAAAATATCAATAAAATGTTTTTGTACTACAGTACCTGGGAAATTATGTCGCCTGTTTATCTAATTCTTAATGATAATATATCATAGTTTTAATTTTTCTATAATGTTAACTTTAGCAAAATTACATTTAAAATCTGAGTCTTCTAGCAATATAAATCAAAGAAAATCACAAAAAACTAATAGTTTTTATACGACCGCAAAAATTTTAATTTTTTGGTCGTATATTGCTATCACGTTGGCGTCGTCGTCGTCGTCGTCGTCGTCGTCGTCCGAATACTTTTAGTTTTCGCACTCTAACTTTAGTAAAAGTGAATAGAAATCAATGAAATTTTAACACAAGGTTTATGACCACAAAAGGAAGGTTGGGATTGATTTTGGGAGTTTTGGTCCCAACATTTTAGGAATTAGGGGCCAAAAAGGGCCCAAATACGCATTTTCTTGGTTTTCGCACTATAACTTTAGTTTAAGTGAATAGAAATCTATGAAATTTTGACACAAGGTTTATGACCACAAAAGGAAGGTTGGGATTGATTTTGGGAGTTTTGGTCCTAACAGTTTAGGAATAAGGGGCCCAAAGGGTCCAAAATTGAACTTTGTGTGATTTCATCAAAAATTGAATAATTGGGGTTCTTTGATATGCCGAATCTAGCTATATATGTAGATTCTTAATTTTTGGTCCCGTTTTTAAATTGGTCTACATTAAGGTCCAAAGGGTCCAAAATTAAACTTAGTTTGATTTTAACAAAAATTGAATCCTTGGGGTTCTTTGATATGCTGAATTTAAAAATGTACTTAGATTTTTAATTATTGGCCTAGTTTTCAAGTTGGTCCAAATGGGGGTCCAAAATTAAACTTTGTTTGATTTCATCAAAAATTGAATAAATGGGTTCTTTGATATGCCAAATCTAACTGTGTATGTAGATTCTTAATTTTTGGTCCAGTTTTCAAATTGGTCTACATTAAGGTCCAAAGGGTCCAAAATTAAACTAAGTTTGATTTCAACAAAAATTAAATTATTGGGCTTATTTGATATGCTTTATCTAAATATGTACTTTGATTTTTGATTATGGGCCCAGTTTTCAAGTTGGTCCAAATCAGGATTTCATATCAAGTATTGTGCAATAGCAAGAAATTTTCAATTGCACAGTATTGCACAATAGCAAGAAATATCTAATTGCACAATATTGTGCAATAGCAATTAATTTTCAATTGGAGTTATCTTTCTTTGTATAGAATAGTAGTTGATAATATATGTTGGAAATTTGCCAGACATGACTATGATGTCATTTTCTATTTTTATTTGCCAATAACTTTATGTAAATAACTTCATTGTAAATTTGCCAATATAAAATGTTGCTGATGAAGCTTTTTTTCCTTATCTTATCTAAAATGTTTTTAGATAGTGTATGTTGGACATTTGCCAGACATGACTATGATGTCATTTTCTATTTTTATTTGCCAATAACTTTATGTAAATAACTTCATTGGAAATTTGCCAATATAAAATGTTTCTGATGAAGTTTTTTTTATTGTTTTATACAATAAACAATGTATATTCACTTTTACTACCAACCAATCTTTACCATTCAGTGATAACAAGCACTTTATTTTACATTTTAATATTTTATGATGTATTTAAAAGAGTAGTTATTGTTGCAAACTCCATTAGAAATTTGAATTGATATCAGTTTTGGAAAAAGGGAAACGGGGATGTGAAAAAAAGGGGGGGGGGGGGTTTAAATTTTTCTCATTTCAGATTTCATAAATAAAAAGAAAATTTCTTCAAACATTTTTTTGAGAGGATTAATATTCAACAGCATAGTGAATTGCTCAAAGGCAAAAAAAAACTTTTAAGTTCATCAGACCACATTCATTCTGTGTCAGAAACCTATGCTGTGTCAACTATTTAATTTTAGATTTAAAAAGTTTGAAGAAGAAATCTTTAATTGATTTGTAAAATCTTGACATTTGTTTTGTGTAAAAAAAAACCCATGTATTGTCAAAAATTTGATCACAATCCAAATTCAGAGCTGTATCACGCTTGAATGTTTTGTCCATACTTGCCCCAACTGTTCAGGGTTCGACCTCTGCGGTCGTATAAAGCTGCGCCCTGCGGAGCACCTGGTTTTACATCTTAATATTTTATGATGTATTTAAATGAGTAGTTCTTGTTGCAAACTCCATTAGAAATTTTAATTGAGATTAGTTTTGGAATAAGGGAAAGGGGGATGTGATTAAAAAAATTGGGTTCAATTTTTCTCATTTGAAATTTCATAAATAAAAAAGAAAATTTCTTCAAACATTTTTTTGAGAGGATTAATATTCAACAGCATAGTGAATTGCTCTAAGAGAAAACAAAAATTTTAAGTTCATTAGAACACATTCATTCTGTGTCAGAAACCTATGCTGTGTCAACTATTAAATCACAATCCAAATTTAGAGCTGAATCCAGCTTGAATGTTGTGTCCATACTTGCCCCAACCGTTCAGGGTTCAACCTGTGCGGTCGTATAAAGCTACGCCCTGCGGAGCATCTGGTTAAAATATGCATTGTGAAAAAGCCGAAATTATTTTATTATTTTTTTCCATTATTTTCCACTAATTTTATAAATAGTATATCTGACCTCTTTTGTAAGATGGATAAGTTTGTAAACATTTTACAGGAATATATAATGTCATGTGTAAATTATTTGACAATTGCCAGATTCCGTAACACTTTCAGCAGATTATATTTATTCACAGTGATCCATAGTTATGGATTTAGAATTTTATTTTCTCTCTCATCGAATTGGTACACCTTATCACTACTTTTGTATTGTAATATGAATTGTTATTATATCTTGTCTTTTTTTTATTAATCGCCAAAACAGGAACTTTAGCTGATGAATGTAAATTTTCAAATCTTTACTTAAAAATTATAATTGTCAATACTTACAGGTTGCTTCCTTGGCGCCATTTTGCATATTCTGTGGTATCATACCGGAAACACGTGTTATGTTTTTGCAATATTTTTTTTTAAGTTATGAATTATGAATTATAAATTTTGAATTTTGAATTCTGAATTTTGAATTTTGAATGATCCTTCTCGGCTTTCGTAGATAGCAATAGTATTTTTAAAAGTTCTTTTCTTATTGCTACAGAAATTGATAAACCAAATCTTGAGACGCCAATGTTTGGACCTCACATGCTAACAGATAAAAGATCTTTAGAAATAAACAAACCTGGGCAGATAATAACAGAGACCACAGAAGCTATAGTAGAAGCCGTAAGAGGAAAACATGACCGCAAATCTCTGTAAGTTGTGATAATTCGACAAAACACTTTGGCCGTCAAAGATTGTATTACTTCTAAATTGAAATAACTGTTGAATTAAAATATTCCTGATTGAGAAAACACATTTTGGAGACTAATAATAGTGTACTATTCCCATAGTACTTGTAAGACGAGAACGAATAGTGATTGCTTGATATAGGTCACAATAATGAAAAGTCAAAAGCGTTCTAGGATATTTATTTTTTAAATCAGCTTTTTCCGAATTTTCACTGTTATATGCTTAGTTGTGGAATACAAAGACCGGAACAGTACTCCTTTTTAAATAGGTCTGACTTTCGTAAATATTCTTCGTGTGTAAAACACGCCTTTAACATGTTTATTTACCTTTATTGCTTATTTGTATTACATATTTTTCACAAAATTGTTTTCCTATCAAAATTTTTTAAAATTACATGTTTTTTAACCAAGAGATGTTTCATTCACATCAACGTTTTTGAATAAAATATATTTGTATTGTAAACATGTCGCACGCTGATATAAACATAAATTTCAGAATGAGGCAATTTAAGAAATTTTTGTAACTTTTCTTTTCCTAGAAAAACGGTACAAGGACCATGCGCATGGCGGACTTCAAATGTATAAGTGATTTTTTGCTAGACTTATATTACTTTTATATATATATATATATATATATATATATATATATATATATATATATAGCAAAGCGCCTTTTTGTTAGGTTTTTTTTTTGTCTGGTACTTCAGATGTGTAATCAGTTCGTTTTATTGTACTAGATAATAAAGGTGGTCTGGTATAAATGGATATTAATTCAGACAGTTTGGCAATCCAAAAAAATGACATGGCCTGTTATGCCTGAGTCAAACATTCACGGATTTGACGCCGGATTAGAGATCAAGAAAATTCGATTGAGATGTTGATAAAGATCTTAAATTTTTTTAATTTTTTTATTGCTTTTTATTCAATTTTTAATATTATCTTCATTTAATTTTCGATATATCTAGAAGTTCCCAAGATCGTAAAGAAGTATTCGACATAATCCAGGGACTTCAGGGACTTCCAACAATCCATGAATGTCCATATTCTGCTACAATCGACTGTTCCTCAAGTATAAATTTCAGAACAAATGACGGATCCTGTAATAATTTGGCACATCCTTATTGGGGAAAATCTTTCACACCGTTTGAGAGATATCTTATTCCGGAGTATGACCCTTCAGGTAAATTACATTTCTCTTTCTACGTTATGTTATTTTTTTTTTTGTTGATACCTAGTAAAAACATGAAAATAGATAATAATAGAAGCAAACATCTGCAAAAAAGTAAGAATGGAAATTTAAGTGTACCTCCCTGGTTAAAACCAGTGAACTATTAGTACTATAAAGCAATGCTCTAACAGAGTGTATGATAAACTTATCTTAAAACAACAATAGATTTAAAAAGAATTACCGGCAGTACCCAAATTGTTGGATAGTACAATTAATTAGACCACGCTAACAAGCAACTACTCTGAAAAAATGACGTTCAGATAAGGTAAACAAAAACGACCAAAGCATGGTCTATAGAGAACCGGCACAACATTGGGGCCTAAACCAGTGCGTTTTACATGTGCCCACACACGTACAAATTTCAAGGCCGTGGTCGCAATCCGTGCGAAAGCTTTATATCTATATTTAACAAGCAAGCTTCAAATATAAACATATATAAGCACGTTGCTTAAAATCATCTATCTCTTAAACACTGCAGTGAATATTTATAGTGCAGAAAAGCAAAATAGTTCTGGCTATAGTACTAGTCAAAGCTACGATAATTGTTTTCACGTTACTGTTTCTAATATTTATTATTCTTGTGTCGTATTGTCCCTTTATATAGTTCCGAAATAGTAAAGTCGTGTTACCATGGAGCTACACATATAAGGACTATTTGTCTGACAATTTTTGTCTTTTTTTTTGTTCTCTCTGTTGACAAAATACCATCTTTAGTGTCACTGAAATACTATACGATTTAGCTACCTCATATTTATTTAAACTTTTATTCCTAAGAAGTGTATTAATTAATTAAACGGAAACCTGACGCATAAGCAGTCACATAAGCAGTCACATAAGCAGACAAAAGACATTAAATGTTTTTCAATATTTGCTGCATATTGATACATAAGGACACGCTAAAGTTTCTAGCGGTATAAAGTTAAAAAAAAAGATTGATAAAAATCTCTACTTTTATGTACATACAGGAACAAAATTACCAAGAATAACCGGTGTAAGCGGTTCCGCTTTACCGGGAGCTAGAGAAATCAGTACAACCGTACACACTGCCAGTGTTGCTCCTGATAACCTTACCCCTCCATTAAGTTATTTTATGATGCAGTTTGGGCAGTTTCTGGATCATGACATTACAAAAACATCAATCTCAAAAGGTAAGGATTGGGAAACTGATGTAAATTAGTTATTAGTTAATTATTTGCTAGACAAAGTAGATTTATAAGGCATGTGTCCTTAGAATGCAATAAAAACTGGTGTCAATCTTAAACGATTAGCTGAAAAAGGCTCTGTTTATTCAATACCTTAAATACTACGATTCAAAATAATGATAATGATGTAGTTTCTTAACGTCCAGTGACTTCTATTTCAACTTCACAATAAAAAATACATTGGCAACGACTATAGTTTACTACATAAAATATTGAAACTCACGCAAAGATGTCGTTGACGCTTGTCTTTTTTTACTTAAAAGTAGTTTGGTAGTGTCCACGTCTTTCAACGTCTCCATAGCGTTTGTTTTTTTTCCACACAGCCAATGGTGGTTCTTTTAGGATTTAAATGTTGTAACATTTGATTTTACGAAACACACATTCCTGTCCTTGTGATTATTTATTCTTATAACATTTACAGGTTATAATAGCAGTAACTCACAATGCTGTGGAAACCCTTTCCGAAGGTAAGAATAGTGCATATTAGTTTCTGAACTGATCTTATTTGATACAAACACTAAATGGTATTAATTACATTTTTATCATTGAACCTTGTGACGATATTTCTGAATATTATCGAGAAGCAAATTAAAAGAGTTGATTCAAGCTATCAGCAAATTTTAAAGATAAGGTTGGGGTCATCTGACTCACATCTAACAGAACTCAAATATAGGACTGTTCCAGACACGTGTTCTTTGTTTGATTATTTTTATTTCTTTGATATGCCAGATTGTCAATCATGAATATAAAAATAGTAAAATCAGATCAAAGTAGATTTCATTTCCATGGTAATTTCAACATGTTACTATTTTCCATTAACTTTTGATTCATTAAAATAATCGAAATTAATGCAGTATTATCAACAATTTTGTAGGGACTGTTTTCCTATTAATGTACCTTTAGCCGATCCATTTTACATGGGGAATATAGACTGTCTAAACTTTGTTAGATCAACTGCAACCCCAAATTTGGATTGTTCATTTGGTGAGTAGTACTGTAGATATCATATTGGTGTAATAATACTTTTTTGAAACGTAAAACGTTAAGATAGTTTTGTTTTGATACATAGATAAATGTGGTATATGTATATATAAGACTAAAAACAAATAAAGTCTCAATAGAAGTGACAAAATCATCTAATAAAAATTTTGTTTAGGGAAGTAACAACCTTAATTTACAGCCGATTGCATGGAGTGTGTAGATAAAGGTTATTGATATATTTGGTTAGCTTGCTTGCTAGCTGAACCGTGAAGTCATTTCCCTGGTAAGGTACGGGTATTTACGAAAAAAAATGTTTGGTTAAATATTAGAGCTGCAGTTTCTTTCATATATTTAAACTTTTAATGTTAAAAACTAAAATTATTATTTGATATAGACTGTATTTAATTTTAGTACTTTGATTTCAGATTATCGTCAGCAATTGAACGAACTAACCCATTATATTGATGGGTCAAGCGTTTACGGATCAACTGATTCGGAATTGACCCAACTGAGAGACGGGACTACAGGTAATGGTATAACATACAAATAAATGTACCTATTTCTATTGTTTTGCATTTCACGTTATACATTTTTCTGTTTCCTAATAATTACTTTATTTGTATCCTACTGTGGTATGTTTTTCACTGAGGTTTTCTTTCGGAATTTGCCAAGTAACCCCGGAATGTCATGCGTAAACGTTACGCAAAGGCATGTGATGATAGCCAGATTGCATGTGATAATTTATCATAAAATCCCGCTAATCACCATTTCTAAAAATATGAAGTAAATTTGGTGCTATTATCATATTGTAAAAATTATAAATTTTAGTCATGATCAGTAAATGTCATCACCATGTTTTATATTGGAATGTAATATTGTTATAGTTCAATTTTTAAATATGTAGTTCAAATATTATTTTTATTTTTTATAGGAAAGATGAAAACTTCTACCGGAAATAAATTGCCATTAGATATCCCAAATGGTTCCGGTTGCGCGTCTCTAAATAATCTAAATAAGTGCTTTCTTGCAGGTTTGTTTGACATTTTTTTTTAATTTATATATATTTATATTTATATAAATATATAAAAAAAAAATATGCTTGCCAAGATAATTAAACAATAGAGAGTTCCAAAATGTGTCACACAATTATACATAAAAAGACAAGTGACATTTAAAATTCATCAGTCGAAAAATGCTGACAATGCAATGCCAAAATACGAAAAGACAAATAAGTCCACAAAACAGTATAACGAAAAGTAACGACTGTGAAATACGATCCCAATTAAACTTGCTGTCGATCTCGAGTGCTCCGGAAAAGTAAATAGATCCTGCTCTACTAGTAGAACCGTCTTGTTGCTTCTTGTAAGTGCAAACTAGATTATGGTTACACAACTGTAACCTATGTTTGGTCATTATAGATAACACAATCAAAACTAAAAGTCTTTCTACAAAAGAATCATCAGTAACGCTTGAATTTAAAATGATTTATTACACCAAATAAAGTTTGAAGTTGAAGAGCATTGAGGACCGAAAATTCCGAAAATAATCTAATATTATATTTCTCTAGGCGCACAAAGTTTCCCCAATCCAAAAAATACTTTAAAAGTTGATGGAAAACAAGGGAAATACAAATAAACACAAACTATGTAAATATTGTCTTGGTTAATTCAAAATGTAACTCACGATCGTCAAAATTAAATTGTTTTATAAACATATTTTTCACTAGCATTGTTAATATTAATTTATTATCAAATTTGGTAACTTTGATTTTTAAATATATACGCTCTTATTTGTTGTATACATACTGAAACACTTTATTGTCCCTACTTCTTAGATGAGGGGATATTCTGGTCTCTTGGTGTAGTTGCGGAACAAGTTTTTATTCATTGACTTTCTAAGATATCTTATAAATGTTATTCCAAAGGCAGGTGTTATGTGTACTGCGATCGATACCACGGGTTCATAATTGTGCTTTTTATTTGATAAAAAAAGATGATACGATATGATTTCCAATGCGAAAACTCGTCACAAGAGGCAAAATGAAATAGAAATTAACAACAATTTAGTATATGGTAATTAACCGTACGGCATTGCTTTATTTCAAAGAAATGACAACCATAAATTGTTGAAAAAAATGTAATCATAATTTTTCTGTTATATGTAATATCATTGTAGGAGATAAGAGAGCAAATGTCGTACCAGGACTTAGTTCTTTGCATACCATCTGGGTCCGAGAACATAATGAAATCGCCGACTATTTGAAGATTAACAACCAGCAGTGGACCGATGAGGAGGTTTTCAAAAATGCCAGAAAATTTGTTTCAGCAGAAATTCAGCATATTGTCTACAAAGAATTCTTACCTAAGATTTTACATCCTCTCTTCATGTTTATATTTGGTTTGAATCCGTTGTCTTCCGGTTATTTCACTGGATACAATCAAAATATGAAAGGTATTATCAGAAACGAATTTTCTACAGCGGCATACAGATTTGGACATAGTTTGTTGAGAGACCATTCCTTCTTTGACAGTACTCCACACACATTACACAACCAATTCAACAACCCTGATCTGGTGCACCAGCCCCAAGGTATTGAAGGTTGCACAAGGGGACTTTACAGTCACACATCTCAAGGAATAGATGAACTTTTGACTCCAGAAATAACCAACAAATTATTCCAGACAGCCCCCTTTAATGGAGGTGATTTGGCCGCTTTTAATATACAAAGAGGTCGTGATCATGGGATACCACCATATAGTAAAATAGTAGAAGCATGTTTTGGGTCAGCATTTGTACCAACTAATTTCAATCCAGGTGTTTTCGGTGGGCTGATATTCCACAGCGCAACTGCAGCATCGAAACTAAGTTCGGCTTACAGGTTCTTATAATTTTGATTTTCACAAATTTTTTATTACACACTTGCAGAAATTCATTTTTCAGCATGCAAAAGCATTTTCCATTTTCTTCATAACCTTGATAGAGTAGTTTTGGGAACAAAAACAGGTGAAGTTCCTATGTTGTGTACATACAAGTGCAATGTATAAGTGTAGATGTGGAAGATTCATTCACTGGGGTAGATGGTATATTTATGTTAATAAATGTGAAGTTGGCTTATTGAAAAGCTGAAATTGTCCAGTTTGAAGTCGTCGATCTGTGTCAATGTTGAGTATACAGTAAAAATGAAATACAAGCAAATTCAGATCTGCAAATTATTTTGTTTGTCTTTGCTTTTTTAATAAATACTTAGTAGGGGGACATTTTATTTACACTAGAACCCACCCGTATATCGCGGGTCCGTGACTGAATTAAGGTATATAACTATGCGCAAGCCTTATTTTAGTATTAGTATTGTCATCTGATAAAGTCATGCTGATTATAAGATACACAGTTTTCTCTGCTTTCAAATCATTCTGTTTGAACCCGTCGAACTGGAACTTATCAATTATTGATAATATTAATTATTTGGAAAACAAAAGGTCCTGGAATGGAGTATTTTTTAATCAACAGCATTGTCCTATATTAGTTATAAATATTGAATTCTTTGATTCGCTGTTTTACGTCATGCCCGCTAACAAATTGAAAACTGTACCTATACGCCTTATTGAAGTCCAGATTTTTAGTATTGTTATCTTAGAAAGTCTAACTGATTAAAATACTACAATAGGTAACAATTTGACAATTAAGTAGTGTCAACCCTGTGATTATGACCCGTGTAATACTATATAGCATATTAATCCTGACTACACCGTTTGGTGATGCGCCTGTCAGATGTGGAATGTACAGATAAGGTAATCGATAACAGGTGAATATACTATTGGTATCGGTATCGGACTCGACCCGGAACTTTTTAATTATTGGCAATATTAATTACGTGGAAAACAAAAGGGCCTGGAGTGGTGTATGTTTTAATCTACACCTTTGTACTATATTAGTTATATATAAAGTTGAAATCTTTGATTCGTCGTTTTTACGTGATGACGGCTGACAAATTGGACCTCGTAATTTTAGTATTATAGATAGGTTTTTTATGTAGTAAAAAATATAGATTTTTTTTACTTATTATGTATGCATTGTAAAGAATGAAAAGATTTGTTTTCATTGAATATTTGGAAATAAGTAATTAGTTTCTGAAAACAATTGGAAAAGGATACAACTAATTGTCAAATTGAAACAAACTGTTTTCAATTCTTTTCTGAAACCAGATTATTTATCGTGTTTTACAGTGACCCTGCAGACATGGATTTATTTACTGCTGGTACTTCAGAAAGAAGAATGCCGGGTATGAGGCTTGGTCCAACATTCTCCTGTATCATTGCAGCACAGTTCAAAGCCCTAAAGGATGGAGACCGCTTCTTCTACGAGTCAAATGTTGCTAATCCGTTTACCGCTTCTCAATTGAACAGCATAAGGCAAACTACAATGGCCAGAGTTATTTGTCAGAACACAGATATCACAAGTTTACAGAAAGATGTTTTCTACGATGTTAATCATATCACGTAAGTGTTTTATGCAATCATGATTTATCTGGTTCTCTTCATATCCAAGGCAACATCCGAATAGCAAATTAACTCTTGCTGCCTGGGGGGAACTAACATAGCAAAGCTGTTATCCTTGACCCTTCTGAGCGGACTCCTGCCTTTTAGTTGGTCTGCTTTTATAGTGTAAATGAATTATTTGAATAATGTTTAACGTTATCGAACATGGTCACCTATTTACGTGAATCCAAAATAGCAATTTCAGAGGAAAAAATGAAAATTCAACGTCAGAACTGAATTGTAATAAATAAAGAACTCCGATCAATGCATTTTGTAAAAAGATTTACCAAAAATTAACAGTAAGTATCCGCCATGATTGTTTACCGATAGCAAAGTCGTAGACGGTGAGTTTCTCTCTGTTTAATATTTACGGTAACCTGCAGTTTTTACCTTTATAGTTTGGTCTTTGATTGATAGCTGTCTCGTTGTCTATCGTATAATATTTCCTTATGTGCTTGTTTTATAATCTTATTTCTTGTAACTTTAATATCTTCATAGTTGCCCATTTCAATTTATATTGTTTGTCTTTTACAGAAACAAGATAGTCAACTGTAATGATTTACCTCCCTTGGAACTGCCATGTACACCTGTAAATGGTGGCTGGACTGGATGGATGAGAACTAGCGCATGTATTGCAAGACGATCTTGTACACATCCACCTCCAAATGACTGTGGCACCCCGTGTGTTGGTATGAGCATCAAATATTTGTGCATCCATAATCCTGCTGAGAGCAAACAGAAAACTGAGATTTTTTGAGACATAAACATAACTTCGTTTCAACCTAACAATATCGAGCGGATGTTTTTCGATGTTCTGTGTGTATACTTTAAAAGGATAATCGTAGTGAAGTTAAATCAAGTAGTTTTATGTTATTAAGTCTTTCCACTTTTCTGTGGAAAGACTTATTGTTTTTCTTCTGATTATTATTTTTTTTTCCGCCATATTTTGTTCTTGCGATAAATGTTTGTTTCGCAATATGTCGCTTAGATATTTCTCATATTGTATCGTATAGTTTTTGCGCTTTTAAATTTCACCCTGCTAAGCCGAACCATTTTCTTTGTAAGAGTTATCTCCCTATTCACTGTTTATCATCTGTGTGCATCTCCTTTGTAACAAAAAAAGATAGCGACAAAATTCTTTTTACAAATTGTTCGTTACATCCTTAGTAATTTTTGGCGTATTTGGATCGAAGCGATTCGATGAAATTTTATAGGAGTTATCTACCTTTACAAAATAAATTTGTCGGTATGTTTTTTTTACTCATAAACAGTTAACCGTATAACCCTGAAATGTTTTTATTTGAGTCCCCCAGGTCCAACTTAGAAAATTAGGTCAAGGTCAAAGGTCAAGGTCAAGTTCTTAATTGTGACTTTTGCTTGTTTTTGCATTTTCTCTGACACTTTGAGAGATACATATAAAAAAACAAGTGCAAAATGTCAGCTTTATTGTAATGTAGATATGCTACTTTTAGTCTTATACAATTAAATGGCATCTTATAGGAGTTGGTGCCCCTGAAATGTCTTGATATGAGGTTATTTGATTATAACTTCAATTAAGTTCTTTATAAAGACATTTGACTTATACAAAAGGTTAAGTGACAAATGACCTAAAAAATGTCTACCGGAAGTGACCTTTAGAAAACCGGAAGTAGCTTTTTTTGCAATTTTTTTTACATAAAAGTACTCAGATTCAATATATTTTGTCATATAGATACATGAACAGACTACTGAAGACTAAAAATGACTTCTAACAAACCGGAAGTGACCAATTATCTCCCATTCCACATACAAAAGTATATAGAAACTATATATTTTCGGAATCAGTGTGAAAGAAGCTATCATATGAGACCGAATGTGACATTTTTTTCACCGGAAGTAGCATATTATCTCCTTTATATCACTCAAAAAGATAATTAAACCATCATTTATTGCATCAGAATGCAGAAACTACCTTCTTATCCAAATTTCTTTGGTGTGGAAAGACTTTCAATTGTTCTCTGAACAATTGGTTTTTAATTTTTCTTATTTTTCTTTTATGGTAATGTGAATAGAAATACTTACTTTTTTTCACTTGCTGCTTTGAACTCTACTTATTCTTTTTTTTAAACATTATTTGTAATAATATTATCTGAGCATATTTCATACTTGCAGTACTGAAATATTAATTTAAAGGACATTAACACTAACACTAACATGCATATTGTATTTATGTTATAAAATTATTATTGTATTGTTAACACTTTTAGAAACAAAAACTTATTTTATAAACTAGAAATTTACATAATAAAGATTTCAGGATCAACATGATAAAAAAAATGACAACTCGTACATTTTTTATTACGAATAAATGGTAATACAAAATAGGTATATACATTGTATTTTAAAAACATTATATATGCACTGTCTTATGAACTTTGTATCAGAAAGGTTCAGATTAAGGTTCATCATAACAAATGGACAAATATGGCCGTATTTTCAACTCAAAAACTACTCTGTGTACAGACTTACCTGTGCTGTTTGGAAAGTTTTTATGCCTAGCATCCACTAGATATATAAAAGTTATATGCATTTTGGGTTTTTGGTGGGCATTTTTTTTTCCTTTCTGCAGAAGGTGTAAAAATAAACAAACACCTGAATTACTTTGATACTGTCCACTCACTGACTCAGATAAACTCTTTAACTCACCTGTAGTTGTGATGATACCTGTTGTCCATGTCAATTAAGGACAATCAAAACAGTACAAACCGGTTTTTTACCTGAGGGAGCATCTCATAGTTGCACCACAACTTAGTTAATTTTCACACCTTTTGCATGAAGGAAAAAAAATGCCCATCAAAATCCAAAAGAGATTTTATTTTTCTGAAACACAAAATGCATTTAACTTTATTATAGCTAGTGGATGCCAGGCATTAAAACTTTTCCAACTCCACAGGTAAGTCTGTACTCAGAGTAATTTTTGGCATGTAAATACAGCCATATTTGTCTGTTTGTTATGATGAACCTTAATTGCTTTATTGGTGTTGAACTCCGCTGTAACTCTATTGCGCTATTCGTAGCGGGTTTCTATTGGTGGTGGGAGCCGGAGTGCGCTAAGACAACCACCGGAATTCTGTAGGAAAACGGAAAATCCTAGTCCATTTAGATTGAAGTCGAGTGCACCTGTCCCGTGATGAATTCGAACTCACAATTTATATTGATGACTGGATAGTGATAAAGTAGTTCGACTTCTTAGACCACTCGGCCACCGAGGATCCAATATATTTAGAAAAAAAACTTATTTCATAAACTTGAAATTTATACAAAAAGATCTCATGGTTATCATGATAAAAACTCGTACATTTTTTTTAAGACTTTATGAGTATATTAATGGAAATATAGAAACACTCCTATATATTCACTGTCTGATGAACTATGTCGCAGTATCAAGAGAAATTAAGATGCGAAATGATAATCAAAGTCGCACGTGTCAAGAGGCTAAACAATGGTCCTCAACGGCATAAAAATAAAACAAGAATGAGCCACGTGAATCATGTTGAAATATGACTAAAGTCTGGTGTTCCATACAGAAAGGCAGTTCCTACTCTATTAGTTGGTCAAACCTCGACAGATTCCGCTTCTAAATCCAAACATATCGGGGTTCGCCGAACAAGGAAAATTTGAAAGGAAATTATTTTACATGAAATCAAACACAGGTACTTGTCTGCTACGCTTGTTTGAACTTTATTACTGTCACGTAGTGTTTTTGTCATTCTTAGGATAGTTATGACAGTTCTTGTCCATTCGTTTTTGATGCGTTTTGTTATTTGATTTTGCCATGTGATTATGGACTTTCCCAATTGATCTCCCTCTAAGTTCAGTATTTTTGTGATTTTACTTTGTCATTTATATAAATCGGAGGTTTGTCTAGCAATAAGACCAGATTCTACCCGCCAACTTTTTTCAAATGCCCTGTACTTAGTCAGGAATATGGCAGGTGTTATCAAAAAGTTCGTTTCTATGTATGTTGGCATTTATTTTTGTTGCACTGGTGCGTTTCCCTCGGTTTAAGTTTGTTACCCGGATTAATTTTCAAGCGATTTATGACTTTTGAACAGCGGTATACTACTGCTGCCTTTATTTATACCACCAGACCAGGCATGAGGTAATCGCAATCAGTAATCGTAATCAGCTGTGATCGATTACATTTTGCAGTGTAATTCTATGTAATCAGTAATCATGCCATTTCTGATTACAAGTAATCGTTATGTAATCGATTATATTGCAAAAAAGCAGGTGTAATCATGATTACTTTTAGATTACTTTAAGACTTCATTCATATGATTACTTGCTGATTACAAATCTTGTATATACATTGTATATGAAGACAGTTTTTGATAGACAAGATGAAAATAAGAAAATGTAAAGCTTGAATGAAAAATCATGAAACTAGTATTCACACTGATGGGACCTTGTTTAATGTGATAATGTGTATCATCTATATAACAAATTTGTATAATCAATTAAGGATTTTATTTTGTTAACAGTTAAGTAAAGGAAATTGCCTCTCCAATATTTCGTTGTGAGATTGAGCTCTTATGATGCAAGAATATGCCTTGAAAGCAGTATTTTTCCTTGATTGAAAACTTCTGATATTAACTCCAATTTCATATAAGTTTACCCAATATTTTTACATAACTACATTGAAATTCAAATGCAGAAAATATTTCGTTCTAATTTGACTTTGATGATCGACATAAATATATGAGCCCACTTAATTCAAAATGGAAGTGAAAACCAAATTTCAGTTATTGACAAATTGAATAAAGGAGTAGGTTCAGTAAGACTCCTTTTTGGCCCCAAAATATAGCAGTTTTACAAAATGTTTAAAATGTAAACTATATTTTTTTATTTTTTGAACAGAAGAATGCTTCTGCTACATAGATATAGGCTGTTTTTGACAATACAATGCACATATATCGGGTACTAGCACCATTAAGTCATGCTAAATTACTGAAATCTTCACAATTCTAGCATTTTCGTTAAATTTTAGACGGTTTCCGTGTAAAACGAAAGTGGCCGCATTCGTGTTCATCCTTAATATTGAAATGTAAGTTGTATTTGGTGATAATACATAACATATATAAAGGGTGAGAATGAACACAGATGCGGCCACTTCCATTTTTGACAAAAACCATCTGAAAAGTGACATTTTTCGGCATATTTGGTAGATTTTTCATATTTGAGCTTGAATAGGGTCGTTTTTAATGACTAAATCAGTTAAAATCTTTCACATCAACTAATTGAATAAAAAAAAATACACACTTAAGTGTTTAAAAAGTGGTCAAAATCTTTCGTTAGATGAACCTAAAATTTGAGGCCAAAATCGGTCCTTACCGGACCTACTCCTTTTGTTTTCCATAAATTTGTGTATAATATGTGCTTACTAATTTTTATTCTTTATTAACTTTGAGCCTTACGGCTCATCAGTATAAACAAGTACATGTATAGTGTATGTACATATGGTATAATATTACAACCAATATACATAGTAAACAATATGATGTGACATGGTGATGTCAGAAGTTTCATCAATGCAAAATATTTTTTATTACAATAAACTGTTTCTTAATTTAAAGAGAAATGTATATACTTTCCTAAGTTACAAAGCTGTTTTGTGTTTTCACCTGACAATAAATCTATCAATTATTGATTAGATCAAGTATTAAAAATTTTCAAACAAATAATGACAACCAACAACTTTTAGCTTTACATGCTTATTGATATTGTTATTAGGACAATAAAATTTTAATACCCAAGCTCTTTTGTTTGTTAAAAAAATGGAAGTGGTGATTAACACATGTAAAACCATTAATGGATGTGTCAATTATGTCCCAACAGACAATAAAACTGTGAATAATTAATTTGTCTTTATTTGTTCAGGTTATTTGTTAATGAGACAGTTGGTTAAAATTTGTAGAAAACAATAAAGTTTTATCTTTTACATAGAGAAAGGGAACTTGTCTATAGCCATTTTATCAAATTACACCTGTTACACTGTACTTGTCTAAAACTTCTTTTAAATAAGATTGATAAATTAAGACTTAAAAAAATCACCAAAAATAGCTTTTTTGTGAGGATAAAAAGTTATAAAAAAAAACTTTGATATTGCAATATATAATGTTATCATAAGTAATCTAAAGTAATCATGATTACTTTAAAGAAAAGTAATCTAATTTAATCGATTACATATGAAATAGGGTGTCATATTGTAATGTAATCGATTACATTTTATTAGCAAAGTAATTGTAATTTAATCGATTAAATATTAAAGTAATCGACCCCATCCTGCACCAGACCGGAATCTATGCTGGTGAACAGTCTGTCCCTGAGGATTCTACCAGTCTGATAGCCTAACAGCATGACTTCTAGTAGAATAAATTATATTATACTGGATGACACGTCGCTTAGAATAAGAAGGAGTCAATCAGCTGTTGTCAAGGACACCACAGCGCTGATTTTATCAGGTGTCCTTAGAATCATCTTAAAGAATGCAATGAAAACGAACCATGTAAATCTACATTGTACTATATTAATTCAGACTATGATGAGTTTATTAACAACCACTGGGTCGTTGCCACTGCTGGTGGTGTTTTTATTCCCCGAGGGTATCACCAACCCAGCAGTCAGCACTTCTGTGTTGACATAAATTATCATTGATATTGTCATAATCATAAATTAACTGTTTACTCAACTTTGTGAAATATTTAGGCTTTTCTACCTCTGGAACAGACTAGATATAAGCAGTTTTTGGCAATTTTTGATGGAATTTTTGGTTGTACTTTATTTTGCCTTTTTACGTTTTTTTTTTTTTTCGTGCGTCACTGCTGAGTCATTTGTAGGCGAAACAGGCGTCTGGTGCAAATACAAAATGTCAATGCTAGTTTCTATGATGAGTTTATTTACAAGCACTTGACCGATGCCACTGCTGGTGGAGTTTTTATTACCTGAGGGTATCACCACCAAGTAGTTATACAGCACTTATGTGTTGACATAAATTATCATTGATTTGTTCATAATTATAAATCAACTGTTTACAAAACTTTGAATTTTTGAAATAGTAAGGCCTTTCTATCCCAGGAAAAGATAATCTTATCTGTATATAGCAAAATTTTTAGGAATTTTTAGTCCAGAATATTCTTCAACTTCGAACTTTTTTTGGCGTCTTTTTTTTTTAACTTTATTTGATTGATGAGTCTTTTGTAGCATAAATACAAAATTTCAATCCTGGTATCTATGATGAGTTTATTATTAGACAAGTTTGTTTAAAATAGAATTCGGCCTTGTACTTTTCAACTTTCAGATATTTCAATGATAGCTTACAATATTACTCTATTTTAAAATGTAATCAAAAACAATGTAAAACTTGTGATATACTAATATCTGATACCCACGTCCAAAGTAACTTGACCACAGAAGTAACAATACATACATAGTCATGACGATTTAAATTGTACTGTTTCAATATTGTGTAGGTATTGAATATACACAAACTGCTGTTCACATCGTGAAAATTGATTATCTGTTATCGTTTGTTCAAAAATCTTTAGGAATTCACCATACAAGAACTATGTTATAATCATTTCATTATCTAAACTTTATTTACTATATCAAGATTCCTAAACTACTTCCGGACCTGGATTACTCATGTACATCGTCAAAATATAATTTAAGTCCAGCTGGTCATGATATTACTGTCGATCTTGGCATCATTACCAATGAATAGCTAATAGAGTTGATAGCCAGGGGATCAAAGTATAGATTTTCCAAGAATGAAGAGATGAATGCAGTTCTGAACTTCGCTAGTAAATATGTAAATCGCAAACCAGACGAACCAGAACTGACCACTTTGTCTGATTTGATCAAAGCTATCCGATCATGCATTCCGAGGCGCATTCAGAAACTACGATGTACGTTCAGCACAAGTGTTTATAACGCACAAAAGAACACGGAGGATGTTGATACTTTATACTCTTTACATGATACCGGTAAATTTTTCGTTGTTCCAGCAGATAAAGCCTCCAATGATATTGTCGTCGTATGTAAAAAAAAACCAACATTATTTGCAATGTCTCACAAAAGAGCATGGAATAAATAGCCCAACTGATAATACTACACATTCTTAAACATCGCTGTTTAAAAAGGATGAAAGTTTACAAAATCACAGATATGTCCTTTTTTCATTTGGTATTAACATTAAAGGAAACGAAGTAAATCTAACGTCATAATACTGGATACTAAAACTTCACATACCGCCGTACAAAGAACGATTTATAGTTAAATCATCAGGAGGTTTGACTTACACAAATTTCTAGAGTGGTGACAACTATTCTTTCTACAATGAATGATGGCCTTAAAAATATAGGGATGAAATATATTCAACCAGTGGTGTCAATCAAATGTAGATTCTCAAAAATTCTTTTAAGATCTACTGCTCAATCTTAGATCACAATCTCTGCAATTTTACAGCAATAGTAAGACCTTAGATTTGTATAACACTTTACACTACTATTACCCATGTTCAATTGAAAGTTAGACTTCGGCATCTCGTTAAACAGAGCCTTCTCTGTAAAAATAGGAATCTGTTTCGGGTTGTAATAATTCGAGTCGGGAGTACGGCAGGTGTTATCAAATAGTTCGTTTCTATGTATGTTGGTGGTTTTTTTTTATTTTATTCGTTGTACTTCAGTGTTCCTATTATTCTTCTGTTTTCCTCTGAAAGTTGATGTGTTTTCCTCAGTCTTAGTTTGAAACCTGGATTTGTTTTCTCTCAATCGATGTTTTGAACAGCAATATACTACTGTTGCCCTTATTTGACGACGATGGAGGCAGCTAGAAATGATGAATTCACAATTCTATGATAAAAGAAACAATTTAGTTTGAACCAGAACTGTCTGCATACATATTTTGTAGTAATAATGGAATGAAAAACATTATTCTTTGTGCATTCTTCTTTTCTTTTTGATATGCATTTATAACATGAATAAGATTTACAGTAAAACGGAATGAGGTTTTACGGAATTTTCAAAGACATTAAGGATTACGAAGAAATAACATTTCTTCATGTTGTTTGGGAAATATTGGTACTGGCAAAAGAGTATGTCACCATGGTCTTTAACATTGACTTATACAATATGTTTGTTTTCTTCTGAGTTTACAGTTTCTAGAAGTTATTGAGTGTGTATAGATATAAGGGTTAAACAGTTAAACAGAGATTTGTCTCCCCTGTAAGCATAAAATTTAGAAAAAGATAAATTGATGGACAGTAGCATTGCTAATTAATTTAAAGTACTGGACAATGAATTAGTGGACAAGGGATCAAAATGTTTGACAAACTGAGATGTAAAGAGAGCATTGTTACTGTATAGAAAATATCATTGTTTTTGTAAGAATATTCTATCAAACTTATTTATATGTATGGTTTTTCTGAATTTAAAGTATCTAGAAATCATTTGGGTTTGTATAGATATAACGGTTAAACAGTTAAACAGAGATTTGTCTCCACTGTAATAATAGAATTTAGAAAAAGATAAATAGATGTACTGCATCATTGCTAATTAATTTAAAGTACTGGACCATGAATTAGTGGATAGGGGATCAAAATGTTTGACAAACTGAGATGTAAAGAGAACATTGTTACTGTATAGAAAATACTATTTTCTATTGTAAGCAGTTCCTATCAAACTTATTGATACAGAAACTTAACCATTTTGAGGCTGTCATCATCATAACTGTTGCCACAAAAGCAATCCAGATGTCTCCCTTATCAAGACTTTCATCACAGGCAAGACAAAATATATAAATGACTTTCGCCTGGAAAAAAGAATGACATCAGCTCTCCTTTATCTTTCCCTCCTCTTTAATCAGACTAGATTTACTTCTTAATGTCTTGTAAAGACAAGCATTCGAGAGTATTGCATGTTAGTTCATAGTCCCCTACCAGTTAAAAATTGTACTGGAACAAAATGCTTACATTCGGTGTTGACATGAATATCAATAATGTGGTCATTTTTATAAATATCCTGTTTTACAAGTTTGAATTTTTCGAAAAACTAAGGATTTTCTTATCCTAGGCATAAATTACATAAGCCGTATTTGGCACAACTTTTTGGAATTTCGGATCCTTTGATAACTATTTACTTGATCTTTAACTTGTCACAGTGTAAAATATACTGAGCCAAAAGTTAAGCAACATTTTTTTTTTCAATTTCTTTTTTTTTTTTTTTGTTGTTTCTGGAATTTTTTTTTAACATCATTGATATAATCCTTAGTTTTACCTGTAATTTTAAAACAGTAGTACATTTTTCTGGGTGATTGATTTCGCGCCATTTCAGCTTTGCACGTGTGATTGATGTTATAACCTCTGTGCCTGTACTTTTAAAACGAAATTTAATTAATTTTTTTCACTAACGTTCAGAAACACATCATTGGTTAGATAAACACATAACATTTGAAACCAGATGCTCCGCAGGGAGCAGCTTTATACGACCGCAGAGGTCGAACCCTGAATGGTTGGGGCAAGTATGGACACAACATTCAAGCTGGATACACCTCTGAATTGGGATTGTGATTATATAGTTGACACAGCATAGATTTCTGACACAATGAATGTGGTCTAATGAACTTAAAAATTATTTTAAATAATTTATCAGTTGGAAGTAAAGTGAATATTGCATTGTATATTGTATATAGCATTGACTTAAGTTGATTCAACTACTATTCTGGACAACGAAAGATAACTCCAATTTTCAAAGAAGACTTCATGAAGTATTGGTTTTAGGTGATTCAACAACCATTCTGGGCAAAGAAAGATAACTCCAATTTATTGTCTTGAAACTACAAAAATGCTTGTTTTTGGCCCCTTTTTGCCCTTTGTTTGCCCGATAACCCTTAAAATATATCCCAACCTTCTACTTATGGTATTAAACATTGTGGTACAATTTCAGAACAATTGAAATACTTATACACAACTTCTTGTCCTGACACTAGATAAATGCTTGTTTTGGGCCCTTTGGGTCCCCAATTCCTAAACCTTAGGAACCATAATCCCCAAAATCAATCCCAAGCTTCATTTTGTGGTTATAAACATTGTGTTAAAATTTTATTGATTTCTATTTAATTATACTAAAGTTGTCCTGACACTAGATAAATGCTTGTTTTGGGCCCCTTAAATTCCTAAACCTTAGGGACCATAACCCCCAAAATCAATCCTAAGCTTCCTTTTGTGGTTATAAACATTGTGTTTAAATTTCATTGATTTCTTTTTACTTATACTAAATATATTATTATGCGGAAACCATCCGTCTTCGGACGACGACGACGTGATACCAATATACAACTGCAAAAAATGTTTGCGGTTGTATAAAAATTGCATGGAGCGTCAATCAGGCCTCCCGAAAATGACCGTCAGAAGGCTCTATGAATGGTAGATGCCGGAATGAGTGTTGCTGACGTCGTGGCTCGATTTAATGTGCATAGGTCAACAGTTAAGAGACTAACAAACAGATATCAACAAATTGCAACTGCACAAGATAGGTTGATATGCCGTAGACCAAAAAAAACTTTCATCAAGGGAGGAGCACTACCTTTGCTTTAAGTCCACAAGTGACAAGTTTTTCCAGCCACAAGAGTAGTGCATTTACTAAGGGCAGCTGCTGGTGTGACTACCAATCCTTCATTGATGCACTTAGGGCATGGCCGAGAAATTGATTTTGAATAACACTATACTCATTTCCTCATTTTGACCCTCCCGCGCTACATACAAAAAAAATTCTAATGAATGTGAGTGATAAACATTCATGTTGCTTCTGACATGTCATAATTTCGTAATAAAAAAAAAAATCATATTTTTGTTGCTAAACTTTTTTGGCTCAGTATATATAACAAACATCAAATCAAAATCTTCAAGCATGACGAAGAAAAGTGGAAAACTGATTATTTAAGTGAATTTTCAAAGTTCAAGGACCATAACTCTGCACAAAATTATCAGACCAGAACAAAATTTTATCTTGACTTATAAACTTGTCATGATAAAATAATATATCAAATATCGAATCAATGTCTTCAAGCACTAGGCAAAATTTGATTTGCCATACTGACAAGATGAACAGGCCACGGAGTACAAACCTAAAGTCCTCTTCCACTTCGTCTGTAGGGAACTAACAAAAACATCTATTCACATAGAATTCAAGTTTCTGACTACCAACATATTCATACCAACATATTCATATCAACATTTTGACAATATATAGAGAATATCATATGGCTTTTTCAATATCGCATCCGTATCAACCCGAGACACCAATATAATCCCAAGAGCTCTGCTAACAGATAAATTGTATGTGTAATACAGTCATTGGCAAGCGTGCTGTATCAGCCACCCGTGATGATATCGATATCAGCACGGTTGCAAAAGCTTTATCACACCTTTAATCTGTATGACGTCACGTCATCGATTGCAGTCACTGTTCAAAGGCTTTCAAATCCCTAATCTGTATGACGTTATCTCAAACCTATAATCTGTATGACGTCATGTTACATAAAAAACATCTTCTTGAGGTATATGTATATAATAAAGTGTATATCATATGGCTTTTTCAATATCACACACCATATCAACCCTCAACCAATATAATCCCTCGAGCAGAGCTCTTGGGATTATATTGGTGTCTCGGGTTGATACGGATGCGATATTGAAAAAGCCATATGATATTCTCTATTTATTATATGCATACATGTATACTTGAAGTAGATGTTGTTTTTTTTTATGTGACATGAAGTGATACAGATAAGAAGGTTTGACATGACGTCATACAGATTAGGGGTTTGATAAAGCCTTTGCAACAGTGACTGCAATCGATGACGCGACGTCATACAGATTAAAGGTGTGATAAAGCTTTTGCAACCGTGCTGATATCGATATCATCACGGGTGGCTGATACAGCACGCTTGCCATTGATTGTATTATGCATACAATTTATCTGTATTTACTACTAAGTATATAATAAAGACAGATAAAGACCAGCTTTGAAAGTTTTATTGTAACTGAAACAAATAATACATGCATTAGGAATGTAGTACGCCCTGAGTTAAAAAAAATTATACAAGCAAAAACTTTCAATAATAAAAACTGTCATAACAGAACATTTAAACAAATCGTTTTACCCAAAGCATTTATTCTTTGATATAAAATGAAGTCATTATTCCAATATGCCATTTGAAGCTTGTGTCCATAAATAATAAATAAATTTCAGATTTGTTGAATCAACAAATAAAAATAATAATAATTATAACATTGAAAAGAAGAGAAGGCAAGAAAAATACAAAAAGAACATAAAAACAGAAGTTTGATTCCTGCTCAAGTATCACATTCTGGACTTGGTCAATCGGCCAAATTTGTAGATATTGTTACGACTTGGTCAATAGGCCAAATTTATAGATATTTTTATGACCAGTGCAAGAGTATAAAAAATTCCTATTGCATTTTGTCACAACAGAAGTAATTCATTAATATCCTAGAAATGTTTAAAGAGATATGATCTACCATTTTTTAAATGTTTTTTTTTAAGACTGAAAGTGAATGCATTGCAAAACATAGATCAAAATAACACATCTGTGTTGACAGGACAATTGAAAACAGTGGGAAACTGTTTCTGAATATTTGTAGGTAATAAGATTTATTGATTATGTCAAAAAATGCTACTCATGAAAGCAATCTCGGCCTATTAAGCTCAATTAGATGACATAAATTTTCAAAAATATAAATAAAAAAGTTTCTTATGTAAGGGAGTTTGATTTCACTAAATAGAAATATTACATCATGGATTTCCTTCAACTAGGTACTAAAACATATCCATTTAAGCCAATTAAAGTGAAAGAAAAAAAAACTTGAATAGTTACTTGGCAAGTTTTTTGTTGATTTTTTTCAAAAAAAAAATTTGTCTTTTACATACAAGTTATTTATTTTTTTGCATGGTCCTTAATAGTTTATTGGATATAAATAGGATTTTTGGTAGATCATATCTTTTTAGACAAAACCAGGTGTGTCCCTTTAAATAAGAAAACTTTGGTAAAGCAAATAATCATATATTAAAGATATACAGTTTAAATCAAACAAATACAAATATGAATATTTGTGAGCTGCATTTTTAGAGACCCTGGTAAAAGTCATTGAATTTTGAAAGTAAGTTCAGATAAATCTTGAAATTTCCAAAATTCACAAACTTTGACATTGTGCGTAGTTTCACATTCAAATAAACATACATCTTTAAATTACTTAGACATTCTGGCCCCTTATTTAATATAAGTTATGCATTGTAAGACCATATATTATATCATCATAACTTTTTAAAGATTCAACTTTCTATCAGATCTTTGCTCTTTGATAAAACTAAACAAAATAACTCCTTTATTTTAGTAATCAAGTAATCAGATCATTGCTGTCACAACCTACAGCTTATGGAATTGCCATTTAACTGCAAAGGGGGTTATGGGTTTTTTTTTCTAAAAAAAAATAAATGCCAGTTTACCAATTTGATGGGGAAAAAATCTGGTCAAGCAGATGACAAAAAAAAAATCTGAATCCAGATTTTCCCCATACCTTATATATTAAATATTGAAAAAAATAATCTGATTGAAAGGGTTAAAAAAAACTAAATAAGAGAGTGAAAAAAAGTTCTGACTAAAAAACAACATTACACCCCCTTGATGTTAAATGGTTGCTCCCTTAAAAACTAGAAGATGAGACTCTTTCTCAGTGAAAGCTGTAGAGTCACTACAAGATTCTGTACAAATGACAGTGACAAGTCTTATTAAAATTGCGAGATATATATATATGTATGTGTGTGTTTGTGTAATTAACTTTTGAATAATATTGTAAAATTTGCAGAAAGTCCTTTTGTCCGAGATTAATAAGTTATATGTCCAATTATAATTGCCAGATATATATGTATGTATGTGTATGTTCATTTACCTTTTGAATAGTATCATAAAAAATTTGTAGAAATTCCTTTTGTCTGACATTAATTAGTTATATGTGTAAAAATTGTAGAAGTAAATTGAATATAATTTTGCATTGAAAAAATTCTAACACTACTCTCTTGTTAAAACACATAACAGTGGATTCATCATTATTCGTTGGATACCAATTTTTGTCGGTACAGGTGAACCACAAATAACAAGAATGTGTCCATAGTACACGAATGCCCCACTCGCACTATCATTTTCTATGTTCAGTGGACCGTGAAATTGGGGTCAAAACTTTAATTTGGAATTAAAATTAGAAAGATCATATCATAGGGAACAAGTGTAGTAAGTTTCAAGTTGATTGGACTTCAACTTCTTCAAAAACTACCTTGACCAAAATCTTTAACCTGAAGCGGACGGACGAACGGAGGCACAGACGTACAGACGGACAGACGGAGGCACAGACCAGAAAACATAATGCCCCTCTACTATCGTAGGTGGGGCATAAAAATGTACAACAAATTACAAATTTTATATAGGCTTAGTATATAGAGATTGCTGAACCACAAAATCAAATATTCAATTTTCCTCTATCCATGAAAATTGATATCCATGAAAATAAATGAATCCACATTATATATAGAAATAATATAAATTAGGACTTTTTTTAAACCCACACATAGCTGTCATTACAGATCACTCATGCACATTTAATTTTATTACAAAACTATCAGTTTTTCTTACAACTTTTTCAGACATCAAAAGAAATGCTCGCTAATACATGGAAGCCTTCACTTAAGCTCTGAGACATTGCTTTTATAATAAATAATTCATAACTGGTCATGCCCAATGAAAAATCACCTTCATATATCACATGACATATAGAGATAATGAATAATTCATAACTGGTTGTATCCAATGAAAATCATCTTTTAATATCACATGACATATTGAGGTGATACAATGATTGCAAAATAAAGATTTCAGATCTCTGCTGAGTAACATTGCACATAGACCACTTAAAGCCACAATAGTTAACTTGGCCACTAACGGCCATTTAGGCAACTTGGCATGTGAGCAGTAAGGCCAATTCTGGCAAGGAAGATTTCAGCACTATAACAAGGAGTATTTGACATTCCTGTAGTGTTTATTCATCCTGTGTCTTCTTCCACCCAGGCCACTATCTGCCCCTCCCATCCTGGTACCTTATCATCATCACTCATTACCTACAATAGTAATAATTTATTATACATACAGTTTTAAGTTCGGGAGAGAATTCATCACATGATATCTTGAAATATTTAAATTCAATAAGTTAACAATACATATATAAGATGTATGGTGATCAAATTTATTTATTATATATAATATGTTTGAGTGAGAAATTATCAAATGATGACTTGAAATATCAATAAGTTATAACAATACATGTAATGTATAATTATCAATCTTATCTAATACTGAGATAAATCTGTCCTAAAAATAAATTAGTTTCAGATAAAAAAGAGAAATCACACAACTTGCATGATTTTTTACAGTCTCAACCTGTGTCACATAATTTAAAATAAACTACTGATATTTTTGTATGATGTTATTTTCTAGTGTTCGTTTTTGATAGGATAAAGGGTTAAGATTCTTTTTTTTGTTATTTGTGCAAGTAAAACTTCCTGAAATAAGTAGAATAGAGAGGATGGTGGTCGAAATTATCAGATCACAATTCATTAATTTGTCATTTAAAAAAAGAATGATGAAGAAAAATAAGATCACAAAAATACTGAACTCTAAGGAAAATTCAAAATATAAATTCCCTTATGAAATTGTAGTCATAGTAACTTTGTGTAATGCATGAAGAAATTGGTTTTTATAATTGTCACCATATGAATTACAAACATCTTTACCTCTTCCTTGACTGTTCCAAACTCTGGATCTAATGCTTTAAACGAGTATCTATAGTTCCCTTTCACACTTATATGATCTTTAAAGTCTTTCAATGTTATTTCTCCTAATCTGAAAAATAAATTATATTGGACTTTAAAAAATGTTCCTGCATGACCAGTGCCCTTTGTTTGTTAAAAAATATCCAAGTAAAACATATCAAAATTTTCTTGAATAAGTTAATCACTTTCCAAAGTTCTAGCACTGAGCAGGTCTACAAAATAGAAAATCAAATCATGGATGGCTGCTTAACCTCCAGCGGCAAATTAATATGCAAATTCAAGACGAGAACATTTTATGTAATATGACTATGATCCTTGCTTTGACGTATTTGTACTAGACTAACAAGCTGAGCTAGATTTTTAACCTGCTTGTTCACAAGGTAACAGTCCTCAGTAAGACACATCACCTTACCTAGACACATTATTCTGACTCCAAGCTGACCAGTCTTTGCACTCACTCCTTAATGCCATGTGCTTGTCGGAGAAGCAGCAAAAACTAATTTTAAAGTCTTTTGGTTTACTCTACAGGTTCAAAACCTTCAACCTACCACACTAAATTAAATGTAAAGCTTACCTTTTATGTATGGTACACATACTAGGGTTAACTGTCCTATCAGTAAAATATAGCACTTTTGTTGTGGGTTGAGGATTTAACTGTTTGGTTCTGGATGATGGATTGTCTAACTGATTTGGGGAAAAACCTGGAATTGAAATAAATTTAAAAGTTAACATAATCAATACAGTCTTATAATCAAGATAAAATTACATGGATACAAAGATCTAAAAATAACTTCTTTTTTTTTTTAATATAAATTAAAATAAATATCATTTTATTCAGAAATCATAAAAATTTATAATAAGCAAAAAGTTATTCAAATCAAGTGAATAGGTTCTCCATTTTTTAACCATGATATTTTGAAATATTTTATATGAGTTAAACAGGATTTTTCTCTAAATTATAAAAAATGAAATGGCATTTAAGTCTAAAATGACAAAATCGCATTAATAAATGCACGCAATAATTTCTGAATTTACAGTAATTCCTAATTCAAATATAATTTAATAAAGGCCAAAATGAAAATTAAATTCATGTTACAACTGCACATTTTTTCAAGCAGTTGTTTTCTATAAATGAATAGTTTTGAAATTGGCTTTATTAGGAATGAAATTGAAATAAAGTTTTGCAAAAATAATTATCAGTATTTGATCAACCAAACAAGTTTTATTCAATCTCTGCTGTGCCTTCTACATGGGTGTTGTGCAAAGAATGCATATTTTGTGCAATACTCATCCTAAAATATTGCTGATTTCCAAACTTCAATAAAAGCCTATCACCTACACTCTTCTGTGGATTTATTGATTTTTGTGTATACTTTTTTTTGGAGAATTGATAAAAAATTGTACTTTTGAATTTTTAGATATTTGATATGGTGAGGTTGCCAAAGCCTGCATACAAGCCTATAAATATTTTGTATATCTTATAAAATTTAAATTCATAGTTTGTCTTCACTGATGGAATCCCTGATGGTAAATTGGTTTATTCCATATTGGTATCATTTTAGTAGGTTTCTCTATATGAATTGGATTTTGAATAAAAAAGCATATTCACCTGAGAAAGTGTTATTCACCGCACTAAACATCACGCGCTTTTACATGCAACGTTATTTTAAAATGTTTCATGTAAAATTTGTTTTGGTATACCGGTATGTTTGTCAATAAATACATGTTCTTCTCTCGGAATATGGAATAAAACAATTACTGTCTTCTGTTTCGGTAAATATGGGGTTTAATTGACTTTTGAAAAACTGATATTCACCTCGGCCGTCAGCCTCAGTGAATATCAGTTTTTTAAAATGCAATAAAACCGTATATTTACCTCATCAAAAGACAGTAATTGTATAATATCACAAATTCTTATCATCCACAGAAATCAAGAAAAACATGCATTGGAGATTAAAATTGTAGGGCAAAATATACAAATTCAATTCTAACCAATGCCCTCAAAGTATATTTTCTGGAATATCTCTACATTTATACACATATTTACAGTGCTCCCTACACAATACACCTTTTTACAGTGCTCCCTACACAATACACCTTTTTACAGTGCTCCCTACACAATACACAACACTCACTTGTATTACTACCTGGTATAGATGTGATGGGTGATCGTCGTACATCTCCAGTCGAATCAAAATTTAAACGTCTAGAGGTGACATGTTCATATGTATTCTGAAATCAAATCCATAATTGTTTTAATTAAAACAAGTTAAACCGTGAGATTCTGCTCACTTATGATATCCCTGTTAAAAAGAAATTGGTTTACAAAAAATTGATAAATGTAAAACGACATTTCATATACATGATATAGAATGCTAACATGAAGCTTAATTCTAATATTCAGAAAGCTCTGATGTGCAGTCCTTGAAAAAAAATTTGAGAATAAAAACGCTTATTTAGTATTATAGTCAACTGTTATTTACTTTTAAAGAAAGATCATACTGTGAAAATACCCAAACTTCGAATCTTCTATACATAAAAAAATTATACTCTGGTAACCATTCCATAAAAGAATGTTTAATAAGATCCAAGATACAGTGTACTTACTTGGCCATTGGAAACAGTAGATAAATTATTAGGTTGATTTATTTTATCTAATAGTGAACAAACAAAGTGTTCTACTGAGTCTAATTTATGTTGCTGAGGATCTGAGGTTTTGAAATTCAGGCGTAAACTATGTATTGCATCACGAACAACATGAAGATCTTCTCCAGACTGAAATATGAATATTAAAAATCAAAAGTTAACAATGAAAGGGGATGTATGGCTTGTTATAAGCTTAATGAAGCTAGTAAAATGTTTTGAAATTACCAACTCATGATCAGTGTATCAATAAATAGTAGTTTTACACTCAGCAAGAATATTTTCAGAGGACAACATGTCATTGTGAAATGAAAATAACAGTATCCATAAATGGTAGTTTTACACCTAGCCAGAATATTTTCAGAGGACAAAATTTCATTGTGAAATGAAAATAACAGTATCCATAAATGGTAGTTTTACACCTAGCCAGAATATTTTCAGAGGACAATATTTCATTGTGAAATGAAAATAAAGGTTGCTTTTTAGTATGAGAACATGCTGAACCAGGTCTTAATGTTCTACTATAGCTTAAAAGGTAAAAGTCTGCAGCGATTGTCGTTTGTTGCTGTATATTATTTCTTTTGATTGTTTTTTACATTAATTACGCCATTGTTTTTCACTTTTCAATTGTTAGAAGATTGTCCTTTCAGGTTCTTGTACAGCTTTATAGTTGAAGGTGGTGTAGTGATCTGCTAACCTTCTATGTAATTTGGTCTCTGGTGGAGAGTTGTCTAATTGGTAAACATGTCACAGTTTCTGATTTTTATCTTAATGAAGAGTCTGAGCTAGTTTTCTATAAATACATTTATTAATTCTTTGACAAAGCTTACAAAATCAGGGATAATTAACATTCCAGACATACAAATTTAAGCACAGTTTCACAACAGACTCCATTTTGTACTATTATTTGGGGATTGCTCATACTATTATTATTGAAAAAGAAGAGTTATTTGTTTAAATTACTCATATCGAGAGCTATACTTACATTTCCTCCAGGAGTGGCCTCCCTTTGTTGGGGATCGCCTGTTTGTAATATTTTTCCTTCCAACTTGGCCATTCTTTTGTCTTGAGATGCTACTCTAGCAGACAATGTGGCCTGTAAAATGGAGAATCAATTAAGGTGGTAGACCTTTGTTCAGGGAGACAACTCTTTAAATCAGTTATGTGTTTGTTAAAGTCAAGTTTCATCAATGTTTTTTAAGCATTTACCTGAAACAGATTGGAAATAATCTATGTAACCTAGAAGCTTAGAATATATTTATGAAAATGGTTGACACAAACGTACTGATGATTTTAAGAGTTATTTCCTTTAACCTAGGTCTACCTCCTTAAAGAACAAATCTTTGGATTTTTGTGCAAGAAATACAAGAAAGCATATTTAATTCTTGTATTTCTTGTACAAAAATAATTATGACTATTGGAGGTAAAGGATATAAGTCAATCTTTTATAATTCTAATGATAAACCATTCAGATAGACAATACAATTTTATTGATATGCTACAACAATCATATACTATTTAGAACAAGAAAGACAACAAAAAAAAATGAATTTACACATGCCCTGAGCGATAATATTCACAGACAGACAGACAGACAGACAATATCTCGTAATTTTTGTCTTTTCTTATGTTTACATTTATTTCTAACATGAAAATCTTACCCCACGTTCTCCAACCAAGCGTAACCTCTCATGAAGGTCAGATATCTGCTGCTTTAATGCTCGTGTTACAGATTCTTTTTCTTGAATTGTGAGCTGGATATTGTTTTGCAATTGGTCAACTTTTTGGTCTCTTCTTACAATCTCCTTCTATAAAGAAAAGAACGTAAATATGTTGACTTTGGTCATTTTCCATAACTCCTTAACCTTAAACAAGTGAAAATTCTGACTGAAATCAATCATATCAGATATTTAAAAACAATCTGAAAACTAGAATTATATCTTCAAATGTTTAAATCTCCATATCAATCAATCATCCTTTTTAAATAAAATAAAATCTTAATCAAACGAAAGGTTAAATTAAATTTGTCTTTACAAATCATTCTTTTCTTTCTTCAGCCATATTTTTTTATCATAATTTATCAAATTAAAATAAACATACATAATTGTATATACTTACTCTTAAATCTGATATGGTTTTATCTCTATCATAAACCTTCATCTTTAATTCACCCTATAAATTAAGTAAAATTTACATTATTACTATTTGAAGTCAAATTCATACATCATAGTTTTTTGAATTACCTCCCTTATACTACAAAAAAAGACTTTTTGTTGAGTTTCTTTTGTTACCTATTCTGTCATTGGACTCAGACTTACTGTCATATTGCTGTGTGTTTGTTTAATCTCCATTGGCTAGAGGTATATATAAGGGGGAAGTTCTATACTTTTCAAAGATTCTTGTATTTTTCTTTCATTAATAACACAAGTCAAAATGTGTAGGTAAACTTTGCTAATACACAAGTTTCTATCATAATAAGATATTTTTTAAATTTGTAAAATATGTTGGAGCACACATTTGCAAAAGCATGAACAATTATTTCAATCTTTAAAACTTAAATTTTGATAATTCTACCTTTTCAGATTCTAAAGACTGTTTTTCAAAGTCTCTGCGTAGAAGTTCAGCCCTTAATTGAGACAGCTGTTCCTCTTGGTCAGCCATTCTTTGTTGTAGACCTGACTTTTTACCCTGTAAATGCATGCAGTCGTTCTTTGTCCGAGACAAATCTTCACGTAAATCTGAACACACCTCCTGTGTCTGTATCAATTGACTTTCTAGTATCACCTAAAAAATATTAATATTTATTCAATAATAGGAAAAAATCACATGTGTTTATCACTTCTATTTGATATTAAAACATGAATGTGTCCCTAGTACATGTATGCCCCATCTGAACTAACATTTTCTATGTTCAGTGGACCGTGAAAATGGGGTAAAAACTCTAACATTAAAATAAAAAAGATCATATCATAGGGAAGATGTGTACTAAGTTTCAAGTTGATTGGATTTCAACTTCATCAAAAACTTCTTTGAGCAAAAAATTTAACCTGAAGCAGGACAGAAGGATGCACAGATGGACAGACATACAGATGAACGAACAAACGCACAGACCAGAAAACATAATGCCCATAAATGGGGCATCTAAATAATAGACAAGTTTGATTGGTTTAATTTCTAGGATATTAGGACTTACCATTTGTTCAGCAGGAGAAGAACCAGATATAACCTGTTTAGGACTATCTTCAGCACCATCTGGTGGTTCCCCACACAGCAACTACAAAAAAAAGATTACAAAACTATTTACAAAATATATTGGAATAAAATTGAGAATGGAAATGGGGAATGTTTGTTTATGTAATATATACGTGTTTCTCGTTTCTCGTTTTGTTTATATAGATTAGACCGTTGGTTTTCCCGTTTGAATGGTTTTATACTAGTAATTTTGGGGCCCTTTATAGCTTGTTGTTCGGTGTGAGCCAAGGCTCCGTGTTGAAGGCCGTACTTTAACCTATAATGGTTTACTTTTTTTAAATTGTTATTTGGATGGAGAGTTGTCTCATTGGCACTCACACCACATCTGCCTTTATCTATATAATGTGTCAAAGAGACAACCATCCGACTAAAGAGCAGATGTATGAATGACTGATGACTCAAAATGTTGTACCTTTAAAATAGTCTTTCAAAATGTAAGAATATAACTGAATTTTTACACCCCTTTAATATTTCTCGTCAATATAATCCTTTTGTTATTGCTCTAGTTTCTGATCTGTCCATAAATTGCAAAGCTTACTAAATTAAAACTTCCACTTATATTTCCCCTTTACTGGGCCCTTCCCCAAACATGCCAAAGTACCTGGAAACCAGTGTAGTATTTTATTTATTTTTATTTATTGCCTTTTTATTTTTCTCATTTACTGTGTATTTTTTTATTTGAATTGTTTGATTGAAACTTGAATACCCCAGCCTAAAAAATGATGGTAGGAATTTTGAATTTTGAATGGGGACATATATTTGAAACCCCCTCCCTTTTTTAATACTGGGTTGGAAACTCCCTACTTTAAAAAATGGCTAGATCCGCCCCTGCATTTTCCATGTTGGAAAATCATACTACCTGTTATGTTAAATACTCAAGTAAACCAGTATATTTGATGTATGATTTTTTTATTTTTGGTGTTTTAACGCCACTTGAAAGCATTTAGGCTTTTTCGTGGTGGCCAGTTTTTATTCGTGGAGGAAGCCGGAGTGCCAGGAGAAAACCACCTACCTTCCATTAGGAGAACTGACAATCCTGACAATCCTAGTCAATTAAGATTGAAGTCGAGTGAACCTGCACGAGCGGGGTTCGAACTCACAACATCAGTGTTGACTGGCTAGTGATTACAGTAGTAACTACTTAGACCATTCGGCCACTGAGGCCCCCCTTTGATGTATGAAAACAAACAGCTTTCAAAATTAATCATAATATCTTTCACTAGTTACTATTAACTTCTCAGAGATGCACATGACGAGACTTACCAAATCTTGCAATTTTAGGAGTTCTCGTCTTGTATTAGACATGGCATCAGAGAGTTCCATATACTCCTGTAGCAGATCTTCGTATTGAGCTCTGTCCACAGTGTTGCTCCCACTATCTTCTAACTCTGTACCACTGTCTTTGGCTATTAAAAATAAGACAAATTTATAATGACCATACGAATTTGAAATTCTTTACCCCAATACTTGACCACAAATAATCAGCAACTAATTAACATAACTTTTTATAATGGATGTAGATATTTATATCATTTAACAATACACAAGATACAGTCAAGACATTAATTTACAAATACAAATTTTATCAAAATTTATAAAAAGCAATATACAGGCATGGTTCCAGGATAAACCTACACATATGCGAAGACGAGGACAATTTGTAACGACCTTGATTACCCATCAGGCTACACATATACCCAACATTTCTTTTTACTCATGGTGACATAAACTACAATCTAATACTGGTTTTAAAGAAATTCTCTTTTAAATGTATTGTTTCTCCTCTAAACATACCTTATTAAAGGAATTAAGTAAACAAATTATGCTGTTATGCAGTTTTCAGCAAAAGAAACCACGATCAATTATAGAAATCATGAAACACATACCAGTAATTCAAAAAGAACATCATTTGAAATTACATATATATACAAGTTCAAACATAATTTATTTATCACTAACATACTTTAAACATTACTACAAAAACATAGAAATAAACTCACCATAGACCTGGTCAGATGATTTACTTTTAGAGAGGCGACTTTCTTTTGGACTAGATGTATCAGTTATGCCAGGACTAAATCTTGACGAGGACTGTGGACTTTTGTCAGCACTGGCCCCATCGCCATCATCCCGACTGAAAACTCTAGTCCTATCACAGTTAAAGCTTTGATCTGAGTCACTCAAGTGCTCTGAACTACTTCCCTCATGGTATGTACGCCTGAAATGATATCAAAACATTCTTTTGACTCAAAATATATCTAGAGGACTTTCTTCTATGTCAATCTCCATCTGATATCGGTCAGTGAACTGTACCTTGTCCAAACAACTAGCCAACCATTCAGGTTAACAACTATGTTGTTGAAAACTTGCCAATCTAAAATTTTAATACACATACTTTAAGAATGATCTCATCACCAATATATTTGTAAGATTGTTTTACTTACTGTGGAGTTATTTATTTTTTCATGGATAAAGAATTTGTTTTTTCAAGAATACTTGGATTTCTATTTGTTCCTGAATCTGCTTACAAGCCAATCAAAAGTTTTTACTTCGTTGACCATATAAATTCTTGGGTCACCTTAACCCACGAAATCAATGAAAATTGGTATCCAAAGAAAAATAATGATTCCACAGAAGTCAAATCAATTGTATTTCCTTACCTAGACCAGATCAACCTATGTTTTGGTGCAGTATAACTAATATTGTTCCACATTTTTTATTTTATGTATAATCCAACTTTAACCACTAAACAGAATTGTCTACCTTCCGAGAAAAAATTGTATTTCTGTAATTCTTGAAAATTTAATCCATATGCATCTGAAAATCATGCAATTTATAACACTACTATTCTATAACTAAAGATCAAAACATCTTTAATTTAAAATTTTTAAAACACTTTTTACTGGTAAGAATACAGATACCATAATACATTGTACATGTACAATCCTTAATACTATTTTTCAAGAATACATTTCTTAACAAGAAAGACTTATGCTTTCAAAACGTAATTCTGTTTAACCTAACCTCCTTTTCAATATGTATAACTTTAAGTTTTGCCACCTTTTGCTAACTTGAAAGTTCATTTTCCAAATGTAAGCATATTTCTGAACAAGTAAATTGAAAACAATGACATCTGTTCCCACATGTACAACAAAAGTCAACAATTCATATCCATAATTATACCTGAAATTACATTCCATTCTAATACGATTAACAATATAAATTTACAAGTTATTTTTTCCACATGATAACTGTATTAAAAAACGGCAAATACTTACATTCGCAAGAAATACCCACAAGTTATTTTTTCCACATGATAACTGTATTAAAAAACGGCAAATACTTACATTCGCAAGAAATACCCATGGGAAAACATTTTAGTAAAACTTTATAATAACTACATAAAATTGACTAATATTTGACAGGTGTATATTTTACCTGCTACAGACACCTATGACTCAAGTGTATACTACCACCCTGCATCCCAGTGACATGAAAATTATTATTTACATTGTGTTCCACATGACTGATCACAAATGTAAACAATGTTTCCCCAATGGCACAGTTACTGTGACAATGAGATGCTTTTATCTCTTTATGAATGATCTGTCTACTTTTCCATGTAAATCTATTATCAAAGTTAATGTAGCATAAATATATACTAAAGGTTAATTTCCTAAGATATTGTAAAAAGCTTCAAGTTGCGTTACACAGCATATATAACTTAGAGAGGTGAAACTCAATGTCAAAATGTTATCAATTATATAAACTTGTGTTTCCTACAGACTTGAAAAAGAAAAATATTACCCAGTAATCTTTCCCGGAAAGAAAATGAGTTGACATTTCTACGTGCTAGTTGTGTTTTATCATTCTTGAGGTATCAATTTTGTTCATTTTTGTAGGGAATGGAAAACAGTTTACTCTGAAAACACCAAATGTTCAGCATAGCATAAATTTTCAATAGGCTTATATACAAACTTTAGCATGAGCACAAAATTATATATTTTTTAAACCACAAGTTTTCCAAATAGGCTTGTATACAAACTTTTTCATAATCACAAGTTTTTCCTATATCCAGCAAAAATGATACATTTTGCACCCACGAAAGTAACTAAATCCATATAAACAATTTCTAACTTCAACTAATGTAATAGCAAATCTGTATTTAATATACAGTGTAAATTGTATCATTTAGTACATCAACTACTATACAAGTCTTACAAAGAGTTTAAAGTTTTACATGTAATGGTACATTGTATCATATAGGTGCAATAATACAATCAATACATTTAAGTATACACAGTAATAAGTACACAATTATATATACAATCAGCAGAAGCACACTTTATATATACCGATCAAAAACGAAGTCTGAATATACCATATCATCTCTCCTCCTCATCTTCATGAATATATTTAACAATCCAGAACACAGAAATCCAAAACAACTCATATCTTGCACAAACTTTACTAATTATGCAATTTCATAGACACAAAAGAATTTCTAAAAATTCCTTGATTATCACAAGATGAGCCACTCTGCCAAAAATTTATCCATCCTAAAACAGATTGTAGAACCTGTGATAAAGATCTGATACATGTAATAACACATTAATTAACCAATTAGTAAATGTGGTTAAGCCTTACCAAATTCTACACATGTATCGGTCTATGCTGTGCATCCCTTCATCTTTGTCCAGTTAATCTGATTAAAGATATCATGTCCACTCCAGGGAGTCCAGAGATAATACACTTAGCCAAGGGGATCTTGATGTGGAACTTTATCAAGCATTAAATAGCTATACAAAAGATCTCCCTTTCAGTTAAATATTCTACACCCCTCAGCTAGCTTAATGAACTCTTCTACCGACTGATCGAGCCAGCCCAACAAAGTTTTCAAGGGGTGTTAAGTTTAATGAATGGATAAAAATATCTATTTGTATCAGAATCAACACTAGGACACACTAATCCTATTTAGATATGAGGTTACCCTATTCAGAAATCAATTATCCCAACAACATCAAAATATTGGATTGTTATTCCAATATTTTCCCACTTTTCATAATCAAATAAATCTTCAAACTATATCTGGTTTCAATAGTAAATTAGCCATTAAATAAAACACAAAAATGATTATTACTTTAACATCAAATAAATGATCTTAGTTATTCAATAAATATTTGCATAACTTTCTAGTTACAAATCAATTTTCGTATGAAACATACCTCATCATATATGACCCAATTTTTTAATGATGTAATTTAGTTTGTTCTGTTATTAATTGATTTGTTTCTGTTTTCAAATTAATTTACAATTTTATTTTAATTCTAATTTTGAAAAAAATGACTGATAAAAATAAAGGTTGCACATTTAACGTTTCTTTCAAGAAATAAAATGTTTGTTAACTGTTTTTTTAATGAAATAAATAAATATCAACATATCTCTTCTTAATGAGTGTTATAACTTCACATACTTAGGATAAATAATATTCTAGGGATACCAATTTCCCTGGATATTTTGGGTGTAGGTTGTAAACCATGAATTTAAATATCAAACGAAATACCAATTTTCTATAGACTATAAAGTATGTAGACTTTTGGAAAACGAAAAAATTAAAAAGCCATGAATGCTCATCTTTTTTTTATACCAAATTTACTAATTATGAAATCCACATTATTTAAGGAAAAACTATTGTCTCTTTGACACTATCCCATTTCCATTCTCAATTTTACATAATGCACTGCGGGGTGGGGGTGGGGGTGTAGGAGGGGCCCTGATCCCGAAATCCCGGGCTTAAAAACACAAAATCCTGAGGGTCCCGAATTTAATTAAATTTCAATTCCGACATCCCAATTTTCAAAAGAAAAAAAATTTCTGGATCCCAAAAGGGTCAATCCCTAAATCCTGAGCTTAAAAACACCTGATCCTGAAGTCCTGATAAAGGTCCTATCCCCCCTCACTGGTTCCTTTTTCATAGTAGTACCAAATGGAAGAGATATTCTTGAATACCATTTCCATTGGAATTTTTTTACACCATCAGTTTCCACTGAAATAAAGGGTATAGAATATTTGTTCCAATGCGAACAGATATTATAGCATTGTTTACAACACAGATTCCAGAGGTTCCTCTTTTACAATGTGGGTGGAAAAAATGTACAATGACAGTGTTTCTAAATTCAGTTCAACCCATTGGTATAGTATAAAGCAGGATTCTTATTTATACCAAATTAAAATATTTCTTGTCCTGAGAAAAAATAAAAGATTCCCTTAATCAATTACATGAATTTAAACTGGAGTTTCCTAGTAAAAAATTTAATCTAAAAATTTCTATTATATCAAAAATAGTTTTTTTCTATATATATATTAGACACAAAATTACACATAATTTCTCAATTATTTTAATCCTCAATGTGTAAGCCTTGTTTCAAGCATAGATGTAAATACCCATAGCATAGACATTACATCTATGTTTCGAGGGACATTTGTCAAATTTCATACACATGGATTTGATAGAACCCTATTGAAGAATTAGATGTAATTGTGATAAATTTGAGCAATCAACCAAGTTCTTGTAGCATGCATGACGATGTGATGCAATACAGAAAATTGCACATATGTATGCACTACTTAATAAACTAAATTGTAACAAACCTTGTGTAGGCTACAACAAACCACATTTCCTTTCAACCATCACACCATTGATAACTCCCATAATTAGCATGATAAATTATATAATGTACATATCAACCCTTCTCTGTATACAAACTTGAACTCTGACCTTAACATTAAATGTCATTTTGTTTGTCATTTGAAGACAAAAAGAGAATCAATCACATTTGTCAATCTTTGCCTATCAAGTAATCAAAACAAATTCAATTCAACACATAAATCCAACACATGGATAAATCATTACTATCAGTCTAAGAATCTCATTTGAAGTTAATTACCAAGACATTTTCATAGCTTTATGGTCAGCTTAAATAAATGTTGAAGTCCACATATCAAAACATCTCATTTTTTTATTATTCTGGATGCACATATTTTTTGTCATGTTCCATGGTATTTATATGCATCTTGTAAATTTCAATCATCAACACTTTAGATTTTTCTTTCAGAAATCGGAAAAAATCCAATTTTATTCAGCATACAATGAAAATATGTCAATTATATGCAATCTGTTGCAGTATTAATAAAACTGATACATTCCTTCAATAATTGACAATTTGAATATCGGTACATTTGCAAATCGAACAAGTCAGATGTAAAATTGTAGATTTATATTCATGGTCCAAACTAAGTGGTCAAAGAACATAATATATCAAATACTACCAGTCTGCACCAAAATCTTTTCCGACATCTAAGTTGAAGTCCAATATTCCGATATTTTTCTAACTAGTCTAAGCAAAGTTTTTTCAAAAATTAAATAGGCTGAAAAATATTTTTTACTAATCTAGTGGCTAAAGGTGCAGAATGCACTACGATTTCTCTCTCTATTTTACTATTTCTTTTTGCCTGTCTTATTAACTTCACCAGAGACAGATATGCATGCACCGTCACTAAGAATGTTTTTCATCTTCCTGTCTGATAAATTTCCTAATTTCATATCAAATATCAAAGACATTGTGTATATATGACGTTAATGAAGTATGTCCATGACATGGTCAGGTGAATGGGTCAGTTGAGAGGATAAACACATTAGACATGCTACCTAAATTAATTAGGAGAGAACCACTATCTGGGAGCATTCATCTGTAAATATTCCATCATCTTTCAGTTAATTAAATCTCATTCTCGTAGACTTGTTGTAGGGAGTTAAATTTTCACCTTATAGACAAGACTACAAATAATTGATGGTGTAGATCACTTCTTGTAATGGTAAACAGAATTTATTGCTACACTGCAATGTCAGGAGTATAAGTATTGCAAAAAGACTAAATATCTTTTCAACAGCTGCATGGCTTCCAGAAATATGTCTTTCCCTGTTCACAAAAATCTTTTGATTAAAAGAGAGGCGAAAGATAATAATTTTAATAAAATTAGGGATATTCAAAACTTTGAAAAAACTAAAGACTGAGCAACAAGAACCTCACCCAAAACAGGGGCTGGTCTCAGGTGCTCTCTCAAACAGATTTCAAGTATAAAAAAAAACTAGGATCTAAAATATTCTGTAAAAAAAAGAGTTGCCAATAATGATATTGAATACTCAGACACAAAAACATTTTGGATCTTGGGTGGTTGTCAGTGTAAATTATGCGAATAACTGATCAGAATTATTCAAAATTTGACCAAAACTGATGTTTCAACGCAAATAATGCATACTTAAAGAGTCAATACTTCGTTATTTTAATATCAGATCTGCGTAAATGAGGTTACTGTGGATACATTATTATTCGTTCGATACCAATTTTCGCAGGTTTTCTTGGTACAGGTGAACCACAAATTTGAATATTCAACGAAATACAAATTCTCTATAGACTTTGTATGCAGAGATTAGCAAAACCACGAAATTTAATATCCACGAAAATGCAAGTTTTACCCTATGCAAGAAAATTGATACCCTCGGAAATAAATGAATCCACAGTATTTTGTAATTTATATTATATCATAACTATTTATATGTGAAATTTGTAGTACTATAATATGGCTTGATTAAAAAAAACCATTGAAATCTGATGGCCAATACTAAGCCTTCATGAATTTACTCCTTTTAATGAAAATTGCCACTGGTACAATATATAGAATGTAAAAAACCCCAGTTCATTCTAGGTACATTTCTAGTTTGGAATTAATGACAACTAATCGTCAATTATATATTCTCATAATAAAGGAGTAACTTGGTACATTTTCTGTTTTTATCTTAATAATAGTTATTATCTGTGCATTTAGTCATATTAATAAACATGTAATAATCTTATTTTGAATATGTTGTAACACATTTATAAAAGAGTCAGTGCCCTAAATATCAGTCCTGTTTGCAAAATAAAAATATTCAAAAAACACCAAAAGGCATTTAATGAATAATTCAATCTGCTTTTAATTAATTTAAGCTATTGAACTGATAAAGATGCTGCCATTTAAGGAGGTAGACCTAGGTTAAGGGAGATAACTCTTTAAATCAGTCAAGTGTTTGTAAAAGTCAAGTTCACCAATGTATTTTAAGCATTTACCTGAAACAGATTGAAAATAATCTATGTAACCTAGAAGCTTAGAATATGTTTTTGAAAATGGTTGACACAAACGTACTGATGATTTTAAGAGTTATGTCCCTTAACCTAGGTCAACCACCTTAAAGGTCCCATGGAGCAATAAACGTTTGTTGTAGTTACATTTTATTTGATTTCACCACTATACATGATAATTTTTTCATTCAATCATTTTTTATAATTTTTAGTTTTGGTTTCATTTTTTTTTTTAATTTAGTCTCAGAGTCAGATTCCCTATCATTTTTTTTTTATAATTACATCCCCAACTGTAACTTTAAATATTTTGCAGCCAAAGAATTAAAGAATAAAAATTAAATCATTGCAAGCAATTTTTAACTACAGAACTACATTTTTTTTTAAGAGAACACTAAATAAGCAAATAACATATTTCTCACAAATCAATTTACAATGCTCATTCTTGCTGTTCCCTGTCTATTGACTATAAAATATTTTACAAATAATTTCCAAAAGACTATTTATAAATTTTGACATGACATACCACAAGAAAACATAAAGAATAGCATTATTCATCTTTATATTTGTAAATTTTTGAAATTCTCCTGATTGTATTTGACATTCAGATTACCTTATTAGAAAGTAAATCCTAAGAACTACTGGTACAAATAATAAACAAACAGAGACCTGTTATTTGTTGTGATGTATGTTAGATATAGTATTTATGATTTATAGTTAGCCGACATGAAACATCCTGGGGTAGTTTAAACTCATATTATTAAAAGTTTTTATCCGATCAAATTATCTTTTTTATTGTCCCGTGTATTACATTATCACCATTAAGCCTCAGGGCTTTTTCACAAATCAACAACTTTACCAAAAATAAAAATTTTCAACTATTATTTCTATTTTTGGAAATTTATTGAAATTTTTAAGTATTTCTTTCCTCTTTCTCATTTTTTGAAATGTTTATGCTATCCATTAAGAGATTTATTTGTCAATTAATGTGTCAAATTCCGAGTACCTTCAACAATGAACGGGCGGAACAATGCTTACTCCCTCTAATTCAGAATAAAAAGGGTGATTAAGTTTCAGGTAATCCTTTTATCATTGTCACAAGAACTTGTACAAAAACACTTCAATTCTGTATATGACAACTTTAGCCTTAAGGATAAAGACAGAACGTAACATCTTCGACACCTGCTTACTCTTAACTCCATCATTCATAAATACTGTTCTATCGATTAGTTCAACCATTTTCTATGTTTAATTTTTCAGTCAGTTCAATCGTGATTCCAAACATATGTAGAGATATTTTTTCAATAAGTTACTATAATATTTTTTTCGGAGACTCCATCATCTACTGTAAATCCATAACTTATTTGCAATATTGTAGTTGTTGACAAATGGACCAAATTGGGAGAAACAAATGTAAACGCTATCAAAATTCAAGATGAAAGATTTCATTTTTGAGAAAAACCTTGCTATCATGTTGAAAGTTTTGCAAAAATTATGACATTGCAAAATTTTTCTGAATAATCAATATGAAAAAACTTAGTCTGAACTTTATACATACATAAACAATACAATGTGTTTTCACCATTCAACAGTTACCAGTGATATTAACCTGTATGTAAACAAGAGTTACCTACCTTCTATCACTATAATTATAAGATGATCTATTTCTTCTGAAACTATTACCAGCTTTTGCAGCATTCCTTCTAGCTTCTGCCAACGCTGCTGATGCTCCCTGCAAACAAAAACAACAGCGTTGAGGAAAATTGAAAATAAAAAAAATTATGTGTTTGTCACCACACTCGTAAATTTTAATCATGCCATTATCATTCTGAAATCTTTGATGCTTTAAAAAAATAAGCAGATGTAGTAGGAAAGATCTGCCATTGTAAAAATGATGTAGATATAAGCAGCTAAACAACCTTCAACAATGAGTAAAACTTGTAACTCATAGTAAGCAATATATAACACGGACGTGGAAAAATGTTAAACAATTCAAACAAGAAAACCAATGCCCTGATTTTTTTCCTATGATTTTGTAATATCTAAGGACAAATAATGCTTTAATTTGTTAATATGTTCAGTAAAAAAAAACCTGTATGAAGCTTGCAAATGAATCTGTTATAAACAGATGCTTCAAATTTGAAGCAAATGTAAATCTTAAAACAATGTGACTTAGGAATACACGCACATCTTGCTATTATCATAATTATTACTGACATAAACTGACAAACATCTTTATCATTTCACTAAAATAAAGCTATACCCTGTCAATAAGTGTTAAACATAGAATCATGATACCACATGAGAAGCATAGAATATGGAAGTTCTCACATTATTATAAGATTAATTCACATTAAAATGTGTATGGGGTCAACAGGTCAAACATTTTATAATTTGCTATGTTTTAAGTCACTGATTGGTTAATTTCACTTTTCTGACTGTCAACAAATTGATGGAAAGTGAATATCATTTCAATTACAAAATTCCATCATGACATGTACATTGAGCAGGAATTTATTTGTGACGTAGAATTTTCACATTGAAATATATAAATAAATAATATTCACTTTATTTCAGAATTGAATACTCTTTTTGAGTGTAAAAGTGTTAACCAAAGCATCTTTAGTATAAACAACAAAATGTGTGCCCATTTAACACTTTTCAACTACCAAGAGAAGTATTCAAAATTATAATTACAATTTTATTCTGCAAATATGAAATTATGATAGATCAAATTGTGTAACTGTTGTTGTTGACAGTTGCATTTTATTGAGAAAATCAAAGTGCTTGTAAGCACTGAAGTGTAAAGATTGCGTTTATTTATCAGTGGGAAGTAAAATTAAATATTGCATTGTTAATAAAGCATTGGTTGTAGTTGATTCAACTATAAACTACAATTCTGGACAATGGGAGATAACTCCAAATTAGGATGACTTTAACAATGACATCATTAATATTTTTAGAACAGCTTTCAGATTTCTGCACCTTGCAAAAGTTATGTAATGTTCTTGACATGTGTAACATAGTTGAAGATCTGAGCAATATATTTACTTTGATAAATTTCTGTAAATGTTCATGGATAGGATGTGTAGAATGTTATGATCAACACACTATATTTTGTGTATCAAAATAGGAGTGATAAGCCTTGGAAGATTTAGATATCAAGTCAGTGATATAGGGTTTTGGAATGTCACATGATTGTTGTCAGCCAATCAAAATTGTATTATGGATCGGATTGGAAAACACAAGGAATATCACTATTGTCATAGAAATCAATTTAAAATTTGATTTGTGACAAAATAAACATAACATTGTATAACAAAATAATATACTTGACAGGAAGACAGCATAGCATGTATAATTTAATAAACATCAAATAGTGGTTATTAATTTTTTTGAGTCCCATACCCTAAGTGTTATTTTTTTTTTATAAAAAAAACATTCTATCAACCTGCTTTTGAGTTGATGGGCAGAAATTTATATAGATTAGACTGTTGGTTTTCTTATTTGAATTGTTTAACATTAGAAATTTTTGGGGCCCTTTATAGATTGCAGTTCGGTGTGAGCCAAGGCTATGTGTTGAAGGCCATACTTTGACCTATAATGATTTACTTCTAAAAACTGTGACTTGGATGGGGAGTTGTCTTATTGTCACTCATACTACATCTTTTTTTATATCTATATAATATATAGATTTTAGAAGATGTGGTATGATATATTAAACTGCACAAACCAAAGTATGGAAAAGAAAATCCAAACAAATGGCATCTCTGACATTCTAAGGCAGACAGAGAATAAGACATGAATGGTAACAACACCACATATCCTTACCTGAGCTATACCAGTAACACTAGATCTCTTACTGTTGGATTGTGTGGAATGTTTGACACTTTGTGGTTTAAAATGGGCCGCTAATGCTAATATCAATCTCATAATAGACTTCAGATTGCCATCCACAATATCTGAAAAACATTTAATGACAAAAGTTTTATCACTAGTGTATACATGTATTTTATAACATAATTTGGACACTATACTTCTACTACAACATGTACAAGCAGTTTTCTGAATATATATGGTAATTTTACTGTTTCAAGTAACCTTAAGATCATAGCTGTAAAAAAGTTACTACTATCATTACTCAGCTAGTTTAATACTCAGTAGAATGAATTAACTAATGAATTCAGACCTGACCACTGCTTTAAGAACACAATGAGAACATCATCCATTAAATTTCTTATTTTCAGTCTAACATATGGTAGTTAAGGTACCCCAATGAATACTTATCTTCTATTCATTGAATTCTAAACTCAATTTTCTGTATTTAATTGCATAAAATTTGGACAGGACAATTCGAATTTCAATTCTCCTTGTTCAATCACAGGACAATTTCTTATAAACTGTTGCTTCATTTTCTATGAAAAATATTTCTGGCACTTTGATTCTTTCTAGTATAAATAAAATTTATTTATTTTTTTACTGGATGGATAAATTTAATAGTTTTCAATTTAGCAATTTTACCAAGATTATCTTTTATGTTTCTGTTATTTTTATTGATCTAATAAACATTAAAAAACTTTTCAATTTTATAAAATACATAATACATGTATTGTTATTATTACCTGACAGAACTGTGCATAATTCATCGGGAAATTGTTGAAAAGAAAGTAATTTGCATAAACTACAGAGTAATCCATGTGGTAATCAGGGAAATGAACAAGCTTATATGCAGGATTAATGAACCATGATGGGAATAAAAAAAAATTAAATTGTGGTAAAATGCTACACACAAATTTGAATTTTTATAATCTTGTCCGATTAACATGATTAATGTAAATTCAGAAATTATTGTATTCATTTATTATTGTGATTTTTGAAGATTAGACAAAAATGCCAGATTAGTTATTGAGATTACATCATTTCAGAAAAATCTGCATACATATATATGAATCGGATATCAGAATGCAGGTACTTGTCAATGCCATACAGTATTACTTATCTAGTCCCATTATTTGCGTTAATTAAAACATCAAAATTATTTCTGAATTTACATTAAATAATAAATTTAGTAGTCACACTTCATACCCTTTTGTATTTGCTAATTAATTTTTACAAATAACATATTCAGTTTCCTGTTGCATTACCTTTAGGATTAGTATGATGCATCCTGATTCTGTTGGTAGTCATGTAATGTAGAATTCTTTCAATGTTCTCTCTCATTTCACCGTAGGTAGAGGGACAAAGATGGACACCACTCATGTGCTCTCCTCCTAAAACATAATTTACAAAATACATATTGATGATGAACAAGTGAAACTGTGAGCTTTTGCTCACTGATGACACCCCACTCGCCCAGGAAGTTGTTGAGTTATGAATCTGAAAATGCATCACAGGGTATAGCTGTTTTATATTCATTATGTAAACCCTGAAACAAAATTTCAGAAATCCTTTTGATGTAGTTCCTGAGAAAGATGCGACCAAAAATATTAATGGTACGGATGGAGGGACAAACAGATGGACAGACAAGGTTAAACAGCGAGTATATCTCACAGTTTTAAAGCTGCCGTATAAATATTGATGTTTTTCAATAATACACATGTACATGCTTCAGAACATAAATGCAAATTGAGAATGGAGAATGTGTCAAAAAGATAACAACCCACCAATAGGTCTTCAATTTTAACATGTATATGAAGTTTCCCAAACAACATCAGTCCAGTACTGACATCTTGTGTGAGAAAAAAGTACTATTTACTATTGGAAAATCAAATATCCAGAATGTTCAAATCATTTTGAAGAAATGAAATGTCCCAACCTCCAGACATAAAGTTGAAAAAACAGATGAGTCTTGCATTTATTTTTATAAGACAACTTTGTGCACATTATATTTTGTTCACTAATGCAATGTTGGTGCACTAATCTTATATATACACCTAAGAACTACACAGCCAGCATCATGGATGTTCTAGTACATGCAGTTGTAAAATTCTAATGTCATTAACAGAATAGATGGTCAAAGAATGTTTACATTCTCCAGCTCTGTATTGATTTTTATCTGTATTACAAACTCATGAATCAATATATAATACACTATATAAATTTATCAGCAATTGGTACATTTTCTTTTGGATCCTTTGCCTAATATTTCTTGAGATCATGGATATGATGTGATACTCTTAAACTTGTATGAAGCAATGATGTCAAATACATAACATGTGGGTTGATGTCTACAGATTTGACAATGAATGCATGCAATTAACATGATTAACATTAATAAAACCTAACAACTATCTAAATGCTTTGAAGCAATTAAATAAAATCATCATAGATACCAGGACTAGATACAAAAGACTCATCAGTGACGCTCGAATCCAAAAAACTTTTAAAAAAAACAAATAAATTACGAAGTTGAAGAGCATTGAGAACCAAAATTCCTAAAAGTTTTGCCAAATACAGATAAGGTAATCTATGCCTTTTTAAAAGAAGTGTTTTTATCTACTGCCTGTAGTTTCATATTCAATTTAATGTTCACGAAACAATTTGTTAGGACAAATTGCTTATAAAAATATAATCATTTGATAATGGGATTTTAATTTTTTGATTCTTTGATTCGATTTTTTTCAGCTCACCCTATATATGGGGTTCAATAGTTATGTTTGCCTATACTCAGTTTCAACAAAAAATACCATTATTCTATACGTGTAGTCATGTACATGAATGAACACACATGACTTATTATCTACATGTACATGTACCTCTAAGAGTCAAAATGTATTTTTTTCAAAAGATATTAAAAATAAAGGTAGACCTATTAAATTTCTTTTCAGCATTTAAGCACAACACTAAAGTAAAGCACTATATAATAACAAATTATAGCTTAGAATCTTAAAAAACAACTCATCTATTATATCATGTGTAACTAGATACATGTAATTTGATAAAAGCTTTACATTGTTAACTGTAATTTTCTGTCATTGGAGTATACTGTCACTAAGACACTGACTTTAAGTTTTCACCTTTTATGATCATTTACTGATCAGATTTACTTTTCAAAGTTGTTTATTTTTCAAAGTAAATTACAAAACCTTCACCTAGTTTTGAAAACCTTATGATTACAATAAATGGTGGTAAATCACTAGAACTTTATGTGCTAGTTGCAAAGAACAAAACAATTTAAAATAGTCAATCTCTACTAAATGTACTGTACAGTTTGTATTTACATTGTGTCATAGATCAAATTTATTTGTTCAGTATATGTTCACTTGTGTTAATGTCTTTTGATTGACTTACGCCAATTCAATTGATATTTTATAGTGTGTTTTAAGTTGTGATGTTCTAAGTCAGGAATCTGATGTTCAGTTGTTGTTGTTTGCTGATGTACATGTGGTTCTTGTTTTTTATATATATATATATATATAGAGAGAGATTAGACGGCTGGTTTTACCGTTTGAACTGTTTTACACTAGTAATTTTTGGGGCCCTTTATAGATTGCTGTTTGGTGTGAGCCAAGGCCCTGTGTTCAAGACTTTGACCTACATTTTTTGTACATTTGTATAACAGTTTTTTTACAAGTTGCTATGTTATACTTGGATCGAGAGTTGTCTCATTGGTACTCATAACACATCATCTTATATCTATGTATACATGTATAGTAAGTAGAGAAAATGCTTACCAACTATTTCTATGAGCTCTATCATAGCTACTCCGTCTTTCATATCATTGCGTAGATCTTCGATCAGGCGAACACCAGGCTTCTTTTTCAACTGGGAGTTTACCCAAGCAACATATGCTTGTAGTTGTTGCTGAAATTAAAAAAGTTATACATGTATATTTATCTCCTATAAAATATGGCTTGTTCTAAAATCCTCATTAATTAAATTTGCAGAAAAATAAATAACTGGGATATGGCATTCAATTGACATATAATTATACAATAACAAGCAGTGAATGTATACAAAATGTAACCTTTTTTTTTGTCTGTATATATATATTCAGTTTTACTTCTTTTTTTAATTAGCTTTGCTTTTAATAATATCATTTTTATAGATATTGACAATTTGATGTATAATTTACTAAATCGCACAACTTTGACTCTAAAACTGATTAGTAATATATATACATATGGTAACCACAAAAGATGTACTATATATAGATATAAAAATATGTGGTAGGCCTAGGTGTGCCAATGAGACAACTCTCCATCTGAGTTACAATTTGTTAAAAAGTTTTTAAAAGAAGACAAGATCTCATCTGAAGACTATAATTTTATCTAATAATTAATTTAAGTAGGACTTTAGTTGCTGTGTCATTCTGGGATATGTATTATAAGTATGTACATGTATGCTTGGGAAAATCTAGTGCCATGTTTTTTGCAATAGGGATATTGCTCCTGAGGAAACATGCTTATAAATTGTATATTCATTTATATAGAAACTACATTCCCTGTTTCCATGCTCAATTCTGCATTTGCATAAGCTCAAAAGGAAATAAGGGCATTTATCTTATTTTGAAATCTATTGTTTTGTTACTGACATGTTCCTGTTTCAACAGATTTGACAAAATGATTAATTATTATAGTATTTAAAGTTGCAATGATACATTTTGTAAATACTGGCAACTACTATTTAATTTAAATGTACTGTATCTTATAAAATTAATAAATTATGAAAAAGCAGTGTGTGTGCATAGACATAAAAGGAATAAATAACCAATAAATACAGTCATTTCTGGGTTGCCAACTGTTGAAAGGAATCCAATACAATGTAATAGCTATAATTTTTCATTAACTCATCAAGTTATTGATTTTTCTAAAATCTACTAAACAATGTGACTTTGAGGTACTTCATTACATTAATGAATTGTTCAAACATACTTCTGGTATGTAATTTATGCTAAGGCAAACAATCAAAGTGTATATACATGTACATTTACACGTACATAAAAGTTTTCAACTTTGTTTGATATGTTTGACCATGTTTGATAAAAAAAAGTATGAACAATTTAAATTGTGGACATGCCCTAAATGGAATCTATAAATATTGACTTGATTTAATCTAATTATTTCCGATTAAACTACCTTGAAAAAAATAACATAAAATCTTTGGTGCCTTTCTTTTGATATTTACTATGTTTAACGAAACATAACAAACACTAATAGGATTTTTGTTAAAGGACTAAAATACTTTTATCCATAACAAAAGAGGACAAACAACTTTATTTTCTAAACAAACATAACAGCCAGATTTACTTTCAAAGCTAATGGCAGGCCAGATTGACCCGTCTTAGGAATGAACACATTGTTCAAATTTTAAGACTCTATTTAAATATCAGAGTATTGTATTATAATATAATGTAGTGTTCTATTCCCAAACCATTAAAAAGTCCTTTAGGTTAGGGGGTTATCTCTTCTTGTCTGTCTGAATTCTAAAGTGAAAATTACAAAAAAATGATGTCAATCTTGAAAATATACTAATAAAATTAAACTAAGAACACTTTAAATACCTGTGTTTACTCATTTAAAACTCAAACAGGAAAGTGTTATTCAAGTAAAATGCATGTTCAGACACTTGCCGACAATATCACTTAAAGGCATACAGTATTGTTAAATTTTTTAATAATATTTTCTAAATCATGTTGAAAATGTAAGATTATCTTCCTATTCATAATGTTTGCAAATGTTCTCACGCTTTTCAGAGATTTTCCCAAGCATCAATTTGTAAGTGAATTAAAAGGGTACCATGTACAATACACTGTATTCAGTGTTATTAATTTTAAAATGACACCGGGATGATAATTAATAATTTTTCAACAATATCTCCAAACAGGTGTAAAATGAGGCAAAAGACCACCTGTGGAGATCAATCTCATTACTTTCTACCATGTCATTTGCAGCATTGTATACATATCATCAGAAATAGGACAATTATTTATCAATTTCACTTCTTGATCAATTCCAAACAATGATCAAACATTTAACCAATACAGCTGCACCTAGTACATTTGTAGATTATTCATTTGACCTGAACCAAATGTCACTCCTATATAGAATTAACAAATATGGAATTTTACCAAGGACTTACTAATTCATTGTTTGTGTAAATATTTTCTGTTATTCTCATTTCCCATGCAGATTTTAAAAAAAAAAGGATGGAACATGTACATGTGTATCTAGAAACAACACTTGATTTCCTGTTTTCCTTATAAACAAGAATGTATCATACATTTGTATGTACAGGGTACATATGCATGTACAATGACAGTAAATGTACTGTACATGTATATTAAGGATTATATTTTAACAACTAACAAATAAGAATCAAGATTTTATCCCCAAAGAAGATTTGTAAGATCAGTTTATAGCCAGAATTTCTTTATTTTGGTTACAACACTAGAAACATTGTGTCTTCAGAATCAGACAGCAAGTGTGATTCCAGTATTATACAATTAATTAGTTTGTATTGTTTCACTGGAAATATTGTTATTTACAATTATTGAATATACATTTTTGTACATGTACATGTATCTATATATATACAACATCTATGTACAATGTATTTACATTTGTACATGTATGTCAATTGTAAGAACATATTAACCATGAATTCTGTGGTTTTAATCAATCAATTCTTTAACATATTTTGATAGAAACACTGTAATCATGGTAATACTAAATAGAAGTCACTATCTTTCTATGATGTAGGTCTTCTACAGGTTTATAATTGGTGCATGTTTCCTTTATCTATCATCACAACTTTTGGAAATCCGATATTGTGCGAAATTGTTAGCTCCTTCACAATGTATATATAGTATATATATATGTTCTTACAGGACATATAGGTATGACCCAAATCAACTATTGCACTATATATGCTCCTTTTGAAAGCATATAACCCAAAGATGAAGCCAGGGTTCTGATTGTTCTAGATCTTCATTTCTTAGATGCAAACTGAAAGCATTTACAAAATGTATACACTGGTACCAAATAGCAGCATATTTATCAAAATTTAAAGATTTTGTTCTGAAATCTTATTGTTAGTTTCATGACATAAACTAATTTATAAAAATGAAATTTATCATTTACAAAAAGATCTTACTCTCCATTCCATCCATGACTTTGATCCTTCTTCGTCAGGTGACTTTGCAGGGGATGCCATATTTCCTCAGATAGATTTTACTTGTAGTGAAAGGATTGGGTGTCGAAATAGATGATAAAACACCATATTTCATTTCACATTGAGATAGATAATTTTAAGTACACAATATATAATACACAGAAAACAGGAAAAGGTTATGTGTTCCAAGGAAATGCCTTTTCCTGCCACTTCAGCCCAGACAGGTCTACTGTTGTTTACTGCTTACATATAAACAAACTATACAAAATTATAACTGGAAGCATGGAATCTTCATTTTATCACTGACGGGAAAATTAGATAAAAAAGAGTAATTTGATATTCATTCCAGGTTTAAAGGAATGTTCACAATCATATTCAAATCAAATCATCGATCCGTCGGTTATCCGACTCACATTCGAATCAATAGTCTATCTAAAATAAGGTTAAACTTCCAAAATTTACTCCATGTCAATCACAAAAACATCAAAAGATTATCAAATGCAAACAAATTTCCTGTTAGTTTTCATTCATTACATGTCACTGAAATACCATATTTTTTGTGTGAATAAAAATGTAAACAAATCATTCGCAACAACCTGTGTCCGAAAGATGGCGCTGTTTTTAATTTAATAATCTCCAAATAGAAAAATATGTACACAAGATATCATACTTAAGGTGACAATCAGAATGTATAGCTTATCATTTACATTTCTTTTAATCGGATTTCAGTAAAACAAGAAAGGTTAATAGTTTCACAAACAATTTAGAGAATATTTTGCAAAGAGTGCTGTCTCGAAAAGATATGATAAATTTCCGCGTTTTTGCTTTCACGCGTCACCTTTAGTCGTAGTTCTATGGGGGGTACATTCTGTTTTCTTACTTTATTCTGCATTTCTTATCTTTTTTTCTTTATATTTAGCACCCCATTATTTTATTTTCTTTACTTTTTTACCATTTTTCTATTTATCCCCCCTCTATTCTCTATTTTTTGGATTTTCTCAGTGTTTTGTAAACCCTATCATGACCCTATTTTATTTTATCTTTATTGTTAAACCGAATTCTGAAGAAATTTAACAAGCCATGCATGGGACAATAAAAACCCTGTAACAGTAATTATCTTTTCTTGTAGTATGCCATTTTCCCGAGAGAGAGAGAGAGAGAGAGAGAGAGAGAGAGAGAGAGAGAGAGAGAGAGAGAGAGAGAGAGAGAGAGAGAGAGAGAGAGAATATCTTCATTTTTAAACTGTAAAAATAGCCGAAGACCCGGCATTTTTTTTTTATCAGGAACTGTAGAATTAAATAATACAGATGTGAAGATACAGTGTAAGCAGAAACATGCAATACAAGTCCCTGGTGTAAGGCAAGCAGAGGCACATAATTCAATATTGTATTATATGTCTCTGGTGTAAGTAAAGCCAGAGGATGTCCTGGCCGCTGGACGGATATATATAGTATATGTATACATGGTATACGAATAAACGTTTTTATTTTTTGGTTTTACCTAAAATCACATTTAATAAAATCGAACAAATAAACTGTCAGAAATACTATAATTATAGTAAACTAATACAGAAATTGACATTTTTGAAAACACAGAAAATTATAACATGTATGAAAGGCCGCAACGCACGTGCAACGTTTAGAGCCAGGGGTTTCAGTGTATGGAGACACATATGAAGGTCTGGATAGGATTTACAGAATAGAGTATATGGTCAAAAGGTGCAGATATTCAAAAATTAAGTAAAGAGAAATATAGCAAAAAAAAAAAAGTATAAAGAAATACAGGCAAAGAATGGAGAATAATGGCATACCCGTAGCCAGGGGGGTTCGGACGACCTCCCCCCCCCCCTTGAAATCAAATATAAGCACTGTTAAAGTCAACGTTTTTTTTTCAAATTGTGACTGTTAAAGTCGAGTTCATGAGTCCAACGAACCCCCTTGGAAATTCCTGGCTACGGGCCTGAATGGGATGCCAGAATTTAAGAAAAATAGTGAACATCTTACATATGAAAAGTAGAGATCAATGAGCAAAATAAATAAAGAAGAGAGACAAACAGTCTTATAAATAAAGAATAAAGAAATGGGAGACCCACATATATATGCCCATAAGTAATAATATAACAAAATTTGATATTCGCCAAGTAATTACTATACGCGGCTTAATGCTTTTGATTTTAACAAACGATCTAAAAAACGAAAAATAATAACGAGAAATCTGACGGTGTTGAAGAGCAGGGGAAGCAACCCAAATTAAAATGTGAAAACAACTTGTAATAAATCGTTTAGGTTACAAGAGTCCTTAAAACCTTTAGGTTATCTACAAGTATCCCATTGAAATGAATAACCAAAAGAAAATTCAAGTAAATTCGGTCATAAAATGTTTACAACCTAAGATATTAGTAAACATAACAGAACTTGAAACGTTAAGAATTTCAAGCATCTAGCAATATCTATTTTGAAGAAATGTGTTCTGTAAAAGACAAACAGATAAATGTCCAAGTACTATACAAAAATACACAGGAACACAATATAATTCCAATAAAAACTGAAAAATCAACACTGAGTTTTATTTGAGATAGGAGGGTACACCCGGGTTACCAGTAAGGCTTCGTGACAATGGCATGGTGACTAAGTTTGTTCCACTCCATCATGTTACTCATTTTCAAATTCGTTGTTAACGATATCGAGACAACGACACCAAACATAGTACATGAAGATGTAAAAAGGGTTAATACGAAGTTCGTAACATCCCACTGCTGATCAAAGAGCAGAAAACAGCCCTTGCAACCATTTTTTTTTTTATTTTTTTTTTTTGGGGGGGGGGGGTCTAATTAAAATATAGAACTCGGATTAGATTGCCACTGGGTCTTCTACACAGGTATGTCCGTAGGATGCAACAGATGTATACAGTGTTATTTTATTTAGTAATTGAAAGGGGAACCCATTAAAATATCCGATCCTCTTTCTTAACAACCAACTGAGATATTTTATCACTAAATGTCTCCCAACAACGTCCTTGTAGTAAATCAATTTGAGACGAGGAGGGAAACTAGCGTTGTTTTAAGCGTTATTGGGTGTTATAATACTTCAGGTTTAAGTGCCAGTCAGTTGTATACCTTAAGTGTATACATTTTGTACCATGTATACTTCGTAAGTCGTTATAAACAAACAAAATATTAAAAATCTTGAAGACAATAGAGGCTTTAATTTTGTTTTGTAAATATATCAAAATTCTATTAAAGAATGCACATGTTTTGTAAATATATTTTATAAATTTCCATGGGAAAGGTGGAAATGAAATTTGATTTTTTTTTTTTTTTTTTTTTTATCTTTTAATCATATTCAATATCCGGTAAACTGAATTTGTATTTTTATCTTAAAATGCATTAATTTGACTTTACATATTTTCACCTGTATCAGTGAACACCTGTCGAGATCAGGTGGTCAAACCGGATCTCGATGTCTCCACTATGTTTCCTAGACAATGTTAGGACATCTTAATTGTGAGAATAACAAATCTTTAACTGATAATTATAGATAATTAAATAAATGGAGTTTTTATGTTGTCTACAGATAGTGTGTACATGAACCCGAACTTAATGTACATATAATGGACGTGTTTGGTAAAACGACCAGGGGTACTGAATAGGGGTAGTTTCAAAGAAGATATAAATAAATCAGTAGTAATACACATTCACACAATTGTTTAGTTTTTGACACGGTTATTTCGAATTATATTTTCATAGTATAAAGGACCACCAAAAATTACTAGTGTTATAAACCATTCAAACAGGAAAACCAACGGTCTTATCTATATAAAATACAAGAAACGAGAAACAATGATAAACCACATCAACAAACGACAACTACTGAACATCATATTCATGATTTAGGACAGGTGCAAACAATTGCAGCGGGTTTAAACGTTTCAAACTTTTAATGGTACCAAACTTTCCCCCTAATCTGAAACAATAGTGTAAAATCACAACATAGAAAGACACACTATACAATATCAATATGTCAAGATTTTGTCCACATGAGTCTAGTAAGCTATGTGTCTCACAAGCTATTAGATATAGAAACACCTTCTGCTACTTTTTAATATTCTCGACTAGTCTCGCTGACATTACAAGACTCTGGATAAATCTTTTAAAATAATGATACCAATTATTTGATTTTTTGATTTTTGGTGTTTTAACGCCACTTTCAAGCGCCGGATTTTTGCTTTTACGTGGTGGTCAGTTTTAATTGGTGCACAAATGGTGGAAGTAGACGGAGTGCCCGCAGAAAACCACCGACCTTTGTTAGGTTAGGAAGTGAGATTCATATGATAAACAATTCACTGAATCATGTGAATATTGTTGATAAATTCAATTCCCAATGAACAATTCTTTACAGGTTTAACATAGAAACACGAAATATTTAAACAATTTCATTGATTAAAACCTTGTTTTATTCTGACGCAAAAATAAACATACTTAAATACACGTGTATAACTATGTGCAGCTATTCGTGAAAACAAAATGTATTTGGCAAATTTAAAAAGTCGTCAAGAAACAATTTCTAGCTTTCAAACCACCACAATAATTGTTAAATATCGTTTATATAAAGGAATGGTTATAATCGCCGACATGAAACAGTTATATGAACCGTAGCTTTATAATGGATAACTTTCAAAGACTCTTTATCTTTACAACTATTAAAGAATGTATCAATTATTTAAAACAGCCTCAGAAGCAAGGGTCAGACCATAAGAGAGTCATAAGACATATAACCTGAAATCATATCGATTCTTTCATTTATTATTTATTTTTCATTATATTTAATTTCTAAGTCAACCCGAACAAATTGTTTTTACTTTATTCCGTTAAGGAATTTGTATTGAACAATTAAACTTTCGACACGTACAAATAAAGGATTTAATTTAATACAGATTTTTGTATTACAATAACTTGCATGAGTAGATATTAAATATTTAATGTTTTAATTGTGTAAGCATACATGATCAATGATTAATACAATTATAAAACATTTGTCATATTTAAATACCAATATAGTAAGTTGCACTAGGCAATTGGATTAAAACATTACTAATTCCAAAAAATTATAAAAATTATACAAGATATAAACTTTGCATGGCCAACGTAATAACGTATATGAGTCATACAATTTCATCCGAACTCTCTCTCTCTCTCTCTTTCTCTCGTTCTTTCTCTCTCTCTCTTACAAAAAAAAATGAATCCGGAACTATAAATATACATTTGGTCCAAGGATGTGAATATTATTACAGAAAAGTCCATGATTGGTCACAGAAAAAAGGAAATAAAACCAAAATAAAATACGTATTTTTTTAGATATACATCTGTTAATTTTTTGTTACCCACCTTTTTCTGTATTACAGATTTGCCTGAGTCAGATGTTGTATTCCCACTCTGTAAACTCTCTAGGGTTGAACTAGAGGAATCCGAATCTTGTTCTTTTGCTGAAGATGTTGCCAGTGGTGACGGTGTCGACCCGCGAGAACGTAGATAACTTTGTGTTACAGATTTTACATCACTGTATATCGCTGGTTTTAATATCTTTAATTCTATTCCTTGTTTTACTCTCGGTGAAAATTTAGATTCTGGATTAATTGTAGAATTCTTATCTCCATCACTGAATTTCGATCCGGCAACAATTTTGTTATAATGATGATTATTATTTAAAATTCCATTACCTTTAAACATATTAACACCATTTCGTAAATCCACAGTATTATTTTGAGAATTTTCACATTTTCCTGTGATTTTTTTAGTTGAATTCCTGGATGAATTTAAATCCATCATTATAACAATTCCTTCATCTTGAACTGACCACGACTTATAAACTAATGAAATTGATAAGCCTCGATAATTTGTGGCATGTAGCGTTTGATATACGACACTAGCTATGGGTCAATGTAGTGATTATAAGGAGATGATCCCTGATAATTTGTGCAGGACGGCACAATGGAAAATGTTTCAACGAGCGTCGTGGGTCGGAAATCAACTGTGTAAGAGTAAATAAAGCGATAGTATCAATAAACTGGGGATCGCCACAGGAGATTTACTAATTATTTATACATGTTTTGTTGTGAAAGCAGGTTAACGTGTCAACAATAAACATCAATATTTTATTGGGGTATTCGTAGTACCATTTACAATAGGTAAAATAACCTTTGGGGTAGCAAAGGAGGGACTAAAGTGGTTCAAAGTGTTTGTTACTATTGTGGGATCAACCAGGTATATAAGCTTCTTATTGTCAAATAATAACAAAGAATTTGTTCAGGTAAAAAAAGATTGATTTCAACGAAAGACTCTCTAATGAAGGCCAAACATTTAGAACTACAATAAAAGACAAAAAAATAACAATGAAACTTCGTGTCTGATCATATTTTTTTTCTTTCTTTTGTCAATATTTACTCATTTTGACGGTATGTCATTCAAAACAAAAGATTGTTATATAGATTATAGAACAAGAGATATTTTTAATATCTTTAAACGAATAGGAAGGTGTTCCATACAACCTGCTGATATAACTGATGCATGATCAACAATTGTCATGAGTGACATGATGTTGAAAGGGATTTTTCAATCAAACCGTAAATGATCGAAAATAATAATCAAAACCATATTAATTGAAAATAAACCAAAAAATAACGTGTTTGTGTGTTTTGTTATTAAACTGCATACTAGTATTAAAAATTGTCACATGGTGTATTCATGTTATAACCCCCCCCCCCCCCCCCCCCCCAACTTAAAATGGTACGTTAAGTTTATAAGTGTGCTGTTCATCTTTTTATGTTCTATAAATTCTGAACTTTAGTAATATAAATTTCAACGTAGGAATAACGTATACCGTTTGACACCAAAGAGATTAGTTTAATTTTCCGAGTGAGAACTTTCCATTTCTTTGAGCAACATTCGAGCAGACTATACATATGCATTGGCGGATCCAAAACTTTTCATAAGGGGGGAGGGCGCTGACTGACCTTAGGATAGGGTTGGCGAAGAGGAACCTTAAGGGATCCTGCACTTGAAATCAACTATATTAAGTAACTATAAGTATGTCGGGGGCAATAATTCACTGAAAAACACATCAACAGATTTTTTTTTTAAATTATAGATCTTGTCGTGCTGATCATTTTTTCATATTTATACACTTACAACCTGGCTCCTAAAGTTTTCAGACAATTGAAATGAAATGCCAAAAAATAAAAATAAACATTCTAGGGGCAATAACTCCTAGATAGACAGATTGTTTTAAAAGTTGAATTAAAATTAGATCTTCACATGCTGATAACTTTTCAGGTTACTCAAATCTTGAATATGAAAGTTGTTTCAAATTCTTCAATGTGCTCGAGCTTTTGATTTTACTAATTGATAAGGGAATTTTTGTTAACAAATTTCCTTGGAGTTCGGTATTTTTATTATAAGTCTAACATCTTATTTTTTATGCTGATCCAGGTTTTTTCACGTACAAATGCTCAAACACAGGCTGACAAATATTTCTCCATTTTTCAGGGAAGAGACATTTTGTAGTGCTGAACCTTTTGCAATGTACACTTTAAAAAGAATAGCTCAGTGTACTTAACAGCCACCAACAGCTAGCTAAAAAAAAATCAATGTCCAGACGGAATTACTTCAAAAAAAAGAATATCTTCTCCAAATATTTCTGGTAGAATTTTTACTTTTCATGCTTATCATGTTTGCAATTTACACATGTAACCTTTCTAGCTCCTTTAGTTTTTGGGGTAATAATTGCACGAAATGCATTAAAACCCCTAATGGTTCTTACTTGTTATCAATATGAGACACTATCTGAAAATGTCTAATTTTTGGTATAGTAAAAACCAAAAAGAAAAGTCTTTTAAACCGGTGTTTTAATAGCTCAAATGAAAGAACACACATAGAGGATCTAGGAACTAATGTCTGTAATTCAAACAATTGTTAAATGTGGTAATAATTACAATTTTAAAAAGGGAACAAATAAATTCAAGTTCTTTCCTGTTACCAAAGTGAAACAATTCAAAAAGTTTCTAAAGTTTAATCATGTTTAACCCGGCCGCATTTTTGCGCCTGTCCCAAGTCAGGAGCCTCTGGCCTTTGTTAGTCTTGTATTATTTTTATTTTAGTTTCTTGTGTACAATTTGGAAATTAGTATGGCGTTCATTATCACTGAACTAGTATATATTTGTTTAGGGGCCAGCTGAAGGACGCCTCCGCGGGTGCGGGAATTTCTCGCTACATTGAAGACCTGTTGGTGACCTTCTGCTGTTGTTTTTTTTCTATGGTCGGGTTGTTGTCTCTTTGGCACATTCCCCATTTCCATTCTCAATTTTATTTATACGTTATGAAAATAGGTTCAATGCAGTACAGATGGACATCAATCGTGATCAAAGGAAGATAACTCCAACTCAAATTTATAAGTTGCCTACCTATAAATAATTTTAAATTCCCAAAGCAATCTTAACCGTTCAGTGCTCAACAATAGCAAGGAAATGTCAAAATCGTTAAATTTATCATTTCAGAAGCAATACCCCAAAAACAGTAGTCCTTTTCACAAAAAATCAAGTGTAAAATTAATCTTACGATAAAAATGTTTAGTTGATTTCGAGGTTGAATTGTTAAGGCATATTTTAGACTTGCGATAAATTTTACAGATTTTTTGTGAAAAGGGCTGCATGTGGATAGATTTCTTTAAAATTTACAGTGACGATAGAAGTTATTCTGATCATTTCTATTCTATCAGTTTTTCAACAACAGCTACAGTTTGAGAGATATAGCATGAGAGGAGAAGATTTTGAATTTAAAGGAAAGTTGACGGACAATATAGGCGACGTACGAATATTGACGGACGTACAGCAACGAACAACAAACGCATCGACGAAGAACAACGAACGTACGGACGGCGGACGGCGGACAAAGGCGATGTACGGTCGATGGACAGTGGACGTACAATAATAAATTAGAAAAAAACCATAAGCTTGTGCAATTCCAAAATATAAGTATCGACATTACCGTAAAATGTGGATGTGCTGTCCTGTATGCAGTGGCGGATGCAGGAATTTTCGAAAGGGGGGGTGCTAGCCCAGGGCAAAGGGGGGGTGCAGGGGGGGTGCAAACATATGTCCCGATTCAAATGCATTGATCGGCCAAAATAAAGGGGGGGGTGCGGACCCCCGGAACCCCCCCTCTGGATCCGCCACTGCTGTATGTTAATAGTACAGCCACACGACCCATTCAAAGATCTGCACGTCAAAAAATGTAAAAAAAAAAAAGGAACAACAGGGAATCGAGAACCATAGGCGGATCAAAAAGGGGGGGGGCCTGGGCCCCCCTTTCGTGGGAAAAAATTGGTTTGATTATATGTATAACAAGTACACACCCGTGATATCGCGGGTCCGTGACTGAATTAAAGTATATAACTATGCCTAAGCCTTATTTTAGTTATTGGTATTGTCATCTGAAAAAGTCATGTCGATTATAAGATACACAGTTTTCTCTTCTTTCAAATCTTTCTGTTTGAGCCCGTCGACCTGGAACTTATCAATTATTGGTAATATTAATTATTTGGAAAACAAAAGGTCCTGGCTATCCAGGAATGGAGTATTTTTTAATCAACAGCATTGTCCTATATTAGTTATCTTAGAAAGTCTTGCTGATTGCTGAAGAAAACTACAATAGGGAACAATTTGACAATGATTGAATTTAGTAGTGTCAACCCTTTGATTATGACCCGTGTATATAGCAAAATCCTAAATACACCGTTTGGTGGTGCGCCGGTCAAATGCGGAACGTACAGATAAGGTAATAGGTAACAGGTGAATATACTATTGGTATGAGGGGGGATAGGAGGGGTCTTGATCCCGAAATCCCGGACTTAAAAAAAACGAAATCCCGAGGTCCCGAATTTAAATAAAGCAAATCCCGACATCACGAAATCCGAAAAAAAAGGATTCCCGGATCCCGAAAGGGTCAATCCCGAAATCCCGAGTTTAAAAACACCCGATCCCGGAGTCCCGATAAAGATACTATCCCCCTCTGGTATCGGTATCGGATTCAACCCGGAACTTGTTAATTATTGGCAATATTAATTATGTCCAAAACAAAAGGGTCTGGAGTGGTGTAATTTTTAATCTACACTATTGTCCTATATTAGCTATATATAGAGTTGAATTCTTTGATTTGTCGTTTTTACCCGATGACGGCTGACAAATTGGACCTCGTAATTTTAGTATTATAGATATATAGGGAATCACTGAAGCATGACTGGAGCGGGCACCCCTTTATGTCAGTCAGCCCCCCCCCCCCTTTTAGGAAAAGTTCTGGATCCGCCACTGAGAACCCATTTGAAACTCGACTGGCTAAGAGGGTGCCGTGCCAGTATATATACCACGGTGATATATACTGTTCCCGGGCAGATTGTATTTTTCGTGTGTACGATTATTCTGAATTACACTGAAAAACAGAAATATGCATCTGTAAAATTAATTCGTTGTCCTTCATTCTTTCGGGAACTCTTTTTTATTATATCAAATCGAAATCTTCCAGAAAATAAAAACCTTACAGGTGCTCTGTAAAATACCCATTTAAATCTCGCGCCATTTTCACTGATACATTTTGGCGGGTAGTGTTCTTGAATAAAATTCTTATAATGAGAAGCTATTAATTTGCAGTAGAAAATCCAACATTTTGATTGCGACTATGCAGACTTAATTTTACACTGATTCACGCAAAATATAAAAATAATAACGAGAAACGATAATTTTCAAGTTTGTTTTGGTTTGAAAAGTCGGTCATACAGCGCCACCTCTTGGGATTTCCCTACAATATGGCGCGACTGAGGTTCCCCGGTCGTCCCGGCTGTAGATTTGGCCGATTAGGTGTTAGATATGGTGCCGATGAGGCTGATAATTTCCAGGATCCTGTGTTAGCATGGGTTGCTAATATACACAGAGGGTTGCGACAATTCAGAGAACTATGCGGGGAATCTGACGAGGTAACTAAACTTGTTACATTTCACTCATTCAAAATGGCTTCCACCGATAATATTTACCGTTACAAACGTACACATTTCGTCAGATTTAATATATTGAAAGCAATTCCGTGCTCTCAAATATAGATTCTAGTAAAATACAATCTATAAGCAAATACATGCATATACATATTGCTAACAATTCTTTCGAATTGCAGAATTATTGGCATTTTTGGAGAGGTAATAATCCATTTTCTCAAACAGACAAGTCAAAATGGCTGAAGAAATGTACATTTCTTGCATCAGTCTTATTTATAGACTGTGAAAGTATACAAATTATCTTAGTGTTGATATTCATTTGCAGTTGAGTCTCTCATCATCATTCAAATTAATAAAAATACAAGTGATTAATTCTGTGTTATTTTTTAGTTCCATTCTTTTTTATAGATAATAGACTGAAATTTTTTCAGTTGCATATATATTTGTAGGGCTGTCAAGTCTCACACATGTTCATGCTTTTTTGGCGTCATTTTCCTTTGATCTGTTGTTTTTTTCTCTTTGATCTTTTCCATTTTGGCCAAATCTCATGCATTTGCTTCATGAAAAGTTGGCAGAACTGATATTTGTCTGTTGTTGAAACATATTAACTTATTCAAAATAACGGTGATAACAAAGAGATCTATAACTAGTGAACAAATTTTCTTCGTCTTTTTGTTTGAATTATTAAATTTTCATGTAGAATTTAGAACAAATTTTGTAGTTTTCCTGTTAGTTTATGACTTGCAGATTAAATAATTATATAAGTAATACAGTAAAAGTGTCCTATTTTAAAATATATATGTAAGCAGTCTTCATGCTTAACCACAATTCATACAGCATTGGCTTGTAAAATTGCTTGCTGGCTTTAAAAACTAAAATCACAAGTAAAATACTAAACTCTGAGGAAAATTCAAAACGGAAAGTCCTTAATAAAATATAAATACAGCTCAGGAAGTCAGAAGCAATGATATATCACCAATGAGAAATCATCAAAACTTAGTATAGTTTATATATTCAAAAAGAGTTGAATTTCTCTTATGGATGTGGCTTGTGGTATATTTCTCACTTGAATAGATATTTCTCTTGTAGAGTTAATAGTTATGAAAAAGTGATATGAAATTGAAATCAGAAAATATGTGTTTTGATTGGCTTATCCAGCATCATTAGTTTACATGACTATTTCTGAAGTCATTGATGTCTTTCAAAGGTTAAGACAATGTACAGTTTGTCAATGGCAATGGACATTTCTGATTTCTTCAATAATATACATGATATATGTACAAATGTAGTAACAAACAACTTGACACTTTTACCTTGTTTACCTGAACATCTTCTTTTTATCAAGTTTAATTTTATTTCATCCTGCTCCAATGTAAAAAAAAGTTTCAATACACCCTTTTTAAAGTTTTGACACTACAACAGGACATATGACATCATACTTGAATTTTCTAAAGACTAGATCAACTATAAGAAGATTATTTTTAAATTTTACACAAGAAGAGTGTTGTCTACTAAGATAAACAATCTGAGTTGCATATACAATGTACATGTATACAGGTCTTATGTGTGGATGTCTGCACTGGTTTACTAGTAGTCCGAGATTACTTTGACCTCCGTCCAACGACTGTTTTGCCAGACAAAGCTGGGGTCGTCTGGCAATACAGCTGTTGGACCTCAGAGTAATCTCAGACTAGTAAAAAGTCTAGTTTACTTACTAGTTGAAGTGGAACTGCTTCATGACTTCAATAATTCCTTTTACTACAAGTCTTAGTCCTGGTATGGTCAGAACTTTCATATTCTATGTACTGTAGGATATTTATTGGATTACTATCAGAGTTACCACTTCAAGTGACTTGGGTGAAATGGGGTTTTTGTTTTGTTTTTAGAAACAAATTTATAACTTTAGATATGCAGCTGAGTAGTCCTTTAGTTACTACATTGTTTATCTGTGGTGTCTGTAATTTGAAATCATCGGGATAGAAACCTTAAAATTAAACATAGGTAATATTAATTTTAAACTCTTTAGTGAGATGACATCTAAATAGAAAATTTGTCATTAAGAATTGTCAGGCAATAAAACCCTTGATGCACTGGGGTGTCTTTTTGAATGTGTGTGATGTTTATATTTGCAACACTATCTATATGGATCTATATATATAAGAAATTGTGGTAAGAGTGCAATGAGACTACTCTCTATCCAAGTCACAATGTATAAAAAGTTAAACAGTTATAGGTCGAAGTACGGTCTTCTACCCCAAACAACAAACTTTAAAGGGCCCCCAAAATGACTAGCATAAAACCATTCAAACAGGAAAACTAATGGTATAATCTAAATGCTTATGAACCATATCTCATGACCTGATTAATGAACGACAACAACTGAACAACAGGTTCCTGACTAAACACAGTCTGGTGCAAACAAATGCAGCATGTTAAAACATTAATGTTATAACAGGTGCCAACCTTCAACCTAACCTGAAATAATAGTGTAACATATATAACAACATAAAAAGACACACTATGAAATATCAATTGAAATGACTTAACTCAATCAATAAAACAAGTATATTGTACACATAACTGAACTAATGAATTTGATCTGTGACACAATAAAAATACAAAACTTATAAAAAAAAAAGAGAGGGTGATGCAAAACAAAATTAGAGAGACAACTATGACCTTGCTTGGACAAAACAACGTACACAGTTAATAAAATTAATTTTGTTGTAAGGAGTACATAAATATCTTTTTCAAAATAAATAAATTTGTTGTTCAAAGTACTCATGGTACTAGAACAGAAGTGAAAAGTGATATTAAGTCTGAAGACTTTTGTAGTATAATGCTCTCTGCATGTTGACTATACAATAACCCTTCCAACTTTGATCTCTCCTATGGATATGTATACTGTACTAATTTAAAAGTGGCCAAAGAATTCTGTCCAACCATTTAGAATAATAGATTATAGTTATATGTACAGTATGTGTACACATAATGAAAATTTTGTTATTTAAGGTCTACAGTAGTTGCATAATAATTACAAACTAACTAATCAAAAATCTCATCAAGACATGCTGTCTGAGAATTCTGATTAATTGATTAGACTTGTCTTAATAAATTATTAAATATGCTTTCAGGATGATGAGTTTCAAGGGTTTACTGCTCAGGATGTCAGAGCAGCTGAAAAGAAACTGGCAAAATATGAGGCAGACTTATACGAAGAGGAAGAGGAAACCCCTATTTCCACCGTTTCTCCTGACACTAGCTTTAGTCCAACATCAACCCTATGTATATCAACCAGGTTTACCAAACAGAGGGAGAGTATTGATAATTTACCTACGTCTGAAAGGACAAGGAATAGACAAAAAACAGTGATTCGTCGTTCATACAAAGACTTGCTAACCAAAGGAATTGCTAAACCTACTAAATCTTATGTTATAAAGTCGCGGAAAGATTTAGTTTCACCACAAACAGAAACAAGGCATGCACTTTCATCTTACCACAAAATGCCAAAGGTTGTCTCCCCTGAAATGCGTAAATTTTATGAACAAGGCTACAGAATCCGATTATCTGGACGATTTAAGGGATCTAGAGTGATATTTGGAGTTGGTCTTCCGAAGTATTTAAATATTGTGACTCGTAAATCGTATGTCCCCATAGGTTCCCCTTCTAGTTCTTTTGAGCAGATAGATAATGAATCACCAGAACAGTACTGTCTGAAGCCATTCAAAAAGAGGAAGGAACGAGATAAAAAATTTACAGTTGTTAGTTCTATAGCAAAAAGAGGGAGTAAAAATATTGCCAAGTCTTTACTTGACAAGGCTAAAAAAGGAAAAGATGATCCTGCAGCTAAGAAACACAAAAAAACGGTGAAGAAAAAACAGTTTGTATTACCAACACAAAGTTCAAGGTCATCAAGAGTCATTATACCAACCAAAAGATTCATAGAAGACGAAATTAGCTCAATAACCAAGAAAAAGAAAGAAAATCTGTTTGATACTTCGTTAACATCAAGCTTTAAACAACCTTTTACATCACCATCATCACAGAAAAAAATGGACAAACTTACTATTCAGACAGACTTTCCAAGCACTGCTGGATTTGGCTCATTTTCTCCAAGTAAGAATATACATATATGGATTTTTGTAAAATTGTACATGTTTAATATTTGAATCTATCTGTGCCAAAACCTTTTCCAACTACTATATCCATGTCAGAGCAATAATCCGACATTTTTCTTGTATTTAATGAAAACTTTGCAAATATTAGTCAAAATAATATTGTACTAGTCTGGGGAATCAAACTAGGGGTTAACGGTGCAGACTGCTTTTATATTAAATAGATTGACATTAATTCAAACATTTTGTGACATATAATTCAAGAAAATAATGGTTACAAAGCAATAGAGAAGGTCTTCAACAAAAGTAACATTTGTATTGAGATGACATTGAATAACTTAGATGTTAAACTTTGTCAATGATTTAGATTATTTGTCTGTTAAAATATTAGCATGATAATTATAGTTTTAAGAACTTGTAGATAATTATTCACATGAACATGTATAAAGAGATAAAAGAAGATGTAGTATGAGTGCCAATGAAACAACTCTCCATCCAAGTCACAGTTTGTAAAAGTAACTATATATATATATATATGTAATCTGTATATAAAAATGAATCTGTCAACTTCAAAATGCACTTTATAAATTTTTTTCCTAGGCATATACAGAAAAGCTAGTCTGTTTGACCAGCCATTGATTACAGAAGGTAAAAGGGAGAGAAGGCCAAGTCAAAAGGTCAAAATGGTTGAAGGAACAGAAAATGAATATAAAAGTCCTTTTAGATCTGATGATTTCAACGAGGCAAGGAAGGTCCATTTAACACCATCAAAACTTGGTCAAAGTTTGCATTCTCCAACATTGTCACCACCTATAATAATGGCACCCCCTAAATTTGGCAGCACACCATTCAGATCACTTACACAGCAGAACATTGAAGTAGAGGCAACTAAAAGAAGTGGACATAATATTCTACGGAAAGCTAAATTACAGCTAAATAGAGCAGCGCTAAATAGATCTAAGGCAGCATTAGCTAAATCATTGAAGAAAGAAATGAAGAGGGAGGAGAAAAACAAGAAGAGATTATCATTATACGAGTCTGATTTAGGTTATTCTACATATACTGGAGGATCTCAGACCTACATGGACAAAGAAGGTCCTGAAAATGATCCAGATCAAAACACAGGTAATGGATAAAACTAATGAAAATTACCCTGATCAAATGGGATTTAGAAATCTTTAATTTAAAAAAAGAAAAAGTTACAATACAATATTTATGGTTTAAAGACGATGATGGTGATAAGACAAAGCAATAATATCTAAGCATGGTTACACTTGATTTAGGCAGCTAAATATCATACATTTTTGTTAACTACTCAGTAGACAATTCGACCAGTGTGCTGCAGTTATTTTGTCTTGCCAACAAAAAATAATTTGTACAAAGTAGGTTTGAAAGTTATCTGACGCTTGTGACAATCGCAAATAAAGGCATGACATATTTAGATCCATGCACATAGATCCTAATGACAAATTCAAAGCAAGTTTTATGATCTAGAGAATTGAATTAGGTATTTTAGAATAAGTATATAAATGCTACTCATGCTTTTATTTTCTTTTTCAGAAAAGATATATTCCTGTAAAGTTTGTGGAGTTACAAGTAATAGTAGAAACAATATGATAAGAGGTGCTATATGTAATCCTTGTTATAAATGGCATAAACGGGATCCGGCCTTGGGAAAAGAACCCTGTCAAAACAAAGGTAAATACGGCAATATCTTTCTATTCACAGATTATTTTACAAACACCCTTCTACAAATCTGGGATATGCAGATGAAGTGTTTTGGTTTAAATTTGTGTCCCAAAAATTTATTTCTAAATAGGAGTACAGTTTATTTAGTCATTCCTTGCAGGTTTAATGAAAATTAAATTTTTGGTTTTGGGTAAAAAATGCTTGAAATGCAATCAAAACCCTGTTACTGACAAATCTTCCAAGGTTTTTATTACTTTTCAGATACAAAAAATATAGGGTATTGATCATAACATTCTAAATATCCATGAAGTTCAGAACATTACTAGAAATTTTTCAATGAAATACATGTTGTAACTTGAGAAATTCAAGATACAAGGTGTAGGAATATTATATTATTATATCTGTTTTAAAGTTAGTCATCTTTACAAATTTGAATTATCTTCCTTTGTTCAGAATTTAAGTTGAATCAACTTTAATTTTACTTCCCACTGATAAATTAAGGCAATCTTTACCCTTCAGTACTTACACGCACTTTAAATTTTGGTTTGTTATAATATTTTAAAGAATATTTGTGGATGTAAATGCTGGTTTCTGGCTCTGCCGACTATGAATTACTGCTGGCAAAGTTTCAATTTCAGGGTTAGATGGGTTTCTTCTATTTACTTTATATATACTGCTGTTATTTCATTTTATTCGCATTGAGAATGCAGTCTCAATAATATGTTCTAATAAAAGTATAATTTGTTCTAATCAGTTTTGATTTTTTTTTTGTCTTTGAAGGGACATGTGACAATTCTATACCAAACAAATCTTTATGCAGACCATGCAAATACAGAAAGGCATGCACAGTATATTTTACATCAGCAGGGAAACCAGTTCCAAAATTTAGAATAAAAATATCAAAACCTAGAGTCAAACACACGAGTCCTTTAAAATCACCACTTAGAAGTACGGAAGGAACAAGGTCAATTGAAGACATGGTAATGCTCAAGAAAGAAGAAAAGAAACAGCCCACGTATCTAGAAATGATGCATACTTCTGTTGGGGAGCTTATGGATCTAGGTATGTTATCACAGCTGACATATATGATTAATGAAATGATAGTGTAATGGTAATGTAATGGTAATGTAATGGTAATGTAATGGTAATGTAATGGTAATGGTAATGTAATGGTAATGTAATGGTAATGTAATGGTAATGTAATGGTAATGTAATGGCTGTTGGAGGGACAGGGAATCTCCTTATTTTAGATTTTACTTTATTGAAGATTCCAAATAATATACCGCATTCACTTTCATTTTTAGCACATGGCCCATAGGCCCAAGTGTGCTTTTCTCATCACTTGGCGTCCGTTGTCCATCGTCGTTAACTTTTACAAAAATCTTCTCCTCTTCATTTACTGGGCCAAATTGAACTAAACTTGGCCACAATCATTTTTTGGGTATCTAGTTTAAAATTTGTGTGGCGTGACTGGGCCAACCAACCAAGATGGCTGCCATGGCTAAAAATAGAACATAGGGGGAAAATGCAGTTTTTGGGTTATATCTCAAAAACCAAAGCATTTAGAGCAAATCTGACATGGGGTATAATTGTTTATCAGATGAAGATCTATCGTCCTTGAAATTTTCAGATGGATCAGACAACCTGTTATTAGGTTGCTGCCTCTGAATTGGTAATTTTAAGGAAATTTTGCTGTGTTTGGTTATTATCTTGAGTATTATTATAGATAGAGATAAACTGGAAACAGCAATAATGTTCAGCAAAGTAAGATATACAAATAAGTCAGCAAGACCAAAATGGTCAATTGACCCCTTAAGGAGTTACTGCCCTTTATAGTAAATTTTTAACCATTTTTCGTAAATCTTAGTTATCTTTTACAAAAATCTTCTCCTCTGAAACTACTGTGCTACATTAAACCAAACTTGACTACAATCATCATACAGGTATCTAGTTTAAAAAAAATGTGTCCCGTGACCCGGGCAACCAACCAAGATGGACGCCATGGCTAAAAATAGAACATAGGGGTAAAATGCAGTTTTTGGCTTATATCTCAAAAACCAAAGCATTTAGAGCGAATCTGACATGGGGTAAATTTGTTAATCAGGTCAAAATCTATCTGCCCTTAAATTTTTAGATGATTTTTTCAATGACACTGTAACTACTGGGCCAAGTTTATTATCGATAGAGATAATTGTAAGCAGCAAGAATGTTCAGTAAAGTGAGATCTACAAACACATCACCATCACCAAAACCCATTTTTGTTGACGGTCATGAATCCATCTGTGTCCTTTGTTTAATATTCACTTAGTCCAAGGTGAAAGACACAGGCTCTTTAGAGCCTCTAGTTTTTATACGACCGAAAAATTGAAAATTTTTTGGTCGTATATTGGTATCACGTTGGCGTCAGCGTCGTCGCCGTTTAAATTATCTATGAAATATTAAACTTGTAGCAAACATTTCTTTTTGTGTGAAGGGTTGTTCCAGAATGATTGTCATGTGGTGTGTGGAGAGGGTATCTTAATACTTGGATTTCTTTTCTATTTAAATTTTAATGGGTAGTACCAGTGATAATGTAAGATAGATCGGCTGAATATAGGAAATTATCAATATAAACTTTGAAGATTTGTAATTAATATTGTTGTATATACATGTACCTCAATCTGGACAATGATAAAGTAACTTTTTTCGCAAGACTAAACACATGCTAAACTAAAATGTGTGTAATTCAAAGTAAATCAATTGTTTGTATTTTTTGTAGATGAGCCCCCTTCTCCATCGTCTCCTGTTCAACCAACAGATACAGGTGATCAAAGTGATGTCACAACTTCACCAGAAAGTCATACATCACCACAATCTAACGTTAGAGGTCCTCGTATCAAACATGTATGTAGGAAGGCAGCCGTTGTTCTTGGTAAAACTGTAGCTAAATTTCCACAGACTGAATTGACACTTAGTGCCCTGCCCAAGGGAGAGAAGAAGAAATTACTAAAGCAAGATGAACTGGACAAAGCAGGTGGGATTAAAAAGGTGTTTTATTACTTATTTTACTAGTTACAAACAATATACTTTTATAAATCAAGAAAAAAATGTTTGTTACGTTTGAGCCAAAAGGCAAAGTTAGCATTTTAAATGTCTCAAAAAAAGATTCCATGATGGTCTTTAAAGAAAGTTTGCTGGTCCTCACTTTTATTTCTTTTAGGCCGAGAAAAAAAAGATCGATGTTTCCGGTAACCCGACCGACCCTGTTTTTTAGCCCCGACCCTAACTTTTTTATTGGATCTTCAAAAAAAAAAAAAAAAAATTGTATCAACCGACCCCGTTTTTGACACAGGCTTCTGATAGATGACATAATATTTTTTCTCTCTTGCTTCTACTTGCATAGAAAGCCAGTAAAACATTTTATTAATGTCAAAAGGTATTCCAAATAGGTTAAAATCCAAGAAATTTGCACAGCAGGTGCTTCAAAAACATTGCAAATGGCACACTTCCGGTTTTTGAAACTAATTAAGGATCCGGACTTGGAAAAACCATGATAATTTTCCGGATTTCATTTACGATGTCAAAAAAAAAAAAAAAAAAAAAAAAAAAGAATTCCGACCTACCGACCCTATTTTTCAAAATGATGTTACCGGAAACACATATCTTTTTTTTTTAGGCCTTAAAAATCATAACAGTTTTTTGAAAAGTTTTGGTAGACAAAGCCTTTGGACCACCACTTTTTGAAAACTTTAAAATGTGACCGACTGCTTTAAATACTTGTATATATATATATGCGAAAGCAAATTCACAGATCTAACAATGTTGAGTTGATGTTTAGACGAGTTGTTAAACGAGTCTAAATTGAAAACTACGTTCAAACCTATGATTGCGTTGGATAAAAACCGCAATTTTTATTCGTGTGCATGTAAAACAAATTTCGTTGTAGAAGGGTCTAAAAACAGCACAAACAACATTTTCCAAAAGACCAAAAAAGTGAAAAAGTATATTTAAACAAAACGCATTTGACTAACAGATATATATTCGACCTGTTAGTCAAACGCGTTTTGTTTAAATATACTTCTTCAATGGAAAATGTTGTTTGTGCTGTATTTAGACCCTTCTACAGCAAAATTTGTTTTACATGCACACGTATAAAAATTGCGGTTTTTATCCAACGCAATCATAGGTTTGAACGTAGTTTTCAATTTAGACTCGTTTATATATATTGTTACTGATAATTGAGCTGATCTGTAACAATAACATCTCCATGCCTTATATTTCAAAAAAAAAAATTGTGAAAGCAAATTTACAGATCTAACATTGTTGGGTTGATGTTTAGGCGAGTTGTATATACATTATGTACACAGCCATGTATCACCATCATTGCTGGTGATCTGCTGGTGATCCGATGGATAAATCTGTTGTAGAGTTGTCACTGACTCAGATGTACTTATTAATATAATTATTATCTGTGACTGTATCTTACATTAATTTGTAGGATCCTTTACTATAGATAATTGAGCTGATCTGTAACAATAACATCTCCATGCCTTATATATCATGTACTGTAGTACGCCGCTAGATTAAAACTGATGAGGAAAGGTAACACACAGCCACCGAAAGCTTTATTTTGTGAAGCCCAGGTGGTCCTGTGGTCTATCGGGACGGCTACAGTGCATGTGATTTGGTGTCACGATATCTCAGTAGCATGGGTTCAGAGCTCCAGATAAGAATTCACAAATTGGGTTTTTTACCCAACATTTTCTTATACAATTGGGTGATAAAGTTTTTTAATTGCATTATGAATTCATATTCACCCCTCATGTTAATATCAAATTGGGTTTTTCACCACTAATTAAGCTCCTTAATGTATAGGGTTTTTTCATCAACACAATATTGAATATTTAGGGAATATCAACCCCAGATTTTTTTCCATCTTAAATATATTTCTTTCTTTGTTTAGCCTGTTTTACTTGGTTTAGGGTTAGGGTTAGGGTTATTTGCTAGCTGTTTCATTTGGTTTATTCACTGAGGAGCAATTGTAGGTTTAATTTGTGTTCCGTTTCAAACCGTCTGCCAGTTTTGTATTTTCTCATATAAACTGATACAAAACGGATATACATGATATATGTGTATTCACAGGCACTCGTCTTATACCTTTATATAATAAATTCTGAGACCAGTGCCTGTGTGTGTATTCCGGCATTAATTAACCGTAAAATGAAAAAAAATAGTATATAAACTCTAATTATACTTGAATGTTTTTGTTTTATTCCAATTTTCATAAATCTGGGTTTAGTTGTCTTTTATTAGAACTTTTGGTTTCTGATGCTTTATCATGTCATAATTGATTTGGCCTTTCACTTTTTCCAACTGATTTCGTTTTTGAGGAAACCCCGTTTTTATCAGCAATGTTCTCGTTAAGATACGCACACACGCCCGTGTGTTCGATGGACGCTTTCTAAAAACACTGACTGAGTCTTGTTATCATCATAACTTTCCCTCAGCTTTTCAAAAGAAGCAGAAAACATGCTTCTATTCAATATTTTTACCGGACATTCACTTTCGTTTTAATTCAATGTATGTTATGATAAATCCTGAGCAATGCGAACAAAATTTGACTACATGACACACGCTAATTGGATAAACCCCGAGAAGATCGAAATGTTGTCAAAAACACGTGTACCTATTGAGCAACGGAAAACTCTAACAGGGACCCATTTCAGTTACTTGATGCAGGGATCTATTTTTAGAACGAAAGGAAATTTCCAATTATAAATATTATAAAAATAGTTTACGCGACGACTGTAAACAGATAAGGGTAAATAACGCAAATGGTAGCCAATAAAAGGGTTGAGAACTCATGGTTTTGGCATATAATTGGGTTTTCCTTTGAATTAATTGGGTTATTGAACCCTGCAATGTGCAATTGCATTGGGTTTTTTAGCTCACCTGTCCCGAAGGGACAAGTGAGCTTATGCCATCACTTGGCGTCCGTCGTCCGTCGTCTGTCGTCGTCTGTCGTCGTAAACTATTTCAAGAATCTTCTCCTCTGAAACTACTGGGCCAAATACTTTCAAACTTTAACTGAATGTTCCTTAGGGTATCTAATTTATAAATTGTATCCGAAGTTTTGATCTATCAACAAACATGGTCGCCATTGCTAAAAATAGAACATAGGGGTCAAATGCAGTTTTTGGCTTATAACTCAAAAACCAAAGCATTTAGAGCAAATCTGACATAGGTATTATTGTTTATCAGGTCAAGATCTATCTGCCCTGAAATTTTCAGATGAATCAGACAACCCGTTGTTGGGTTGCTGCCCCTGAATTGGTAATTTTAAGGAAATTTTGCTGTTTTTGGTTATTATCTTGAATATTATTATAGATAGAGATAAACAGTAAACAGGAATAATGTTCAGCAAAGCAAGATTTACAAATAAGTCAACATGACGGAAATGGTCAGTTGACCCCTTTAGGAGTTATTGCCCTTTATAGTCAATTTTTAACCATTTTTCACAAATCTTAGTAATCTTTTACAAAAATCTTCTCCTCTGAAACTACTGGGCCAAATACTTCCAAACTTTAACTGATTGTTCCTTAGGGTATCTAGTTTGTAAATTGTATCCGAAGTTGTGATCTATCAACAAACATGGTCGCCATTGCTAAAAATAGAACATAGGGGTCAAATGCATTTTGGCTTATAACTCAAAAACCAAAGCATTTAGAGCAAATCTGACACGGGATAATATTGTTTATCAGGTCAAGATCTATCTGCCCTGAAATTTTCAGATGAATCAGACAACCTGTTGTTGGGTTACTGCCCCTGAATTGATAATTTTAAAGAAATTTTGCTGTTTTTGGTTATTATCTTGAATATTATTATAGATAGAGATAAACTGTAAACAGCAATAATGTTCAGCAAAGTAAGATTTACAAATAAGTCAACATGACGGAAATGGTCAGTTGACCCCTTTAGGAGTTATTGCCCTTTATAGTCAATTTTTAACCATTTTTCGTAAATCTTAGTAATCTTTTACAAAAATCTTCTCCTCTGAAACTACTGGGCCAAATACTTCCAAACTTTAACTGAATGTTCCTTAGGGTATCTAGTTTGTAAATTGTATCCGAAGTTATGATCTATCAACAAACATGGTCGCCATTGCTAAAAATAGAACATAGGGGTCAAATGCAGTTTTTGGCTTATAACTCAAAAACCAAAGCATTTAGAGCAAATCTGACGTTGGGTAATATTGTTTATCAGGTCAAGATCTATCTGCCCTGAAATTTTCAGATGAATCAGACAACCTGTTGTTGGGTTGCTGCCCCTGAATTGATAATTTTAAGGAAATTTTGCTGTTTTTGTTTATTATCTTGAATATAATTATAGATAGAAATAAACTGTAAACAGCAATAATGTTCAGCAAAGTAAGATCTTCAATTAAGTCAATTTGACCAAAATTGTCAATTGACCCCTTAAGGAGTTATTGCCCTTTAAAGACTTTTTTCACTATTTGTTCATCATGTTGACTTACTTTAAAAAATCTTCTCCTTTGAAACTGCTGTATCAATTTCAGCCAAACTTAGGCTAAATGAGTTTCAGAGTATCTAGTATAAATTTTATATTTTATTTCCTTGTATGTCAAGAAACATAGCTCCTATGGCTAAAATAGAACATAGGAGAAAATGATTATTTTTTTTGGCTTTTGAAGAAAATAGGACGATCCAAAAAACATTTAAATAAATTGAAAAGCCAAAATAATCATTGATGAGAGATTTAACCAAAAGAATTAAGGTGAGCGATTCAGGCTCTTGAGAGCCTCTTGTTATTATTTGTATTGCGTGATCACGCAAATACGCAGCTTATCTGGAGCTCTGTGGGTTTGAGTCCTGGCGAAAGAAGAACAAAAAATTTATGAAAGCAAATTTACAGATCTAACATTGTTGGGTTGATGTTTATATGATCCGTTCATCCTATATTGATTCTTAAAATTCAAGAGTCTATCTAAAAATGAGGGTACTTTTTATATGGCCTTCCAAATACCGTTTCGATCCCTAACACCACTGAAGAGACATTCATTGTCGAAATCTGAATCTGGTGTACTAAAAAAATATTGACACCGTATGTTTGTGGTAGCATAACATCGTGGCCACAAATTATTTTTTTTTCTGTTTAGTATTAAATTTATATTATGATCCATTTTGTTACATCTTGTGATCAATTTTATTTGGCAATCGCCAATGGCAGCCAGCAGGGTTAAGAACATCAGTTGTTCGACCTGTTAGTCAAATGCGTTTTGTTTAAAGTATACTTTTTCACTTTTTTGGTCTTTTAGAAAATGTTGTTTGTGCTGTTTTTAGACCTTTCTACAACGAAATTTGTTTTACATGCACACGTATAAAAATTGCGGTTTTTATCCAACGCAATCATAGGTTTGAACGTAGTTTTCAATTTAGACTCGTTTATATAAATATATCTTTTAAGACTGCCATACCTTACAATTATATACAATTTGAATTTAATTTATTTGTTTTTATTTATTGTTATTCATCATGCAACATTTAGAAAAAAATTAAAAGCTAAGTGATTATGCACCAACATTTAAAATTCCTAACTTAAATGTTATAATTCATTGATATATATCTAAAGTTAGTATCTGATTTATGGTACTTTTTAAATTTACAGGAACTGTCTGTGCATGTGTTGGTCTTGTTGAATTGTTGGATCTGACATGACTATTTTATACATAGCTATATTTTGGTTAGCAGATCTAGATTATCATTACATGCAGATCAAAATGTCTGATAATGCCAGAAACTATTACACAAAAAGCATAGAAACAGCAGTTGTACATGGGTCAGTCTGTCCTAAGATATAGGGAAACTCCATTCCGAGCGGGGCTAATTTTATTATATTTACTGACTTTTAATGACTAAAAGATTGTATTGAAAGGGAATTGGGTTAATATTCTCAAACTTGGCATCAGAGTTTGGTCCTCACAGGCCATGTGTGGTAACACAAACAAACTCTGAGACGGTGGGGGGGAAGTCACTGGCAGAGTTCTCTTTTCTTTTTAAGGGACAGGCCTTCCTGGAATCGGTTTACAATTAAATATTAAAAATTCTCATAAATCCAGTAAAATTCTAAACCTTCCAAAACTTGTTTAAGTCTAGTAGAAGAAATTTTGTCTTCAAAAAGTTATATCAACAGAACATAGATGTTTGAAATACTAATTTAAACCTATATTCTGTTTATTATACTATAGCGTATTCAGATGATGAGAAAACTATAGAAGAGATTATCCAGGATGCTGAAGAGGGACAGGATACTTTTATTAGGTCACCACCTGTCAAAGTTATACCTAAAATCAAAATGCACAAAACAACACCACAACCACACCAACCAAGTAGCCTGATGATGAAAAAAAGCAAGCGTAAACTAAGGTGCAGAAAATGTGTCAACTGTCTAAAAGCAGATTGTGGAAAGTGTCGATACTGCTTGTAAGCATCTTTTCTTTGTATTCCTGACTACTGTAAACCAACTTATTCTCGCGAATACTTATTTAGTGTTGGCCCTCCTTAGCCCATTTTATGATTTTCAAATTTGATTGATGTATTTAAATTAGGGATGTCAACTCGGTGAAGATTTACTAATTGATTACTCGTTGAATTTACCGAGCGATAATTAGTACTCGCTTGGTAAATCATTCACAAAATGGAAATAAAAGATTATGTTTTTTTATGTACATGTATTGTGAGTCTTTTTCTTATGGTTGTAAAACCCTTAATATTATTACCTAGGAACTAGATCATTGTCTATTGACCAAAGAATTTTATACCACAATTAATAGCTCATTTTCTACATGTACTAATTATGTTAACTGGTAAAACTTAATCAAGTAATTAATTAATATCTAAAGATGAATTATTACTCATACATCAGTATATGGAAATCGTAGAAAAACAGATTTAATGATCATCAAAGGGTGATGATAAGAACTTACTGATACCATTAATTATTATTCTGAGGGTCGACACAGGGTCAAACGAATTTGTGTTTATTTAAAAATATTATCTTGAAACTTTTCCTGGAACATAGCGATTTTTCAATTTATTTTGTTTGGTAACTAACAGTTCTACTGATGAAAATATATGCTCTGACGGTACAGAGATGGGAGAGTGAATAAGATTAGTTAACAACGTAAGCCTGGGAAAAGTATGAATGTTTATATTTCCTACATGTAGCTTTTTTTGCAGAATTTTAAATGACAGTTAAACAGAAACATTTGTATAGTTTTTATTTCATTTTTTGATTATTGAATAGTAATTTCCCGTGAGGCGCTCTCAATAAAACTATTTTTTTTGTTTATAAACTTAAGAAAGCAATAACATTCTAACAAGAGACCAATTAGTTGGGTATCATTTTGGTAATCAACACTCGGTACTACCAACGATACATGAGTACTCAAGTACTTGTTGACATCCCTTATTTAAATGAGTAAAATCCTGTTTTTACATATTGGCAACAATTTATATTTGGGTTATTTTTAAATCCTGAAAGACGCTTAAAATGAATAGCTTGTGAAAATTAGTTGGTTAACAGTATATAATGTTTTTGAATGGTAGGTATGGTAAGTTCTGGTTTGAAATCTTGAACTTTATACATCAGTGTATTAGCTTAATACAGCAAACAAACAAAAATATCTAATATAAATGTCCCAAGCAAGAACTGAAATTATCGGTATTAAATTCGTATATTTTCCCTTTGATCCTTCTGCCTAATAGTTTTGAGTATCAACATACTGGCTGTATCACTGAAAATATTAGGCAATACATTGTGTGACGTCATAATTAGTTTTGTTTTTGATACTGACTATATCATGTGGAATATCTTAACTTGCCCCTAACGGGGTCGTCTAGATATTCCACATGATATAGTCAGTATCAAAAACAAAAACTACTGATTATTCTGTATGTATAAGTAAACAATATAACACTGAGACAGATTATTAAAAAGGAGAACAACGCAACAAATCTAACTATAAATCAGTCCATGAAATTATTTAGACTGTTACCAAGAAATTTAGTCTAGATAGTTTCTAGAAATTAAGGGGACAGGTAAGTTGTCATGTAGATATGTTTTTCATTGAACATCTGGTCTCTGTATGAATAAACTTAAAGTACAAAATATGCACTCAAACACCAAATCAAGTATTTTGGTTGATATCTGACATGTCTGAGTATTTGTACAATAATATATTTAAGTTTAATGACTTAGAGCTGATATTTTACACCAAGAAAAAAAATATCCAAAGTTTATATCGAAAATAGGAAAATAAAGCATCGATCTTACTGGGTTTCAGATTTCACTCTCTTCATTACAGAAAGTAGGTTTACTCATAAGTCAAGAGCCTTTGAAGCCCTTCTGTGATTAAATTGTTGAAAGTACAATATCAGCACGTTTTAAATTTATAGCATGTGTTTGCAGTACATTATAGCCTTAAAAATTTCACATGAGGTTTAAAATACAATATGTACTATCAATTGAAATTAAAACATGATGGGTTTAAACACTGGAGAGCACTCAAACAAAATAACCTATTCATAAAACAGCATAAAACATCCAAAGTTTATTTTCATGAGTGAGCTTAATCCTTAGCTTTAGAACAATTAGGAGATAACTGTATTGTATTTTAAGCTCCGACGGCATTAATTGGGGATTTGATGGTCGCAAATTAAGTTTACTGGCGACGCGTTAGCAGAGACAGTAAACGGGTTTTTGCGACCATCAAATCCCAAATTGATGCCGTCGGAGCTTAAAATACAATATTGTTATCTCCATTCTAATGAAACTGACAGAAAACAACGTTAAAACATGTATTTAAAATCTGTCATATGCCGTCTGCGCTTGCGCGTACGTCCCATTGCATAAATTGTCAATTTGATGCCATGTAAGAAAGTGACGTTATCCAATCAAAATGAACGTTACAAACATTGTTGCATTAGAATCATAATTTAATGAGCTGGAAATTTAGAAATGTATCACTTGAATCATGCCAATACCAAAGCACTTGTAGCTCTGAACCATACCATCAGTAGCCATTTGATTTAACAGCAGTATTACTGACCAAGTTACAAAAAATGTCCAAAGTCAAATTTGCATATATATGGCAAAAATGTATGGGAGTTGCAGCTTAAGCTAAAAACAAAATTCTTAATGTTATGGAATCCAATCTAGTTTAAAATATATGATATAGCCACAAGTTTCTAAAATATGATATTTTTTTTGCAAGCAAGCAGAGTGAAGTCCCAATATTATGAAGTTTCATTGCAGACGAGCAGTATGAAATCCCCATATTATGAAGTTCATTGCAGACAAGTAGTGTGAAATCCCCATATTATGAAGTTCATTGCAGACAAGCAGTGTGAAATCCCCATATTATGAAGTTCATTGCAGACAAGTAGTGTGAAATCCCCATATGAAGAAGTTCATTGCAGACAAGCAGTGTGAAATCTCCATACATGTATTATGAAGTTTCATTGCAGACAAGTAGAGTTAATGGCCTATAATATGAAGTTACTGCAAGAAAACATTAAGCAGAGTGAAGTCCCATGGCCTATATAACGTTTTATTGTAAGCTAGCAGAATGAAGTCCCATACATAAAATGAAAATGAAGTTTGATTGCAAGCATGCACCGAAGCACAGTGAAGTTCCTTTTAAAAATGAAGTTTAGCTAGCAATCAGAGTTAAGTCCCCATAATATGAAGTTTTGTTGAAAGTTAGCACTGAAGCAGAGTTAAGTCCCCATAATATGAAGTTTTGTTGAAAGTTAGCACTGAAGCAGAGTTAAGCCCCCATAATATGAAGTTTTGTTGAAAGTTAGCACTGAAGCAGAGTTAAGTCCCCATAATATGAAGTTTTGCAAGCAAGTAGACTCAAGTCCCCATAATATTTAAACATTCCATTGCAAGCAAGCAGTCTTAGTCAAATCCCTATATTTCCATATTATGAAGTTTTTATTGCAAGCGGTCAGGACATTGCCAGCTACAAGAATTAAGAGACAACACATTAAACTTTATAAAATTTAAGAGACTCAAACAGTTCAGGTAAACATAACAGCGGAAGATACTGAGGAGCATCAAAAACCATAAGTTTATTTGTTGGACAAAAGACAACACACATGAACAAAACAAAAAAGGGATTAAAGACAAACTGAAGTCTTGAGAACACTTCACAGAAAATCAAGGGACTGGATTACCTTACAGTATAGAGAGTAATTTTTCGGGGGTGTAAAATTTCACCATTTTCATTCATAAGGTAAACAAAATCTTTTGGCCGATTCAAAACTTTTATCAATACCTTTGCATGTACACTTTTAATTTGGTGGAATTTATTTTGGCTATTTTGTTTTATCCGCAAAAATAACCTGCTATAAAGTATGTACTCCATGATGATGAGATACATCAAATACATAAGCTGCATTAAGTAGTCTTGGCACATGCTATTGGGTCAGCTATGGCAGATAAAACATAGACATTTAAAGCTTTACTTATAGACATTATTTAACAGCTTTGACATACAATGACATAGTTATAGGATGAACATCATAAAAGTGTTATGTTATAATCAAACTTGTAGAGAATTTATGTTGAAAATTTCAGAAGTTTGAATGGCAAAACATGAATCAGGTGGTAAAAGAATGCCTTTCGAAAATTCTCCATATTTCTGTATTTATCAAAACTGGTTCTACTGTTGTAAATTCTCTGTACTAACTTCACACTCAAATATCTTAGGTGTAAGCTTCATATCTAAGCTGGGACATGATATCTTAAAGGACAAGGGTGTTCTGGAACCTTTTTGTGGTAGGGATGTGAGACAATGAGTACCCTACCTTTTCATATATCTTTAATATGCAATATTTTATATATAATCTGAGAAGAAATAATGACTTCTGATTATCTTAGTTTATATAGATACAGATACTTATGATTCAATCAACAACACTATTGTATCTTTCATCTTAATTTCTCCACCTTAATATGAATATCAAAGCTTGAAAAAGTTACGTTTTACAGAGGTGGTTCATCATTAAAACTCACTACTGAGTAAGTTGACCCTTGAGCATTATATCTGGGGCCATTTATAGCTTGCTATTCTGTGCAAGCCAAGACTTAGTATTGAAGACTGTACTTTGACCTATAACTTTTTCAAATTATGACTTTGATGGAGAGTTGTTGCATTGGCACTCATACCACATCTTCTTGTACCTATGTATACTCAGATTGAAGAAAAGAGATGCAGTTTTAGTGGCTGATCCAGAACTTTTCCTAAGGGGGGGCCGCTCCAGTCATGCTTCAATGATTCCCTATATAATCAACAAAATTTTTCCCACAAAAGGGGGGCCTGGGCCTCCCTGGATCCGCCTATGCGTTTGCCTACTAGAGGACCAGATAGTGCAATTCTAACATCTTTAGGCAATAAACTAAGTAAACTTTTTTTACTGTAAGGTAAGCTACAAAAGCTATCCTGAAACAAAATATGCAACATAGACAAAAAAAAAATGAAAACCCTTCATGAATATTTGAAAGCCACTAAATGACATTATAGGACAGTAAATTTGAAAGCAAAATTAATGTATTGACAACTTACAGAATTAATTATTATCTTAACTTCAAAAGAAATGCCGGAAAAAATGTCTTCTGGATAAGAGATTCTTTCAATATTTATTATTTAGGAGGGCACCGGCGGGGGAGTTCTTTAGGAGAAATGGTCAAGCACATATTGCATGTGTAGATGATGAAAATGTTTATAAATTTTCTTTTAATAAGTATTTCTTTTCCCTCAAATTTCTGCTTCTTTCTTGAATGTTTGTATAAATCATTTATCTATTCCTGGTTAATAACATTCTACTTCTAGTTGTTTCTGATCATATGCAAAATAATATTCCTCTATATATCTACTATATTTTATTATTCTTTAAAAGGATAAATTTGTTAAATAGACTCTGACTTTCACAGGTCAGACTGTCTTGAATAACATTTTTAATAATTTTGTAACTGTGATTTTAGGACTGGATTGAAATTCGTTTTGCTTAAAACTTTGTATGAAATGTAAACAGATCGTTTCTTGGTCGCCTAAGCGTTTGAAAGAAAGCTCGAATGTCAAGCGCAAATTCGACATTGAGTTAATGGCATGTTTGCCACCAAAATTTTCCAGATTGGATAAATGCTTATTGTTTCAAAAATATGAAAACTAGGTCGTCGTAAGTAACTCAGTTCTAGAGATTTTGATATTGTCTAAGCTCGTATTGCGTTTGCACTGTTGTCAAGTTGCAAATTCGGTGCAATTAACTTCCAATTACGGATCGATATCTAACCGAATTTTGCTGGCTATGCAAGATTCACTGATGTATGACGTTACCGTTAACCAAAATCAAAATATTTTTCGATTAAATTGAATAAACAAACTTTTAACATCAAAATATAAACCGTATGATGTTCAAAAAAGCGTTTTTACATGTTAGTTCCTGGTATAAGGAAATCACTTGTTTCTTTTTTGAAACGCCTTCAATGGCTTTATGTCATGATTGAGTATTAATTGATTGATTGCACCTCTATAGAGTATAATCAAGAGAATAACACAAATTTAGATATACTAATTATCTTAAAAACCATTGCTAAGTCTGCTATTCTTAATTTAAAAACTTATAAACTTTAAATAAAAGCTAAGTATGTGTGCATCAATTAATAGCCATTTAAAGTCTGAAGCATCAGGCTAGTACTGTAAGCTTACACAAAACTTTGTTAATGCACATTAAAAAAAAAATGATAAAATATGGTAATCTGACGAGTAGTTGGATGTGATTTCGATGCAGATTGCTCAATTGGAGTACATTACTCATCTGACATAAGCTGAATTGCACCAAAGAAAATTGTCTTCCTTTGATAATTTTAAAAGAAAATTAAATCTTGGTTATATTCAGCAAAACTTGCTTATTATGTCTTCAAATTTTCAAATTACACTTTAATCATGTAAATAAATTAAAAAAAAGAAACTACAATTTCATTGAAAATTCCAAGGGAGATAATTTTTTATAACAAAGTTAACTTAATTTTTGGTTCACACAGAAATATCAAGTACACAAGCATATATATATGCAATGAAAAAGTAAGATTATATTATTACTTTTATTTTGAATTAATTAAAGTAAGAACTACCTGATTTCTTCTGGTAGAGAATTCCATCTGAATGACAATTATCCATACAGATTCTCAGACAGATTAGTCTGAAACTAATTAGTAGTCATGAAATTATATCTATTATTTGGTGTTTCAGTCAAATTTAATATACATTTTGTAACAGATGGTGCTTATCAATTCACTATTTAACCCTTTCAACGCTATACAAGGCATATACCGCGAATTTGAGTGGGAAATATGATTTGATTGGTCACAGTGTTCTCACTAAGGTGAGTCCATGAGTCCTGGACTGGTCAAAATCTGTCTGGACTCATCATTTTCAAAACTAGTGAGTTCACAGATGCATCAAGATAGAAATATTTTGTATAAACTAAACATAGTTAAATACAAATATCATCATTTTATAGCAAAAGTTTAGAAGTAATCTGAATTTAATGTCATTTCATTGCTCTGTTAGGCCATGGAGACTAAAATATTACATTATAATGCAATAAAATATCTTCTCCTGGCTGTTGGACTCACCATGGCCAAAAATGACGAGTCCCTGGACTCGCCTTCAAAAATCCTTAACAAGAACCCTGGGTCATAACGAGACGTTAAAAAAGGGGGGAAACGGAGGTTGACTGAAAATTTTGAAGACTGAGCCATTTCTTTGTTCCATGATTACATAATACATTGAGCATGGTGCAATACGCTACAGAAATTAGCAACTGGTGTCTGTTTATTATATGACAGATAAAACAACAAAATAAATGAAGACTAAAAGTAGTTTTTATTCAAAATTCAACATAAATGTAATCAAATTTCACCTATTACCTGTTAATTACCTGAAAATACAGGTAACCTGATAAAAAATTTACTGAAATAATTGCCTAACATTACAGTTCATGCTCTCCTTAGCATTTTTCGTGCAATAGTTTTCTCTGTATCTCTTATAATAAAAAAGATACAGAAGTCTGAAAAGGAATATACTGTTCTAATGAATGAACACAAAAAAAAAATGCAGCAGCAGCAGCCATTTTTCTATTTTTTTTGTGTAGTGTTGAAAGGGTTAAAAAAAATCTCAGCAATTGACCTAAGTTTTTGCATGAAGTTTTTATAATCACAGTACTTGCATCTTGAAGCCCTTTCTGAAATATTTTCCATCTTCTTTGTATTTAATTCTGAAAGAAAAAAGGCAAAACTAATTGGCTAAAATTTGAATTAGTAAAAGAATGAAAAATAGTTATTGTGTTCAGTTCACTCAGCTGAATACCAATACACTTTTAAATGTTTAATTAAACTGTTGGTCAACTTTATATCGTTTGCACTTCTAGTACATAGTGAGTAGTACTCAACATACATGTTAGTGCTTTCTCTGGAAACTTTCCTGTTAGTAACTGTGTGAAACTTTTCATACTGCATTTTGTTACAGTAATATCTAAAAATCTACCAAGTCACTCAATACTTCAACTTGTAGCTACTGGGTGCACTTTCTGAATGATACCATAAGTATTAACTCGGATTTTAATGATTATGCAGCATCTGTACAAACTTGTATAATCATGTACTTTTACTTTCTTTTTGGCTACTTGTTATATAATGTTCGATTGATACAACTTCTTGTGTATTATACAATGTACATATATGGATATCTATAAAAAAAATCTCTCTTTTTGAGCTGTTTGTTATTTCATCAACCACACTTGCATTAAAATGCATTAGATTTTAAAAAAAATATATAGATTCTTTATCTACATATTCTTTAAGAACTTAACTAGATCTCATTAATCCTTTTTTTTTTTAATCTCATAGTTTTTATTGTAATTAAAATTATTGAGGGTTTTAATGTTTATGCCCTTTGAGTCCCATAATTGGAAATAAAATGTCTTCTTCTTCTTGAATTAAAAACACATTTCATAAAATTTGATAGCTTGAAAAAATATTGTTTTAGGGTAGGGTGGTACTGGTACCACTCATAATTTAATTATGCGCCTGTCTTAGCGGGGCATACAGTTTTACCCTTGTCTGTACGCCTCAACCAGATGTTATTAAATTTCTACACAATGCACAAAACACAAATCAAGTTTGAATTTGGGTGGCATTTCTAGCGTCATGCCCCTTTTCTGATAGAAAGTTTCCATTCTGTAACTCGAGTTTGCCTCCACCAAACGCTATGAAACTTATAAACAATGCTTATAACCACAAAACACAGATCAAGTTCGAATTCATGTGGCTTCTCTTTACCAGTTCTAAGAGTTATGCCCCTTCACAAATGGAAAAGTTGCTGAATTTTTCGTATCTGTTCTGTACATGTAACTAGTTTGTCTCAACAAATGTTATGAAACTTCTATACAATGCTTATTACCACTAAACACATATCAAGTTTAAATATTGGTGGCGTCACTTTTACTAATCTAGAGTTATGCCCCTTTGCACATTGTTAAATTGCTGAATTTTTCTTTTCTGTTCTTGAACTTTAGTATGCCTCAACCAAATGTTTTGATACTTAGGCCAAATAAAAAAGTATGTGTGGTTCCAGTTACATCTGATAAAAAGTTAGGGTAGGTAGGTAGGGTTTTTTTTTTTTATTATTTTATGGGTTTTTTTTACATTGAGTCTATGGGAGCAACATTCTGACTTTAAGAGTGCTTAATGAAAAATGACAATAAAATCTTTAGGGTAGGCTATTTTTAAGCAGAAAAAGTAGGGGCGGTAGGGTTACTGGAACCACACATATATTTTTATTTAGCCTTATACATAATGCTAATTAACACAAAACACAGATCAAGTTTAAATTTATGTAGTGTCACTATTATAGTTCTAGAGTTATGCCCTTTTACTAATGGAATAATTGCTAAATTTTTCGTTTCCTTTCTCAAATTTGCCCAAATTAAATGTTATGAAGCTATAACTACAAAACTTGGATCAAGTACAAATTTGGGTGGCATCACTGAGTTATGTCCCTTTATAATGATACATGCAATTTGGGGCATCATATTCCCCATTTATTTGGTGTAATTTAATTTCAACATTTACATTTAACTATCAAAAGGTGAGACTTATCTCTATGTTAACAGGCTGGTAAATAAATTTTTAATCTATATTATATAGTATTTATGTTCATAATTCTTTTTGGAATAATTTTAATTGAATTATTGTTCTATCATTATCTTATTTATTAATTTTCAGAGACAAACCTAAGTTTGGTGGGAGAGGTGTTATGAAACAAGCATGTATGTAAGTATATTTTCAGATTTTAAAGCTTATGGACTAGATTGAGTTATGTTTAAAATCTGCAATATAAATTGACTTTTCCAATTTTTATGCCCCACACAGGGGCTAGTGTTGGATAATCGGTTGAAATTACCAACCGATTATCTATTACAATCGTTTGACAGCAACCAACCGACTATCGGTTATAATCGCATCAGAATACTTTGCCCTTTTTTTAAATGAAATCATGCATTTTAGTCTCATTGGTCATGTCTAATGTGTATATTCCATTTCATTGCAGAGTTTTATATGTTAATATTTGATCTTCTGTTTCCTTTTCATATTTTATTTAGCAATTATAAAAATGAATTAATTAGAATCCAGATTCAGATTGAACATATTTTATCTCATAATTACAACATTAATTACCAAGAGTGACACTAACTTTTCTAAATTTCAATGGTGTAACTCACATTATAATTTCAATAACTTAGCAGTATAAACATTTGAATGTTTCACAGTAAGAAAAGATATGTATAAAGTATTTTACTTTAAGAAATTTAAGATTAACAGAAAAAAATAAAACAATGCATTTGCATTGAAATATATACAGTAAACAAAGAGGATCCAGCCAATGTCTGTTAATTCGTGTAGAATGCTTTTTTTTCACTTTATGATCATCATTTTTCTGTCAATTGTGTCAAGCGAGCGTCTGAACTTATAATTGCAAAAATGCGGAATTATTACATAGTTGAACCGTATCCGATCCGTGATTCTAATGTATTTCAATGGCGGACAAATTTCAGAAAATTTACAAACATAAACGATGTTTGACAAGCAATTTGGGAAGGAATATGACGCTTTTGACGCTACTAATGGATAAAACATTAATAAAAGGCAATTTGCGACACGCTCTAATGAAGTAAAGAAATTATTTTGTCTAAAATCTGAAGGATTTCATGTACGCTCTCAAGTAACAAGTATCCGGTATTGAGAGAGTATTTCATACAAAGTTATTTATTTTAAAGATCAATCTGTATATATATAGTCAATACTTTTGTCACGTTTTAAAGGGGAAAAAATGGTTTTGTCTTTAATTATAGGATGTTTGACATTGTTATTGTCATCCACTGATATTTTTTGTTGCAATTTGTTTGACTGAGCAAATAAAATTCAAACCGCAAACGGACCGGAAGTTGATACTCAAAAAGTCCGGAAACTATAGCGACAATCGATTGAACAAAATCCCAATTGATTATCGACATCGTGAGGCCCAACCAACTGATTTCCGACTTATTCCGATCATCGGAACAACACTAACAGGGGCATTACATTTTTCGGTCTGTGCGTCCGTCCATCTGTCCCGCTTCATATTAAAGTTTTTGATGAGTCCAATCAACTTGAAACCAAGTACAATGTTCCCTATGATATATATGATCTTTCCAATATTAATGCCAAATTAGATTTTTAATCCCAATTTCAAAGTCCAATGAACATAGAAAATGATAGTGTGATTGGGTTTTCCTATACTATGGACACATTGAAGTTCTCAATACTTTACCTTACTTAACCTGAGATGCCAGTGAGTAATTAAAACACTTCATCACAGCCAACTGTAAAAAAGGTTTTAAAGTAATTCCTGAGTTAGATGGACATTGCCAATAGACTAGTAAAAATCAACCTGTAGACTTCATAAATGAAATTGTAGTTCAAAAGAATGAGTCAAGCAAAAGCTAAATATGCACTGTACTTAACAACAAGATTTCAGATAAAAATGGTTATTACATGTACATTGTATGCATTTTCTAATTTAACAGGAAGAAAAATTGTTTAAGTCCTCATTTCTATAAAGCTGGTACTGCACTGGTGGCCTTAAAAGATGACCAGCAAGGTAACAGTAATCCTGGACACAGTTCTGAAATGAATAACAACAATGGTAATACTGGTAAATCCTGTCTAAATGTGCTAGGGAGATTTGGACAGAAAACCAGAACAACTTCCTCAACCTATCAGGAAGCAGATGCCAATAATGATGGTTTGTCAGACAAAACACCAGCTGCCATTAGTCGTCAATTACAGTTTGGTGGAAATTCACAAGGCACCCATCATCAGTTATCAAACATTTCAAGAGCTTCCAGATCACAGAGTACTGGTCGACTTTCTACCAAGGTAGAGTATTTATCACATACTAAGTTCTTGTACTCATCGTAAGTGAAGAGGCAGTGGTAATGCCAATAAGACAACTCCACCAGAGACCAATTGTCATATCATGACTGTTAGTTTCAGTACAGCCTTCAACAATGAGCAAAATCCATACTGCATACTAAATAAAGTATAAATCATTTAAAGGAGAAGACATAATTTATGCACAAAACAATAAAAGAAAAAAATATAGCCCTTTTTCACAATATGTTTTCTATTTTGTCTTGTAAAAGCACAAAGATAAAAGAACTAGTATTTGTAATATGCATTTTAACCACTGTAGTGTTAAATGAAATACTGAATACAATAAATGAGATAGAAATTAAAGTAGAGAACTTAAAGTAGATGGAAAGAGACAAAAAGAAGATACCACTATTTTGGGAAAAAAAAATGGAAATATTGAAGCAGTGATCAAGGTTACTCTGGTTGGACACCTAGCTGCAAGACTCGCAAATAAAATTGTGCTAAACACTTGATAAACTAAATATTAACCTGGAGGTAAGAGATGAAAGTGAGCAGTGATAGCATAAACAACAATGGAGATTACATCATGACTTGTATATAAAAGATGGGAGGGCACTGAATATATGCTTCCAAAAAAAAGTTCAAAATTACATCACAGATAAAAAGATAAGCCATTAAGGATATATTCAATATTTAAATTTAATAAAATATAACACTATATTTGCAATGAAAAAAATTATAGCTTATAAATAGAAAAAAGGATGTACATGATGGGCAGTAAAATGAATATACTAAAGTAATTTTTAAACTTACACAATGTTATTTCATGTTTTATGTTTCATCTATTTTCAGTTACCACCAATGCCAGGAGGGAGAAATGAATTATCATTAACTCAGCGAAATAGAAATACTTCTATCCGGTGGTCAAGTCTACAACCAGAAAACCAGGCTCAGCATCGTGTCAAAGCTGATTTCAAGGTACTTTGATTTAATAATTGAGTCTATCCTTCTGCAAGCAGATTCAACGGTCTCTTGTGTATATTATTAAATGGTTCCAGTGTTTTGTGCTGTTTGCCAAGTTTACTTATATCAATCTTAACTTCATTGTTGATGCAATATCCATTGATGGACTATATACAAATAATAAGCTATTATTTGTTTACAATTTGTTTTTGTTGTTGTTTATTTGGGTAAATATAAGGGCTATTCCAGAAAGAAATGTATGGGGGATTGGAAGGCAGTTTTTGTCAGCACCCATCACCCAGGCAATTGTAATAGAGAATTATAGTGCATTATAGTGTGAAAGTTGCTCTGATACCCATCACCCATGTATTATTAATATAATGTGCCTTCCAACCCCCCCAACATTTTTTTCTGGAATAGCCCTAAGTAAAAATGGGTATTTACAGAGATGTTTGTGTATAAACAGGTATGGTAAGAATGTTATATCATTATATTCAGGAATAATATTGCTATTCATTGTCTTTGTAACATACGTATAAACTGTTTAATGTCATATTATTTGCAGGAAATATACAATGTGTGGTCAGCTTGGCAGTTTGGTGTATCGTTGACAGTGGCCAATCCATTATGCTGTAGAACTCTTTGTTTTCTTTGTGGAAGTGCAGGAAAACATGAGGTAATTCAAAGGGAAAAAACTATAGATAAATGAAAATTATATTTCTATGGACAAATTCTGCATGCAAGACATTTATTTTTTGTTGAACAATTTGTGATTTACATTTACGCATATAGCATCATGTAAAATTAGAACTAACAAATAAAATGAATTCATGTTAGTTCTATGATTATTATATTTGCATTTGAAAATAAATTTATTTGTCAAAATTTTAACATTTTCTGCATTAAAGAGTATTCTCTTACTGGTTTGATTAATATTTTTTAAATCATAATATTGTGAATATGGAAGACAATAGCTCTTTGATAATTATCTTTTTCATTAAAACAGAAAGTAAATTCTTATTTAAGAGTATTAGATTAAACATAATTTTAGTCGGTGTTGGTAAGTGTCATAACTGTATGTTTAACTGTTCTACTTTCAGTTTTTTTACTGCAATGTTTGTTGTGAACCTTTTCATGAGTTCTGTTTAGATGAAAATGAAAAACCATCGTCAGATAATTTAGAGAACTGGGTTTGTCGGAAATGTCAGTTTTGCACTGTCTGTGGACAACAGAAAAATGTAAGTCAGCATTGTTGCATTTTTCAGTAAATCTTTTAAAAATGTCAGAACTTCATTATAAGTATTACATTTTAAATTTATAGCTTAAAAATGGTTTATTTGTGCTATCAACAGGGAGGGGGGAGTTAAATATGAACAGCTATGGCTTGTTGAACATCAATTTGCAAATCGAAACATGATCGGAAAATAAAAAAAAAATCTTCATTTCAAGAATTGTGTAATATTCAAATGTATAAATGTGAATGAAACCATGTTTACACTTAAAACCTTGTAAAGATATTATGTAGTGTCTTAATTGAAGTTGGGGAAAACAAGTGCTGTTCTTCTAAATTAATGTAATTTCTTTGCATATATTTTCATTTGGGGACAGATAAATAATTCCAATACTTAAGATCTTCATGTTTATTCTTATGTTTTACAGCTTTTGAAATGTGATAAGTGTCAGAATACCTACCACCCAGAATGTTTAGGTCCAAATTATCCTACAAAACCTTCAAAGAAGAAAAATATATGGGTAAGCATATGTTACAAGTCAAAGTTCTAGAATACCTACCATCCAGAATGTTTAGGTCCAAATTATCCTACAAAACCTTCAAAGAAGAAAAATATATGGGTAAGCATATGATACAAGTTCTTTTGCAATAGTATCTTGATTTCATAAAATATCTCGTGTTGTAAAAATATATTATTATCTTGTTACAAAATCGAACCTGTTTGGACAATATTTTTGCTGAGACATGTTTATTTGAATTTTTTAATGGCACTAAGTAGATGTAAACTAATGTTGTTTGCCACTTGATTAAAGTCTTCATCCAAACAGCACATTTAAGATGTATTCAGTATATATAAAACAGACTTAGATTTCATGCAGTGTTCTCCCCAGGCCGTTTTAGCGCTGCGATGTTCAGAGCTATTTGAATTCACCGCGGTGGTATTTGGGCAGACCGCAGCGCTATCCAATCAAAAACCAGCGCTATTGTTTTTGAATTTCAAACTTCCGGTATTATTTTGTACACATTCCGATCACGTGATCAACTGGTTTATTTATCCGAGAGATCGTTAATTCACCCAACGATGTCAAATATCGTAGGGGCCAGTTCAATAAATGATCAAAATGACGCCATTTGCAAAACTTTTACTGCCAAATAAACCTTTCCTTCCTCGAGTTTTTCGCTTTAAAAAGATGCCGAAACTTATGAAAGGAATGAACAGTGCCAACAGAGACATATAATACCAAACTCCGAAACAGTGGTGACATCTGGCTACGCTTCTCTGTAGAGAAAGGGAAGTATGACCCGAACGATAACGCTGTATGGAGTTTGATATAATACATGTCTCGGGTGCTGAAAAGTTCATTTCTAAATGATATAAGGGAAGTTTTACCCCCTTCTCTGACAACGTGGTCTGGACCATTTTTTGAACCATCTATGATTCTATCATTACTTTTTTTGCGTTTACAACCTAACTGTCGAACCTGTATTGCTTAATGGAAGCATCCCTGTTATCAAGGGATTCATTATAAGCCCGTATTTCACGATTACTTGTCCATCCATGGCTCTTTTTCAAATGGATAAGGGAATAAAACAAAACGAAAATTTTGTGTAAATATATATTAAATATCGATGTTTGTCAACCAATCATCAATATATATTAATTAAATATTGCTTTAAATTTAATGTAAACAGAGGATGGCTTGGATAAGGAATAGTATTTAATGCTAAAAAGGCCACAAGTTTAAACAGGAAGTTATGTCAGCCAGTAAGGGAGATAATTTGGGAGGGAAAGACCTAAAAGAAGTATTGTCAAATCTTGACAAACTTATCTGGTTGCAAGTATTCAAATGTTTATAAAATTATCAAACACAACCTCTAAAGGTGGTAGTTGTTTCAATTGGCATAATGTATTTGATTGGTTAATTCACCTTTGAAATAAAAAAATCTCTTTAAAATATTTTTATAGGATTTCTTTCATATTCATAATTGGAATATTTTAGCCTTTTTTTAAGCAAGTCTTTGATAACATTTGAATATTATTGTAAGGGCAATTTCATTTCTTCCTTTGAAATACTATACTCATTTTTATTGAAAAGTTGAATTTTGCTAGAAATGTTAATAAAAGTAAATGTAAAAAATACCAATCTTGTCATTGAAAACTTTCTCACAGAAGCTGACAATGACTTTATTCTTGGTCCTACATGTTCTGCAACATCACCTGTTAGTGATAAGAAATCTTCACATAGGCAGTCTGGTATAGACCCACCATGGAAAAGACTTTTCCTTGGGTTTTAATTTAAAGACAGATAATATGAGGATTATATGAATTTACAATGGAGAAAAAAAGGCCTTCTTCTATCATGTCTATATCCAGACAATAACATTAGCAAACAAAGGGGTAACTTCCATGAGCATGATGAGGAAATCATTACAAGAGAAACCATCAATAGCATAATATAAGAAAAACACATAACAAATTAATTACAAACCAACCGCTCGCAGCGACAAAGTTACTGAGAATTGTCGAAAATCACGCGCTTACCACAGCGCTATCCAAAAATCCTGGGGAGAACACTGTCATGGTCAGTTAACTTTTAGTAATTGAATTGCTATGGGATAGAATATAATAGTAAACAAAATTTAAAACCTTTTATTTCCTATATAGATATATGGAATTCATAGACACACACCAAATGCTTCATTAACATAGATATGAAGAAGTCTGTACAAAGTCTTCACACCACTGTATAATATGTATTAAATATTCCATCTAATATTTATTTTAGATTTGTACAAAATGTGTAAAGTGTAAAAGTTGTGGTGCTACGACTCCAGGATCTGCTAGCAATGCAACATGGACCTATGATTTCCAACTGTGTCATGTTTGTGGTCAGCTGATGGACAAAGGTGAGCTCAAATAGGAACAAGGGTGAATAATTATGAACAATACATAGGCAGGATAATCTCACAGAAAACCTGTCTTGTGGGTATCATTTACCTATTTAAATGTCTTCTGCCGAAAAGAAAAAGAAAATGAAAAACTCTTGCACAGTATATTTACCTGCGAGATGACCAATAATAAAGACAACTGAAAAAGATGGATATAAACTTTTATTGTATAGCAATATAATATTTCCCACAGAACGTAACCAAAAGTAAGAGTGCAATAAATTCTAATATTGCACTAGTGCAATAAATCTTCAGAATTCATGACGTCATCAACGGTTAAATCTTAGTTTAAACCAATTTTTACTTTCAAATATTATATTGCTATACAATAAAAGGGTTATTTCATGAATATTAGGGAATATTGTCCCTCGTAGAACATATATTGCACTCGCAAGCTCGTGCAATATAAAATTCTACTCGGGACGATATTCCCCAATATTCATGCAATAACCCTATAATATATTCATTTATTTATTCATTTTAAACTGAATATCTGTTTCCAATTTGATTAACAAAAGTAGAAGAACTGCAATAACATACATGAGGTTATGTTCAAATCTATTTACTTTTAGTTTTTGTTTACAATTTCCCTTTATTTGAGTTAAAAAAAAATGAGGAGATTCCATGAAAACTACTTCTGTTGGGTTGTTATGCCAATACATGCAATAGTAGAGGGGCATTATGTTTTCTGGTTTAAGGGTCTGTTCGTCCGTTTGTCCTGCTTCAGGTTAAAGTTTTTGATGAAGTTGAAGTCCAATCAACTTGAACCTTAGGACACATGTTCCCTATTATATTATGATCTTTCTAATTTAAATGCCAAATTAAATTTTTGACCCCAATTTCACGGTTTACTCAACATAGAAAATGATAGTGCAGGTAGTTTTTGATGAAGTTGAAGTCCAATCAACTTGAAACTTTGTACACATGTTACCTATTATATTATGATCTTTCTAATTTTAATGCCAAATTGGAGTTTTGACCAAAATTATAGCCCACTGTTTTTGTACTAAACATTATTTTTTAATTATGTATAATTTCATTTCAGGAAATTTCTGTCCAATTTGTCATAAGTGTTATTCTGATGACGACTGGGATTGTAAAATGGTACAGTGTGCTAAATGTGATAGTTGGGTCCATGCCATGTGTGAAGGGCTTTCAGGTATGTGTTAAATGTGATAGTTGGGTCCATACCATGTGTGGAGGGCTTTCAGGTATGTGTTAAATGTGATAGTTGGGTCCATGCCATGTGTGAAGGGCTTTTAGGTATGTATTAAATGTGATAGTTGGGTCCATGCCATGTGTGAAGGGCTTTCAGTTATGTGTTAAATGTGATAGTTGGGTCCATGCCATGTGTGGAGGGCTTTCAGGTATGTGTTAAATGTGATAGTTGGGTCCATGCCATGTGTGGAGGGCTTTCAGGTATGTGTTAAATGTGATAGTTGGGTCCATGCCATGTGTGAAGGGCTTTCAGGTATGTGTTAAATGTGATTGTTGGGTCCATGCCATGTGTGGAGGGCTTTCAGGTATGTGTTAAATGTGATAGTTGGGTCCATGCCATGTGTGAAGGGCTTTCAGGTATGTGTTAAATGTGATTGTTGGGTCCATGCCATGTGTGGAGGGCTTTCAGGTATGTGTTAAATGTGATAGTTGGGTCCATGCCATGTGTGAAGGACTTTCAGGTATGTGTTAAATGTGATAGTTGGGTCCATGCCATGTGTGGATGGCTTTTAGGTATGTGTTAAATGTGATAGTTAGGTCCATGCTATGTGTGAAGGGCTTTCAGGTATGTGTCACATATAACATATAAAAAATGATTGAAACAATTAGCTGTTCAAACAGCGATTTTCTTAAGGTTGGTAGCATGAATCACCAGATTCAGATTAACGTCTTTGAGAAGTTGAGATAGTTGGGATTTTTGCCTTTGATTAATCTATTAACTGACAATGAAAGTGGAGACCTTGCTAAAGATAGCTTAAACATAGAGGAAAAATATATACCAGTCAGGACGATATGACTGTTACCTCAAATATATATTTCAGATTTATTGAAACCTTAATCTGTAACTATGGTTTAAGATATATAAGCATCTTCTAAAACGGTGAATAGTTGTATATATTAAGGAAAATGGCTGTTGTGTGTGAGCTTTTTCTATAATACAGTTAACTCTCGTTGTCTCGAACACGGTTGACTCGAAATTTCGGATGAGTCGAAGTTTGCACGTCCCGAAATTTACTCCATACAAAAGTATGTAACTCGACTCCTGATAAGTCGAAATTGGATGAGTCGAAATTTCGGTTGAGTAGAACTAAATTTACAGTCCCAAGGTTAACAAAATCATTCAAAATTCATTTTTTATCTCAAACTAATACACATGTGTCAAAACATTACCTCCGGGATTTAAATGGATTGAAGAGTTAATCTGACAATACACGTGTAATTAAATTTCCGGTCACTGACCACTATATTAATTTATGACATGCTATTTCCATGAGTGTTCACCTAAGATTATCTTTTATAGAATTTTTATAAATAATTAGTGATACATTGTTAATGTTCATGAAAAAGTATTTAAAATGTTTACAAAACAATTAATTTGTGATTTACACTAATTAGCTTGGGTGTGTATAAAGTGAGGATTATGGCTTCCGTTGATGATCACCTAAAAACTACTCAAACGGCGTCTTTAATCTTGTTATATTTTCTTTTGAAAAGAAAGAGTGAGATAAAACAAAATGAATAGAAATCAAAATTTTCTTAAATCTCTTACAAATACATTGATCTGATACTAGAATATCGATCCACTTTCCATATAAACCCGGATTTATTTTAGCTTTACCAAGCTAAGCAAGAGTTGTGTCCCTTAGATTGTCGAACTTCTGGTGTTCGTTTGAGTCGAACTACGTGTATCTCGAAATATTTCTCTGGTCCGGCTGACTTCGACATAACGAGAGTCGACTAATTCAAATTCACAAAACTTTCAGAACAATTTTCTTGTGTTAAAATTTGCTCCTCTTTTTGGACGGGTATGGGATATTCTTCAAAAAGATGAGATTGAAGCACATACGGCTTTATCTAATTATCAATACTGAGCTTGTTGATTTTTTCAGACGAGATGTATGAGCGAGTATCATGTTTACCAGATGATGTGCATTATATTTGTCGGATGTGTGCAGGCCACAGAACTCGACATTGGGAACTAGTTTTACGGGATGACTTTATAGCAGGGATTAAGTCTATATTCTACTCAATTTATCATGCCAAGTGTTCCAAAGTCCTGGAAATAGAAGATAAGGTGCAGTACATTAATTCAGTTGTTGATTTATTTTGAATTTATTTATGTGCAAAAGGAACTGAACTGAGCAAAATCAAAGCTATGATGTGTAAAGTTTGTGAAGAATCCCATAGAAAGAGAATTATTCAGTTTTAATTCTTACATGTATGTCTAAATCATTGAAAACATTCACATTGTACGATATAAATATGATTTAAATTATTATGCATGCAGTGCAGCAGAGGAGGCATTAAGTGTTGCACTAATCTATACGTACATCCCAAATTGGTTTCATCTCCAACTCGATTAAGTGCCTCGGTGGCCGAGAGATCTAAGTAGTTACTACTGTTATCACTAGCCAGTCAACACTGAGGTTGTGAGTTCAAACCCTGCTCGCTCGTGTAGGTGCAGTCCACTCCAATCTTAATTGACTAGGATTGTCAGTTTTCTTATCAAAGTTTGGTGGTTTTCTCTGGCACTCCAACTTCCACCACCAATACAAACTGGCTGCCAGGAAATAGCCAAAAAATGGTTTGGAAAACACAAAAAATAGAAAAAAATCAAATCCAAATATGCCTCAACCAAATTTTATAAGACTTGTACACAATGCATTTATCTTAAAAAACAGATTCTGGTTGAATTTGGGTTGTGCCACTTTTAGGGTTCTTGAGTTATGTTCCTTTATAACGTTTATGCAAGTGGGGCATGGGACACATTATCCATTTATAAAGTGAAGGGTATCATTTAAAAAAAATTACAGTTTTAAATTTCCATGTGTGACATTTTAAATTGCTTTGCATGTACCCTTGATATGTATATTTTTTTAATATATGTTTTATTAACTTTTGCAGAAACCTGACAATGAAAATAAAATAATTGTAGATGAAAGTAGTAATGACTCCCTGTCCAGTAAGGAGGTCAGTTCTGATTCAAATTCTGTTGCCATGGAAACTGACAAAACTTTAAAATTGGATACAAGTGCAAAAAGTAATAATTATTTGACTAACCGTGAAAGAGATATTTCTGTGGCAGCTTCTGATAACAGTGATAGTAAAAGAGAAATTGTTGCTATGGAAACTGATAATAAGGGAGATAATTCTTTGTTAAACTGTGATTCTAAGGTTGTTAATGTCTGTGATAAAGTTTCTGAGAGTGATATTTCTGCTATAACAAAACAGTTAGATGAACCAGATGGCAGTAAATCCTATGTTTTAAAGAATACTGCCGATGTAGAATTATTTATTAAGAATTTAGAAGGTTTAGTGAAGAACAGAGCATCTTCAGAACAGCAATCAAATCAAACAAGTACAATTCATGATCAGACTACTGACCAAAATTTAGTTCAAACAAGTGCAGCCTCTATTATTGAACAAAAATTATTACAAACTGCAGGACCTAATCCTGAACAAAATTCAATTCAAAGTATAGTAACTTCTACAGAACAGAAATCTTGTCAATCTAGTGTAGTGACTATTTCTGATGACAAATCATTACAGAATATTACTGAATCAATAGCATTACCAAATACTAGTCCAAGTATATCTTCTGAATCATTGGCATTACCAAGTGTTGGTCAGAGTATACTGGCCGAATCAAACGCTGTAATAAGTTTGACCGATTCAAAGGCTGTACTAAGTGTTGGTCAGAGTACTTTGACCGAATCAAAGGCTGTACCAAGTGTTGGTCAGAGCACATTGACTGAATCAAAAGCTGTACCAAATGTTGGTCAGTGTATATCTACACAAACTCCTACAGACAATCATAGTGAAAAGTCTATACGACTGAGTGTAGATAGCAATTCAAGTTTAGCTAGTAGTAGTCAGAGCATTGTAGTACATAAAACACCGGAAAAGAAAGGAGCTGTGGTACGATTTGCAGCAGAAACCATTCCAAAGGTTGTAGCTACCAGGAATTATCCTAAAGATCTCATGACAGTCCGACAAAAAATTATAGACGGAGGTTATATAAACGTGGTAAGTTGAGTTTAATACTAATGATGCTCAGGCTTAAGATATCGTCACGGTTGACCAATTACAAAACTGGAGTCTGTCCATACAACTGTCACTCTTTTGTTTTGTTTTGTAAACAAGGTAAAGATATGGCTGTTTAAAAGAACAATACTTTAAATTGGGAATTTGTGATATTTGAAACAATGTGGGGGATGCTCAACAAGACAACTGCAATTCTTTTTTCCTTATGTGATTTTGATGGTTGATTAGTACATGAGCCTCTAATTGCAAATGACACCAAAACGTAAAAAAAAAAAATTTAAATTTGAATATGGAACACTAAAATTTTTTTTTTTAGAATATTACAGTTTATTGTTTGATAATCCAGTGTCTTTTGTCAATACTTGTTTATTACAGGAAGAGTTCAGTGAGGACATAGCATTCATTATAGAGTCAGCATTAACAGATACAGAAGAAAATAGTGTTGTCAGGAAAAAAGCCATTAATTCTGTTAGATCCATATTTGTAAAAGTGAGTAAAAAAGTTCTAAAAAAGGTGAACACAAAAATGAAAACTTTGTTTACAGTATTCAGTTTTGTAGCCTTAAGTAGTTTTATATGCAGTAGGAAATAGGGGATAGGTTTATGGCAAGGATAGATTCTTTAGACTTATTGTAGCTATGATTTAGATTTTGTTGTGTTGAACTTAATCAATACTAAATTTGAATATTGTGAAAATATTGTAAAGAGTACCATTTTTTCTGAACCAGATGTGCATTTCAACAATCAATATCTCTTCAGTCAGTGATGCTCTTTAGGGCAAAATATTTGAAAATACAGTGAAACCTGTCCAAACCGAACACCCACGGGACTTTGCGTTTTGTTCGGTTTTCACAGGTGTTCGGATTGTAGAGGTAGGCGGAAGTCGACACCAAAATAATGTTGGCAGGAATAATAGGTGACACAACAGCCGACAGTTTATTTTTGTGTTGATTTAGATGTAAATGTAAAAATAAAAGAAGATAAAAGATAGACGTTTTGCTACATTTTTGTTTATAAATCAAACGCCACTCCGTCAATCACGCTCTTCGTTGGGAAATGTCCGACGTGGAGCGATTTTGCCTTTTATAATTATTTTCTCATCCGTTAATTCACTGACCAATTCAGATTCACAGTCACTGTCATATGACGATTCCGTAGTTGAATCGGGAATGTCATTGTACACGCGAGTTCACGAACTAAACTGGTCACCCGCTGATTGATACTTCGGCACACGATAACAGTGAAACAACAGCAGGGGTCCAGTTTATTCCCGGACTTTATCGTTGCTAAATAGCTAACGGAAGTCTTCAGGAGCATTCGAATCAAATATATAGGGCCTCTAAAGGGAATCTAGCAATCGAAATCCATTGACCTTGTTGTGTTGCACGACTTCTTAATCCGGTGAAAGGCTTTAAAACTATTATTTAATTAAACAGTTTAGCTACAGAATGGCAGTTTTCATTTTTTTTGCCGTAATTATTTGAGTAAGGTGCATTTAATTGATCTGAGGAAAAGTTCCTTTCTTGTCATTATCGGCGATGGGGGTAGCTGACCAGTTTAACGTTTCTTTACAAAAAAATCACTTTATACATGGACACAGACATGCTAATTAGTTTGTAATAACAACTCACAAGTTCATTAAACCTCAAATACCTTCGGGGATACTCTGCCATCCTGTGTTTGTTTAATTAAATCATGCAAATAATTAATCATATTTTATTGTTTTGATTGGTATTGATCGATTTTGACAGGTAACGTTTAGATACAAATTTACTAACGAGCCTTCAAAAAGCGTTCGGAATTCGGTGTTGACAGGGTTCGGTTTTTTCAGGTTAGATTAACAATAATTGATAGGGAAATTTTGTGGGACTTTGAAAACTGTTCGGTTTAAACTGGAATTCGGTTTTATCAGGGTTCGGTTTACCCAGGTTTCACTGTACAAAGATTATTAAAAAGATGAAGAGCTTTTTCTTAAATAGTTATATTCTTGTTACAGCAAATGGAGAAGTGTTTTCCCTGGTACAATGTTAAAGCCTGTAGGATGTGGGAACATAACAGATGTCTACCTCAGTATGTATTTACATAGAAAATAATCACACAACATTGTATTTATGGCATGTATGTAGTTATCAAATATGGACTTGTGTAAAGGTTCTTAGATTTGTTGTGTCTGAATTCACATTCAGTCACAGTTCCAGTAATTTATACTTGCACATGTCTTTGCTATTTAAAATTATATTCTTTATACTGATCACCTTTCATTAATACATGTACTTTTCAAAGTCCTGCTTGTTAAATCTTGCAAAGTAGTAGTGACAACTATTTATATGGCCCTTAGAATTATGATTGAGTTTTTTCCCTTTGAATTTTAAACTCATAGGTAATACAAGGTGTTCATGTGAATGTTTGATCCATTTAAGATTAGCACACAGTGTTATACTGAATATCCATATTCATTTCAGAAACATGTTGCCAGATGCTGTAATTCCACCGTTTGAAGACCATACCTATGCCCAGTGGTTAGAGAGAGAAAGTCTGCCATCTTCACCCCAGCCATCACCATTCAAGAAAGTTTTAGACACGCCTGTTAAGAAAGTTCTAACAATAGGTAAGGGTGAGGGGAAAATGTGGTTCTCATCTACATCAACTCAAAATTAACTAATATTGTCTAAAAAAATAAATGCATCCACAATATATGATACATTGATTATAACCTGTAATTAAGGAATAACAGTACTGTAGTTGAAGAGTTGCCACCGTCAATTGTAGATTTGACGGTCGCAAATGCAGTTTTACGGTGGCAACTCTTCAACTACAGTACTGTTATTCCGATTCTAATGCATTTCAAAAAGAAATAATACGATAAAACTTGGAAAAATGTCTTAATTTGACAAATAAAAAAAAAAATCCGCGAAACTTCATGAATGATTATGACGCAAAGACGTCATGGGTAAACGTGACGTCATACAATGAAAACTTACAACCTGGAGGTTATTACGTTGCCTGTACGCTTCAAATTCAGATAAAATAACTTTGAAACGGCGAATTCGAGGTAGGTGTTGTTTTATTTTGGATTATATAGTAGTAATCGAACATTTGTTGATTCAATCATTTCAAAATGGTTGCCCCTCCTTAGTTACGCCTGGTCAACTGTGGATTTGACGAAACTTTTTAGCCAATGAAAAAAATTGTTACATACAAATTGCATTAGAATTTTGCATAGTGGACATTGTATATTCCAAGTACTCCTTTCTTGGATTGAAAATGCTTTGTTGCTAAATAATTGTTAAACTTTTAATAATCTGTTGTAAAAAATAATCAACATCCTCTTTTCATCGAGAGAAAATTATTACATGATATATTTCATTTTCTTTCAAGTTGATCCAGAAGAGGAGGGAGAGAAAGTTTTATCCTCAGATCTGGCAGATGATGGACAGGACACCAGGAGATGTATACTCTGTTGGCATTATGGAGATGCTGATCCTAATGTAAGTTCATACAAATAGAAAGGAGATCTTGTTATTATTAAAAACAAAAAGAGGTAGAAAGAAATAACTTTTAAAGCTGTTATAACATTCAAGATCTTTTGATTTGGTTACTGAATTTTAGCTGTATCTATTTTTAATCCTTAGGGTTAGAAAAAAGGTTATTTGTCAATTTTCGAAGTTTTCATGTTTTGAAATAATGACACTTTTTAATATGTTTTGCCATTTAGAGGTAAAAAATTAGAACCAGGAGACAGAAAGTTCAGGAGTACTAATCATACACTTGTAAGATTTCAAATTCTTTTCCAAAAACATCATTTAAAGATAGATAAGAATGTCACTTTTGTGAGATTTTCTCTTTTGCTTTCCACACATAAACATTACATATACATATATGTGTCTTTTATATTAATATGTATTATTGTTTTAGAGAGAGGGAAGGTTGTTGTACACAGGTCAAGATGATTGGGTTCATATAAACTGTGCCTTGTGGTCAGCTGAGGTTTACGAACAAGGTCGAGATGGATCATTACAGAATGTTCATGAAGCTGTGTCAAGGGGCAAAAAGATGGTAAGAACTTACAATGAAAAGGTGCAAAGAGCGAAGTGAAAAACTGTGAACAAAAAGCAAATGTCTGATGTCTTTTATACACCCAAGTTAAAATATGAAAATAGCATCAGATTATTTTAAAATATGAAAGTAACAAATCAAATTATTTTGATAGATGCAAATGATGATAAAACAAAAATTCAATGTATCCTCAAATATTTCGAATGTTTTATGATACGTCTTCATTTTATTAAGGATTGTCATGCCATGGTAACCAAAAAGTACAAAGTATTATAATCAAGTTTCATTACCTAATTTTGAATCCCTACATGAGAAATATTGCTGACAGATGAAATTTTTAATCTTTAAATTGTTAAATTGAATGAACTTCAAAAGTTAATTAATTTGAAACTTCCTCATTAAACATTGGAAATGGTATCAATAAAGTGAAATCAAGCAAAATAAGTGTACTTGTATTATATAATGATTAGTCTGTATACTTCAATAATATTCTCCTCTTTAATTCTGTAGATAATTGATATGTTTTGTGAAATGTGTGGTCTTTTTAAGGGTGACAACAGATTCTCCCATGAGAGAGTGCTGTTTCATATGATTTATGGTTGAACCCTATAAACAAAAATTCTGAAGAGATATCACCTGCTCAATGCTCATGCTCAACAGGGAATAGATATGGATAAAATATATCTAGTTGTAGAAGGCTTCCTGATTTTTATTATTGTGTGTGGGATATACTTTTGTGACTTCTAACAGTTCTATTATTATTATTTTTTTGAACAATGGAACATTTATGTTGAAATATTTCTTTTTTATTCCAGAAATGTGATATTTGTCAAAGAGCTGGTGCTACAGTTGGATGCTGTACCAGAGGTTGTCCTGCCAATTACCATTTTATGTGTGCTAGAATGGATGGGTGTTTATTTCAGGATGATAAAAAAGTATTCTGTTCACCACACAAGGAAAAAGTTGATGGAGAGGTAAATGCATTCTTATAAATGGCACTGCTTTTATCCCATCTTGTAGATGCACTATTGAGGGCATTAAAAAAGAGGGGTGCAAGATACCAGAGTGACATTCAAACTCATTAATTGAAAATTAATTGACAACAGCATGGCTTTAAATATTATTGCGAAGCTTGATGAATAGAAATTGGAATGAACAAGTTTGGTCTTCTTTTCATTGCTTTTTCCTTCTTTAGGCAATACAAGTTTAAAGTTATGTATGTTTTATTTAATATTGAATTTATTTATATTCCATTGAAGAATTCGTTGTTGTATTAAAATAGATTGGAATATAAATGCCCAGGTCTGCCAGATGACCACTAACAGTTGTAGAAATGACCTTAACATGTGTATTCACAAATTTAACCTGCAAATGGGTGTTTTATTGTTCATTAAGAACCCAAAAGATATAGATTGGCTATAACTGTCACTATCTACATTGCTTTAAGCTCAGCCCACACCAAATAATTCTTCAATGTTGATGCTGACAGAACTTAAAGGGGCACTAGCTGCCAAATTCATGTTAACCGATTTGACTCAAATATTTTATTTATAACAATGTTAAACATTTTTCCAAATTATAAAAGTATGAAATGAATAATTTACAGGACATAGTCTCAATGAGATAGCTTTGCTTCGTAAGAAATTTAGCCTAGACGCCATCTAATTAACTATCGAGTTGACCTTCTATGACCATATAAGCGATATAAACATAGATATAAATAGATTAAGCAACTCGTTCAATTGGATTTTTATAGGTCTATTAATATTTTTTTTATAAATTATGAATATATGTTTATCGTCATTTTTACCTTTATAAGAAAGATTTTTGTGGATTGAATTAGTCAATCAAATTATTTACCTTCGTTTCACTTTCAATGTTGACATTCTTTTCCCTTAAATAACCATACACGGGCAATGCATGCGTTATTCTATCTCTTTCTATGGGGTTAAATTGGAGTTCACATGAATATGGATTTAATGAGGTCGAATTAATCACTTGCAAGTAAATAATTCATTATCAATGTTTATTAGCTTAATTTGACAAAATTGAACCATTTTAGCTGTTAAAAGCAAAATATTATTTCACTATTTCACTTTCATTAATGATTGAACAAACAAAAATCATACATTAGATATTTTTATATATCTCGTAGCTAATGCCCCTTCAAGAGTTTGGAAAAAGAATATTTGTATACAATGTTAATTGTTGTCAGTTACTATTCAGATAGATTTTTATTTATGTTTAATTGTAGCTTGTTATGAAAGATGAGTTTGCTGTAATGAGAAGAGTATGTGTTGATAGAGAAGGCATGAAATTCACAAAGAAAAGTTGGACAAAGGGTCTCACTACTGCTGAAATCAATATCCTTATAGGTGAATTAAACAACTCAAATTATAAAATATTATTTATATAAATTTATTCACTTTATTGCTTAAGAGAGTTAATGTTATATTTCTTAGATTGTATTTTAGGAAATATGCGTTCGTCAAAATCCATAAAAGAATTAGTATAACAATTTGAGATGATAAATTTATTGAATACCTGATTTGTTATCCACAGTGTCATATTTGCAAGGTCAATATTTTGAGAAGGATGGAGAGATTAAATCTCTTCAAAATTTATTAAAGTCATATTATTCTTGTTCAGGTGAAAGGAAGAATTCACTTTTATGAAATTTAAAGAAAAAAAGAGACTTCAAAAAAAGTATTTTAGCACATGTCTACACATTCAAATATCAACTCTCATTACCTTTGCAATTCATTCGATTTGTAATATGTTTGTAAGTCTGAAATGTAGCCATTAACACTACCATGTTTATTTTCAGGGTCCTGTACAATAGAGTCATTAGGATATTTGACATCTTTATCTGACTGTAAAGGTGTACTTCTTCCTGTTGGATTCAGGTATGCATGCTTACAAAAAGATCATACAAAGAGATTATATTTGGTTCAATTTCCTTCCTGTGAAGTTTGCAAACTATCTCGAGTTTTAAAAGTGTAAACAATTATGTTAACATAAAAGTATAGAGAGAGATCTTAGATAATCTTTGCAATAGCTTTCAGGAATTTGGCATCTTGTATTACTTTCTGTTGTTACACAATTAAACAAAAATGCAAGATTAATTTCAGGAAATACTGCAAACCACAAATTTTAAAATTGAAGTTTTTCTTTTGGGGAAAACAGATGTTTTCTGAATTCACAAGAATAAAATCATTAAAATATTTGTGTTATTCACAGTAATCTTGCAACACAATAAAGCAAAATCAAAAAGACATGTAGAGGTTGTCTTCAACAGCAGAAAATGATTTACAGGAATCAGTATGTAAGGTTTTATCTTGAACAGATGTTTAAGAATGCATGACTATTTACATTATGAAAGGGATAATTGTCTGCTAGACAGCAAACCAACAAAGCAATATTAAATCTTTTCAGTTGCAAGGCACTGTATAAAAAAAACATTATCTTATTGTATTTGATATTGGATAGCTTTGATTTGTAAGAAATTTTTGAAAGCATATTTATTTCTTAACAATGACTTCTAGTTTTTTTGTCGAGCCTGCAACTTTTGTTGCAGAAAGCTCGACATAGGGATAGTGATCCGGCGGCGGCGGTGTTAGCTAACTTCTTAAAAGCTTTATATTTTAAAAGGTGGAAGACCTGGATGCTCCATACTTTGTATATAGATGCCTCATGTTACGAAGTTTCCGTCAGTCACATGTCCAATGTCCTTGACCTCATTTTCATGGTTCAGTGACCACTTGAAAAAAAAGTTCAATTTTTTTGTAATGTTGAATTCTCTCTTATTATAAGTAATAGGATAACTATATTTCATATGTGCGTACCTTGCAAGGTCCTCATGTCTGTCAGACAGTTTTCACTTGACCTCGACCTCATTTCATGGATCAGTGAACAAGGTTAAGTTTTGGTGGTCAAGTCCATATCTCAGATACTATAAGCAATAGGGCTAGTATATTCGGTGTATGGAAGGACTGTAAGGTGTACATGTCCAACTGGCAGGTGTCATCTGACCTTGACCTCATTTTCATGGTTCAGTGGTTATAGTTAAATTTTTGTGTTTTGGTCTGTTTTTCTCGTACTATATGCAATAGGTTTACTATATTTGTTGTATGGAATGATTGTAAGGTGTACATGTCTAGCGGGCAGATGTCATGTGACCTTGACCTCATTTTCATGGTTCAGTGGTTAATGTTAAGTTTTTGAGTTTTGGTCTTTTTATCTAATACTATATGCTATAGGTCAACTATATTTGGTGTATGGAAATATTTGATGATCTTTATGTCAGTCCCGCAGGTTTGATTTGACCATGACCTCATTTTCACGGTTCATTGCACAGTGTTAAGTTTTTGTGTTTTGGTCTATTTTTCTTAAACTATAAGTAATAGGTCAACTATATATGTTGTATAGAAGCATTGTTAGCTGTACATGTCTGCCTGGCATGGTTCATCTGACTTTGACCTCATTTTCAAGGTTCATTGGTCTTTGTTTAGTTATCTTGGTTAATGTTAAGTTTATGTGACAGTTGTTATAAAGCTTAACTTTATACTTAGGACTATCAATATAATATCAATGGTTAGTTTAGAAGGCGAGACATTTCAGCGTGTGCACTCTTGTTAAGTTTTTAAGTCCATTTGTTTGCAATGATAATAATAAAAAAAAAATGTATTTCATTTCAGCTGCACAAGAGTTTATTGGAGTACCAAGCACTCAAGGAAAAGATGTGTATATACCTGTAAGATCACAGAATTCAGACCTGAAACTCCAAAGACTCCTGAGGCCACAATCATGGATATGACTATCATTCACGATGTCAATCATCCAAATTATGTCCCCTTGTCAAAACTCAATCTTCCAGGCATTGATCTGTTTCCACAAAAAGCTAGGAAGAGGGCTAGCATTATAGAGTTGACTGATGACGAGTCTTCTGTTTGCTCCAATGAATCCTCACGGACAATATCTGTCTCAAGTCTTGACAAGACACGATCAATGTCGGTAGACAGTGAAGATCCACTAAGTTCGTCATGGCCAGCGCCAAATAAAAAGCGGAAAAATGACCCATTGCCTGTTAATTTGTCAATGCTGTCTCCAACAACTTTGCGCCTGCTTAACAAAGATCCAGAAAAGTACAGAAATGAATCAAAAGACCAAAATAAATCAATCAACAAGATCTGTCCACCTTCTGTAGCAGTCGTCAATGACAGTCCCCTGGCAGAGATTGCAAATAGGTTAAATAGTGCTGCAGCAAGAAACAGACAGAAGAGCGAGGAAAGGACGATTGGTGGAAAGACAACAATAGTTATTCCTGATCGTCCAGCTAGTGCTCCCACGTTACCAAGATCTAGGTCAAACTCTTCTGAACGTCTCATATCACCCCCACGACTGTGTTCATCTCCAAAATATCTACCTCAAGTTCCTGAATCTGTAGACACTTGTGATAATGATAAACAAGAAGCTCCCATGGAAACTGACAATTTTGATTTAGACAAAAGTTTAGAACCTCTTATTAACGAATTGTCCGGTGAAGAAAATGCTTTGATTGTAATAACTGAGGAAGGCCAGGAATTAACTGAAGAAGATTATGCCATGATTGCAGAGTATAGCAGTGAAATTCAAAACAGTTCCAGTGAAGTTTCCACTGAAATTGAAGTCAATAAAAACTCTGAAATGATTTCGGAACAGGTCAATGAACCAGATAAACAAGCTGATCAATTAAGTGTAACACGAAACAGTCGCACTGATAGTGAACTTCTCAAAGATGACCCGCCTTCATCTGAATCAGGAAGCACAGTCGGGTCAATTAAACTATCATCTAATACAGAGATTGTGAAAAGTGGCCAAGAGTTATCTGTACAAACAATTTCTGAAGGCACAGAAGTTCCTGTGGAGAACCATAGTCAACAAATCACAAAACCGTCATTGGTTGTTCCAGTGGCAAATAGTACAGGAGTTGAACAAGATCAGTCTGATAAGAATAAAACGGTGAATACACCTGGGACAGAATTATCTGAAGTTCCTGTTAATCTACTGGACCAATCAACATCAAGATCGGGAGAAATGCAAGCAACAATGTCAACAAGTGCTGATGTGAAGAATATTGGTAATTATAATTATGAGTAATTTTATGTACAGCTTCGGGTTGTTTGCATTGGGTGAAAATATTATTTAATATTCAACTTTACTTTAATAGTATATAAACCACTAATAAGATATCACCCATGTTTATCATTTGGGAAACTGCATGTGGGCAAATTACAGTGACTGTGAAATTGTGAAAGTAGTAAAAATTCCCCTTTTTCCTGTGTGCATTGGTTCATTTGTCAAATGTTTGTTTGCTGTTCTAATTAAGACCTTAAAAAAATCTTGTACACATTTTTATTTTAACACAACTATGCAGCAATACAATACAGTATTATCTCATATTTAGTTCAATATACAATGTAATAGTACAATTATGACCGTGATAAAAAGTAAATATGAAAATTATTATATCTTGAAAAGGTTAGTTTTATTTGGTCCTATAATCCTCTAAAGAATGTAATTTGTTCTTGTTACATAATCATGATAATTTTGATATTACAGCTAATTTCCTACAGCATGTAGAGCAAGACTTTAGTTAGCTTGCTTGCTTTGTTTTAATATTATATATACATGTTAAACTATGCCTATAGATATTGTTTAAAGATATCAATCTTGTACTTGATAATAGATACTAAGAAAATCTTGCTGATGCAGTGAAAAGTAATCACCAATCCAACTGTCTTTTATTATTAGTATTAATGCTTGTTGAATGGATATTTCCCTCTATTAGGCTTGTACTTCTGCTTTATCTATGTAAAGGCATGTATATAAGATAAAAGAGATGTGGTATGATTGCGAAAGAGACGGCTATCCACCAGAGACCAAATAATGTAGAAGTTAGCAAATAACCTCGTTACCGACTTGTACAGCCTTCTACAATGAGCAAACACATACCAAGCTATAATAGGCCTGACAACAAATTGTAAACCAATTCAAATTGATACAAGTGACGTAGGGAAAGTAAATACTTCAATTTACTTGCATAAAAGATGTTCCAATGGAGGAGAAAAAACATGAGCAGTCTACCAAGTTAATGCTTTTACTTTGTTTCATCAACCTCATAAAAATGATGATGAAAGGGACTTATTGAATACCCGGGTGACTAAACATTGCTTTTAATGGTTAGGAAAAAAGCAACTTTTTTCTACATGTCCCTGAATAGTGTGATCTAATATTTAATGGCAGAATACTTGGGGTATAATATGTTTTGATTAAAGCAGTTTTTTTATTTTTTTTATTTTTCAGGACAAGGAGAACCTGTAACTGGTTTGACATGCAGTGAACAGGATAATGGTTCACAAGTCACCAGTCAGGAGTTAAAAGACATCGGTCATACAGAAACTGAGAAAAGTGGAAGTATTTCTTTTGCCTCGAGTGAAATAGGATGTCAGACAAATACAGATTTGGCTTCTGATGATGAAGAAGTCATGGTGACAGATGCTAAGATGAATAAAGCAGTAAAAAAAGATTGTCCCATCCTAGAAAAAGTTGATAGTTCTTCAGAGGAGAGTTCACTAGAGAATATTGATGATGTGGAACTAATGCCAGTTCTCACTATAGAAAGTCCAATGAAAGAACAGTTAAATGTTTCCGTAGATGATACAGAAAATGCTAAGAGAATGTTGAAGATAGATGATGGTCAGAAAACTGACAGTGTAGACATGGTATCAGAAAATGAAAATTTGAAAACCAGTACATCAAATGTAGACTTGAAAGAAGACATTTATGAACCACCAAAAAATTTTGCTATGAGAAACTCTGAGACATATATACTGCACGAAAAAACTGGTGATTTTATTCCTAAGGTAGATTCACCTATAAAAGAAGTTATCTCATTAAGTTCTGAAGATGAGGTTGAAAATGTCAAAAATAAAAGTAGACCTCAGCATGAAAGTACAGATACACACCAGTGTGCACCATCAAAGGATCGTAATGTATTTGAAGTTCTAAATTTATCTGTTGAATCTGACGAAAATGAAAAGCAAAAGACGGAAATACTCAAAGGGTTAGGATTAGAAAGGACCCCTTCACCAAAGCGAGAGAAACAGCCTCGTAAATCTTATCCATTGCGGCACAGACAAATATTCAGTGATGAAGAAGCACAGATGGAAGAGAAACCTTTGCATGACAAATTAAGTGAGAAGATTAAAGCTGAGAGTCTGGCGAAGAGCACTCCAGGGGAAGAAGGGCCATTCAAATGTCCAACATGTAAACGACATTATAGAACAAAAGAGAGTTATAACACACATGTTAGTAGCTGTGATTTTGATATTAGTAGTACTACAGACGAGGAAGATGAGCCGGAGCCTTCTTCTAGGGAAGGACGATACCCAATGAGAGGAACAACTATCGCACAGACTGTCGTTAGTCAGGTTGATGAACAAGAACGAAAATTGATCACTAAGAAACCTGGCAGGACTGGTCCAAGATTTAACATGTCTCCAAAAGTCGTACTGGATCGCTTATCACCATCACGATGCAGTATTCCACTAAAGACATCCAGTTCTAATCTGAAAGAGAACCCCTCAAGGACTACTGCGATTAAAAGAGGAAGAGGAAGACCTCCAAAAGTTGCTGTTCCTCCTCTAGATGACAAACAGGCTGAAGAACTTTCAGATTCAATGCAGGAGAGTGAAGAGTTAACCACATCTACAGTGATTAAAAGAGGAAGAGGAAGACCTCCAAAAGTTGCTGTTACTCCTCAAGATGATGAACAGACAGAAGAACTTTCAGATTCAATGCAGGAGAGTGAAGAGTTAACTACAGATAAAAATAAGGAAAAGAGAAAGAGGGGAAGACCTCCTTTACATAAAACACCTGAAATAAAGTCGGGTTTATCACAGCAAAGTCTAGAATTGTCATGTCCAGAACAAGACACTGAAAAGAGAAAGAGAGGCAGACCTCCTTTACACAAACTGTCGGAAAGTACAGAAAAAAGTGAATGTTCAAATGACAGTACACCGTTGTCTGAACAGTCTACACCTAGAGGTAGAGGACGTCCCCCAAAGTCATCTTTAGTTCAGTCTAAAATTAGTAACATTAGAGACAAGTACAGGAAACATCAGAGATCCAAAAGTGATGGATTAATAGCAACCAAAAGGCACCTTGACAGCTCAGAAGTGTCTGATAATCCTTATGCAAGGCAATATTTGTTCAAGAAAACAAGCCTCAATTACAATACAAAACAGAGTCTACTCAGTTCCTCTAAAATTTCCAGACGATCTTTGCAATTAATGTCTCGTAAATCATCAGCTCAGACTCAAAGGAGACGTCACTTTACCGATTCAGAGTCTATGAACATGAAATCTGTTTCTAAGAGAAGAGTTAGCAGTGCTTCATCATCTTCTAAAGATTTAGATAAGTCAGCTAATGATCAAGACTTAGAAAACATGGAGAAATTAGCTAGTCTGGAAAAACAAATAAACCGCAAAAGAGGTAGACCAAGGAAGAAGCCTTTGTGTTTTAAATCTGACATAGAGGTTGATCTAGAGAAGCATGATCATTCTGAAGCAAAAGAAGAAGTTTGTGATGAAAAGGAGGACAAGATTAGCAGTAAAGATGACAAAGAAGACGATAAAAGTGACATGTTTGATAGCACAGAAGTAAGAAAAAGCGATGAGAAAGAATTTAAGAATAAACAAGAAATAGAAAGTGAAACTGACAGCAAATCAGAGGAAATCTGTAGCAATAAAGATGTCCAAAGTGATTCTGATACTAAGTCAGATATATGTAGTAAGGTTGACAACAAAATTGAAACTAAAACTGAAGTTGAAAATACATTGGATACAGAGGTTGATGGAAAATCAGAAATAAATTCAGATACTGCAACTCTCTCAGATCAGGACATGAAAAGCGAAGATATATCTGAAATGGAGGATGCTTTAGATAAAGAGATCAAACAAGAAATCCTTGACGAGGAGTATGTAATGGACACAACTGAAGCAAAGCCTGAGAAAGAAGTCATTGAAAATAAGGATGTAATGCCACAAGAAGTGAAAGATTCTGAACAGAAAAATGTATTGCCAACTGAAACTCCATCTGTTTCTGTTGACAATTCCCATTGTAAAGATGACCAAAGTTCACCTGTCAAGACTGTATCTGAAATGTTAGGTTCTGCTGCAAGACCTCTTGTTATTGATGATGATGACGATGATCAACCTGTGAGAGAAGCTAAACCCAAATATAATAAAGTAATAAGGAGACGTGAGAAGACACCTAGAAAATCATTTGAAGATGAAAGTAATGTTGCCTCTTTGAAATCTTCTCCTGCAGTCAAAGCATTGTCTCAGTTTTTGGCACAGAAAGAAAAAACTCCACCCAAAAATGAACCTGTGACTGACACAAAAACTGGGCGAAGTGCCAGTTCCTTTCAGGAATTATTAAAGGAAAAGCCATCAAATGTTCAGGCCCCTCGTTATGACTTAATTAGAAAATCATTGAATGAAACAAAAAGAGAATCTCCTCAACAGTCAATTCAGGCTAGAAGGGCTTCAGAGGAGTTGAAACACAGTCGAGATGTTGGAATAGGTACCAGTTCACCAAGGTCTCGTCATTCCTCAGGGCATTCTACTGATGAAAGGAACATTTTCCAGTTGCTAAACAAGGGTTCTCCACCAAAGTTAAATATTGGAAATGGTGGTTCTTACAATGCAATAAAACCTGCAGCAGAGTTTGGTCAGTCTCAGCAGACACCTGTTAGAGGACCTCCTCCATTGATGACACCCTCATTAATTGGTATCCATAATCCTAATTTAGTCAGCAATCCAGCACATTCACTGACAGCATTCCAACAACTTCAACAGAACATGCCACATGCCATACAACAAATACAGCAGATGCATAGTAGGTCAACCCCAGCTATAATACCATTAACACAAGCTATGTCTGCACAGATGGACATATCACATGTAGGTGCTGAGAGACCAGTTCCAGCTCCCTTTGACATGAATCTGCATATTAACAGAATGATCATGGAAACATCAATGGCAGCAGGACCAATTCATCAGAGACAGGTTCTGCAACAAATGATATTGAATGAGTCTGCTAACAATGGAAAAACACCTGAAACACAGCAGACTTCTCAAATAAATACACCAGCTATTCCGAGTCCAGTCACAACTCCATCAGGTTCATACAGCAGTTCTGGTCAGCATACTCCAGTATTTAACTTACCCACGCAACCACAGAACCAAAGTCCAATAACTCCTGTATCTACACCAAATAAAAGTCCTGTATTATCAAGGACACCAGATTTATCACCTGGTTCATACCACAGTGTAGGTCAGTGTGGACTTAAGCAAACTCCTATATATAACCTTCCACAAAACCAACAAAGGCCAACAACTCTTGTAACTGACCACGTGAAAAAACCACCAGCTAATAGTAAACTTATTCCTTTGACACAGTTGATGGAAGCAGGTCTTCAGTCTAAATTAATTATACCAAAAGTATCCATTCAATCAGCATCATCATCTCCTGATAGTCTGCAGCCATCACCACTTAGCCAACTTAATCGTCCATCTTCATCACTAGCAGTAAGTCGTCCACCATCAACATCTCCAGTAAGTCTCCCCCAGTCAACATTGCCTTTAGTTCTACCTCAACAGAAACAAGGGGGTGCCAAACCCAACACTATTGTACGCATATTTGTGGATGGCAAACCGGTTGCCTTGACTACAGATCCAACAGTCCTTCAGGATCATACAGCATTGTTGAACAAACTGGGTGGCGGTCAGATTCAGAGTGGAACATATTCTGTCACAGTATCGGCACACCGTGTTCCTTCGACCAATTCAAGTCCCGTGAATACGAGTGGTGCGAACAACCAGCTACCAAGAGTTCCAGCAATACAGCCTATAGTACCAATGTCTCAAAATGATCAGTTCACTCCATGGAAAGCACCAGGAAATGTTCCTGATTCTTCAGGCAAACAAATGACAATTTCATCGGCAATTAAAGATGCTTTGGATAGTCACCTAGTATCAAAACTATCTTCTAATGAGGTCTCTCCTTCAAAATCAAACCAAGTATTATCATCTCTCTTAAGCAGGCAGAGAAACTTAAATCATCATAGCTATTCTAAAAATTCAATATTGCCTAGAAATATGCAGGAGCTGATTAGAAGGTTACCATTACCAGACAGACCAATATCTTCCATATCAGTGCAACCCAAGGTCATGACCTCATTTGTGAAAAAACCTGATGGTACCATTCAGAAAAAGACATTGGTCAAGCCAATGATTGTGAATCGCAAAAGACCTGCCATCAATCCAATCAACTTGTCAGGAAATTCTTTCAAAAAGCCTATGATATCAACCTACCAAGAGAAGAATGGGACTGTTCAAGGACTACTGTCTAAAGTTTATATGAGAAAATTGGTGAAAGATGGATCCCCTAAACCAAAGATGTCCGACAGCATGCAGCAGACTACACAAACTGGTCATGAATACTTCAAACGAAGAGGTAGAAAACCCAAGGATAAAAATTTGAAGAAGAAAACACCTAGAAAATCTAATATCAGCAAACCACATGCAGGAGGTAAGTTGAATAACATATACACCAAGAAAAAATGTATGAGGCAATATGGACAAATTGTGTTTAATACTCGACTCAAAGTTTATATTTGAATTGAAATAGAATGACTCCATCCCTGTTAATTCACACAAGAAAAACATATTGTGGCTTCCAACACGCTCATACATGTTTTCCTGGAATAACCATAAGAAAATTAAACTTCTTGCATACATTTACTGTGTATCAGAATATTTTTGTGGATGTCCTTCAAAATTTGGCATATGCAAACATTTCCCTGTTTCACATGCTGATGAAATACCAATAATGAATACACGTAAAATTACAAAAATACCAAACTCCAAGAAAATTTAGAATGGAAAGTCTCTTTAAATATCAAGTGGCAAAATCAAAATCTCAAACATCATGCAAATTATAGAATATCTATGACTTGTTAATGGCATTTCAGACCAAACAAACTCAATTATTTGTCTTCTTAACCGATTTTATTTTTTTCTGAATGTACTTTTATGGTTTAATGAACTTTTAATCTATCACTGGACGAAATATGTTTTCTTCTTACACAAATACTTATTCTCTACAATATAATTTGCAGGAAGATCCGCCCATCCTATTATCCATGGTCCAAAAGAGGTGACATCTTTGCCTCAGCCAGCCTTGGAAGAGGAAGTGACAGAATCCTCAATGTCTAGCTTTATGGAACACCAACAGCGAGTTCAGGAAAAGGCTGAGAGGAAAGATAAAGATGGAGCCCACCTTATGTTTGAGATCACCAGTGATGATGGATTCAGTTGTAAAGCAGAAACCATGGAAGGTTAGTAAAAAGATTGACTGTTGAAGAGTAAACATGACTGTGGCTTTAAATTTTAAAATGAACATCAGAAATCTAATGTTCAGTAATAATCGTTTGTTGAAATGGTTTATAAGTGGTTCTTGTTTCTCTTTTTTTATAATACCGTGAATTCATTATTATTCGTTGGATACCAATTTTTCGTGGATTTCGTGGGTACCGGGAAACCACGAATTTAAATATTCAACGAATTGCAAATTTTCTAAAGGAATATATGCATACTTTGTCGAAACCACGAAATTAAATACCCACGAAAATGCAAGTTTTCCTCAAACCACGAAAATTGGTACCCACGAAAATTAATGAATCCACAGTAATAATAATAATAATAATAATATTTTTATTTAAAGAGAGTAACTCATTTGGATTAAACCAATTTTCAATAAGGCTCTCTACATACAATGTTAACAATATGAATAAAAAAATAATTAATCTTCTATTACACACATGTAAACAATAGACGTATATAAAGTAATATAACAACAACAACAAAAACAACTATGGTATACATTGTGGCTTAACTTATAAATTCAACACTTTTAAAAATAAAATGACTTGTAAGAGTTTTTGAATGCAGATATACTTTTTGATTTTTTAATTTCACTGGACAGTGAATTCCACACTTTTGGACCACTAAAAGAAAAACTTGATTTGTATAATTCTGTATTTGATTTAGGGACAATAAAATTATCCGATGATGAAAGTCGAGTATTGTACGATTGTTTACTACTTGTAGGCACAATAAGATTGGATAAATATTTTGGTGCTAGTTGGTGTTTTGATTTATACATTAATAATGATTTGTGGTAAAATATTCTCTTAGTAACAGGAATAATTCCAGATTCCTTAAATAGTTCAATAGATGGTTTATGAATATCGTGTTCGTTTAAAATAATTCTAGCTGCCCTTTTTTGCAATTTTAGTAAACTGTTACAGTTTCCCCATAATGAACAACAGTAATCCAAATGTGGTAAAATAGAATTCGTGCATTGTGATTCAAGTATTTCTTGATTCTTTTTAATAAAGCTAATGAAGAATTAACTTTTTTGATTATATGATTAATTTGATCTTACCAAGAAAGAGTTTTGTCAACAAAAATACCCAGGACTTTTTCACAGTGACTTTCATTAATCTTTTGGCCATTAATGGATACATTTAATGTGTCATTACACATCACAGACAGTTATTGTTTTGAACCTATACACATTGTCTTAGTTTTTGACACATTAACTAACATTTTGTTTTCATCAACCCATTGACAAATATTTTCTAATACAACATTGAGTGTCTGACTTGTATACAGATAAGACGGTTGGCTCCGTGTTTAAGATCGTACTTTGACCTATTATTTCTACAAGTTGTTACTTGGATGGAAAGTTGTCTCACTGGCACTCCTACCACATTTTCTTATATTTAAAGCTGACGGCCAACTCTAGGTGCGAGATTGTTCTCGGTGTGTTGAAGACCCATTGGTGGTCTTAAACTTTTTTCTGCTTTGATCAGATTGTTGTCTCTTTGATACATCCCCTATTTCCATTCTCAATTTTACATAAAACTTGGAAACTCTTCATGCAAGTTCAATTTTTATACGACCGCAAAATTTGAAAAATTTTTCGTCGTATATTGCTATCACGTTGGCGTCGGCGTCGGCGTCGGCGTCCGGCGTCCGAATACTTTTAGTTTTCGCACTCTAACTTTAGTAAAAGTGAATGGAAATCTATGAAATTTTAACACAAGGTTTATGACCACAAAAGGAAGGTTGGTATTGATTTTGGGAGTTTTGGTCCCAACATTTTAGGAATTAGGGGCCAAAAAGGGCCCAAATAAGCATTTTCTTGGTTTTCGCACTATAACTTTAGTTTAAGTGAATAGAAATCTATGAAATTTTGACACAAGGTTTATGACCACAAAAGGAAGGTTGGGATTGATTTTGGGGGTTTTGGTTCCAACAGTTTAGGAATTAAGGGCCAAAAAAGGGCCCAAATAAGCATTATTCTTGGTTTTCGCACAATAACTTTAGTATAAGTAAATAGAAATCAATGAAATTTTAGCACAAGGTTTATGACCACAAAAGGAAGGTTGGGATTGATTTTTGGAGTTGAGGTCACAACAGTTTATGAATTAGGGGCCAAAAAGGGGCCCTATTAAGCATTATTTTTGGTTTTTGCACCATAACTTTAGTATAAGTAAATAGAAATCTATGAAATTTAAACACAAGGTTTATGACCATAAAAGGAAGGTTGGGTTTGATTTTGGGAGTTTTGGTCCTAACAGTTTAGGAATAAGGGGCCCAAAGGGTCCAAAATTGAACTTTGTGTGATTTCATCAAAAATTGAATAATTGGGGTTCTTTGATATGCCGAATCTAACTATGTATGTAGATTCTTAATTTTTGGTCCCGTTTTCAAATTGGTCTACATTAAGGTCCAAAGGGTCCAAAATTAAACTTAGTTTGATTTTAACAAAAATTGAATCCTTGGGGTTCTTTGATATGCTGAATTTAAAAATGTACTTAGATTTTTAATTATTGGCCTAGTTTTCAAGTTGGTCCAAATGGGGGTCCAAAATTAAACTTTGTTTGATTTATTCAAAAATTGAATAAATGGGTTCTTTGATATGCCAAATCTAACTGTGTATGTAGATTCTTAATTTTTGGTCCAGTTTTCAAATTGGTCTACATTAAGGTCCAAAGGGTCCAAATTAAACTAAGTTTGATTTTAACAAAAATTAAATTCTTGGGCTTATTTGATATGCTTTATCTAAATATGTACTTTGATTTTTGATTATGGGCCCAGTTTTCAAGTTGGTCCAAATCAGGATTCCATATCAAGTATTGTGCAATAGCAAGAAATTTTCAATTGCACAGTATTGCACAATAGCAAGAAATATCTAATTGCACAATATTGTGCAATAGCAATTAATTTTCAATTGGAGTTATCTTTCTTTGTATAGAATAGTAGTTGATAATATATGTTGGAAATTTGCCAGACATGACTATGATGTCATTTTCTATTTTTATTTGCCAATAACTTTATGTAAATAACTTCATTGGAAATTTGCCAATATAAAATGTTGCTGATGAAGCTTTTTTTCCTTATCTTATCTAAAATGTTTTAGATAATGTATGTTGGAAATTTGCCAGACATGACTATGATGTCATTTTCTATTTTTATTTGCCAATAACTTTATGTAAATAACTTCATTGGAAATTTGCCAATATAAAATGTTGCTGATGAAGTTTTTTTTATTGTTTTATACAATAAACAATGTATATTCACTTTTACTACCAACCAATCTTTACCATTCAGTGATAACAAGCACTTTATTTTACATTTTAATATTTTATGATGTATTTAAAAGAGTAGTTATTGTTGCAAACTCCATTAGAAATTTGAATTGATATCAGTTTTGGAAAAAGGGAAACGGGGATGTGAAAAAAGGGGGGGGGGGTTAAATTTTTCTCATTTCAGATTTCATAAATAAAAAGAAAATTTCTTCAAACATTTTTTTGAGAGGATTAATATTCAACAGCATAGTGAATTGCTCAAAGGCAAAAAAAAACTTTTAAGTTCATTAGACCACATTCATTCTGTGTCAGAAACCTATGCTGTGTCAACTATTTAATTTTAGATCTAAATAAGAAGAAATCTTTAATTGATTTGTAAAATCTTGACATTTGTTTTGTGTAAAAAAAACCATGTAATGTCAAAAATTTGATCACAATCCAAATTCAGAGCTGTATCACGCTTGAATGTTTTGTCCATACTTGCCCCAACTGTTCAGGGTTCGACCTCTGCGGTCGTATAAAGCTGCGCCCTGCGGAGCACCTGGTTATCATCTGTTCAAAACAATTTGCATTTTCTGTTTTTCAGAAGCTTGGCAGCAAGTTACAGAAAGAGTACAGGATGCTAGAACGACTGCAAGGTTGAAACATTTATCTTGTGCAAGTAAGTAAGGTGTGATATGTTTGTCTGTACATGATAACATGATTTCTGTACTATTTACTAAGTTGTGCATTGGTTAAGGAAAATGCTTGGTCTTTTCCAGTATTTGAGAAGGAAATGAATACTTTATTTTACAATACATTAAATTTTATTTGCTTATGTCCTTGACTTTTTACACAGATATTTAAAAAAAACAATCATTTTGTTTAAAATATAATTGATATGCTGGGGATGAAATATAAAAAATATAAATAAATACCTTACCATTATAAGGGACAGAAGTTTTAAAAGATAAAAAAAAAATGTTCAATCTGAAGGATTATGATGAAAAAGTCAGCCTTTCAACGCTGACAAAAAGTTACGTCAGATATATTGACCGAAGGAAAATCATGTAACTCTATAAAATCCATTTCAGGTGTACATGGAGTAAATATGTTTGGAGTGAACCACAATGCAGTACTGTACCTGTTAGAACAGTTATATGGAGCACAGTTATGTCGTAACTACAAGTTCAGATATCAACAGTATACTCTCACTGAGGATGAAGAGGTAATAGTCTTTAAAGCAATATAATTGTCCTTTGAAATAAATATATGTAACCTACGGTAGACATTGATGCAATTGTATAGTTCTACAGTTTTTCCTGTTTTGAGGTGAAAGTTTTTTGTGGTTTTAAATGATGGTTATATATATTTGAAGAAGAATCTGTGAAAGAATCATCATGTGTGTCTACGTAGACATGAGGGGAACTAAGCTCTATACAATGTAATTCAAGTTTTTAAACTGAATAGTCTGTAAAAAAGTGTTACTTATAAATCTCTTCGAACCCCCAGTCTTTGAATAATTTGATACTTTCAAGATGAGATTAAGTTGAGTATGATAATACCCTATTCATGTGGTATATAAATAAAAATTTATTTGTCATACTGCTGTTATGGGGGAGATTGGTAGTCTGTAAGCAGAATCAGATCAATAACCTCAAACGCTGTAGACTTTTATGAGGGTGGTAAAAATCGTGAAACAAGACATCGAATGAGAAATAATTTCTGTTATGAACGTTTCACGAAAAATAAAGACTTTGATGTGAATCTTTTGTGACTGAGTCACTGCCCTCTAGTATATATAAACTCTGTTTTACATAATATTCCCTATTTTAAAGTAAACACATTTATGATATAAATGATTTATGGCTTTTAGAAAAGTATTTAACAATCTTCTGAACTTTTAAAATGCAAATAAAGGAACAACATCATAGGCCTTTCCGCCTGAAAAAAAAAATTCTATCAATTTTTTTCTTGACAATCCCTGTCTAGTGTTTCAAATCAATTTGAAAAATACCGAGCCCCCAAAATAAGCATTTGAAAATCATGATGCAGGTAAAATTGAATAAGCAGAACATGTTGAACGAGGCACCTGTCTTGCACGACTGAACGTCAAATCAAAAAGTAAAAACATGTTGAAATAAAAAACGGTGATCATGCTGCATGTAAATAACCCTTTACCACCTGTTTTTATGTTGTATGTTATTGTTAACTGATCAAGAAAATAATTTTGATGTTTTGCATAATATTGACGAGAGTTCGATGTCTTTTTTTAAATGTCTTTTATATTACAGGAACCTGTAGTGAACCCCACAGGATCCATCAGATCAGAACCATACCAATCACGTAAAGAGTTTGATATCTTCAGTTTCCTGATGTCTCAGTATAGAAGACTGCCAGAAATGGATTTGTCAGATGCTAACAGTGAAATGAATCTTAAATCACAGAGGTTTGTTCAGTTTAAATGTTAAAGTATTGGCATTTCTATATCTTTGTGGTGTTCATGATACTATTTTTATGCCCCACCTACGATAGTAGAGGGGCATTATGTTTTCTGGTCTGTGCGTCCGTTCGTCCGTCTGTTCGTTCGTTCGTTCGTTCGTTCTTCCGTCTGTCCCGCTTCAGGTTAAAGTTTTTGGTCAAGGTAGTTTTTGATGAAGTTGAAGTCCAATCAACTTGAAACTTAGTATACATGTGCCCTATGATATGATCTTTCTAATTTAAATGCCAAATTATAGTTTTGACCCCAATTTTACGGTTCACTGAACATAGAAAATGATAGTGCAAATTTCAGGTTAAAGTTTTTGGTCAAGGTAGTTTTTGATGAACTTGAAGTCCAATCAACTTGAAACTTAGTATACATTTGCCCTATGATAAGATCATTCTAATTTTAATGCCAAATTAGAGAATTTATTCCAATTTCATGGTCCACTAAACATAGAAAAGATAGTGTGAGTGGGGCATCCGTGTACTGTGGACACATTCTTGTTATTTTCATGGATTGAGGGAAACTTGCACTTTCTTGACTGTTTGATTTCATGGTTTTGCTTTATAAGTTGGTATATATTCTGATGGTACATTTGAAATTTGTTGAACATTTAAAATCGTGGTTTCACTGTACTAACAAAATCCTTCAAAATTAGTGACCAACAAATAATAATGAATCCTAGGTAGTTTTAAATATTATAAAGTACTGACACATTGCAAAACTTAAGGGGAAAAGAATAAGATTTCGAATTGCCAAAAAAATATTAATTTGTGAAATTAATGAAGTTGGCAGAATGTATTCTAGTTTAAAATTTCACAGGGTAATGTATTAGTTTATGAAATAAGATATATTTTTTTCTGTCATTCATTGAATCAAAAGCAATTAAATGTTTTATTTGATTTCATGATATCCACTTTGTTAAACAAATATAACTTTAAAGGGAAAGGAAAACTTATACTTGATATTTAAGACAATTCTTATTGATTAATTTGATTGAGTGAAAGATTTCATTGGCATAATACAGATGAGGTCATACCTAGATGAAATAACAATCCTTTGAGAATATCAAAAGAAAAGATAGGGTCACCGTACGTTTTTTCCGGCTAAAATACAAAATAGGAAAATTTCATGTAGAATCCTTCAGAAAATGCACTGTTTTAGAGTTACCTCCCCTTGAAATGCCAATTTAAACAAAATTAAAAACAACCAAAACTAATCAACATTTGCAAAAATATTTGTAAGTTATATTCTTATAAATTGGTTCTTTTAAATGAAAATGACATTAAATATCTGCATTCCTGCATCCCATTTTGCTAACTTGATAGAAAATATGGACCTTTGGTTCTCTGTTTTTTACAATCCAAGATGGAGGAAGACACCCATACCACCTTAACCCTTTCACCGATTGCTGCCCAGACAGAAGCTACTCTGAGACGATGGCTTCCCTGGCTACTATTGCTCAAGTGGGAGATCTTCATAATAAATGTCAATAAAAACTTGTTTGTAGTTATTTGTGTATTTATTTCATTCACTGACACCATGTTCACAGTTTTATTCATGTTTTGATAATTTTTTCCTCATAAAATATTCAAATTTTCAAATTTTCGGCATTATCTAGGTGAAATTCTCAAAATTCTGCTCTTTGACCCCAAATCGTAATTTTTTAACCCAAAACGGCAAATTTTTGAAAATTTTTATGAGGCTGTACAAATTCCTCACACTGAACGATGTCCATTCCAAGTGTTTTGTACATAAAACGACATTTTATGTCAAAAAAGTATACTAGTTTGGCTTCAATTCTTCCATATTCTTTCAAAAAAAATGTTCCCTCATTTCAAATTCTCGTAAATTCCGTAAATTTCGTCTGGTTTTGACACGGTTTTCAACAAACGGAAGCCCCATGTTTACACTTTCATCCGGGTATTCATCAAAGAAAGATAACTCATGTTTGCACTGTTTTGAGCGGGAAACATAAAAGATGTATTCCGATCCCGGTAAAACGGGACTCATCGTCAGTTGTCTGAAGTGTGAATCCCGGTAAACCGGGACTCATCGGCGAAAGGGTTAACAGGTTTATGATTGTTTTGATATAAAAAAAAAATCATCCTGAATATGCATAAAGTTTTTCCGCTGGATGCAACAATCAATATATAATATGTATAAAGTTGATGAATATAATTATTTCAGGAGAGCTACCAGTATGGACTTGCCAATGGCAATGAGGTTCCGTAAGCTGAAGGAACATGCTAGAGAGGCTGTTGGAGTATACAGGTAAGTTATTAATGAAATATATCTAGAAAATCTATCAAATATAAATGGATATCTTTAAATTCAAATACCATTCAGTTTCACAGTAATAAGGTTCATCTTTACGGTAATATTTCTTTATGAACTTGCCGTAGCGAAGCGGTTATTAAGTTTTACCCGTGTCCCCATAAAACAGATCATGTTTGAATTTTGGTTAATAACTGTTCTAGTGTTATGTCCCTTTATAACTACAATGTATATGATATGCAAGTGGAGAATCATCTGTGACTTATTTATTTCATATCTTGTTGAGAGAATTCAGCTGGTCTGACTGTCACCTTATATAGTCACATATCTCAATAAGATTATTTATCTCTGATTTGTGATTTATAATTTTAGATCACATATCCATGGCAGAGGTTTATATTGCAAGAGAAAAATTGACGCTGGTGAGATGATAATAGAATACTCAGGGGAAGTAATCCGTGGTTCACTGACGGATAAGAGAGAAAAGTATTATGAGGGCAAGGTATGTTTGTTCACTGTGTTTCTTGATTCATTAGTTCAGAAATACTACATCTTAAATCAATTGATGGATTGTATCCTGCTTTCACATTTTAACTATTGAATGAAGGACAAAAACAGGAAAACATTATTGACTAATGACAAAAACAGTAGAAAGTGAGATCTTGTAAGTTGCTTTAATTTGTTATATATGGGAAGCTCTAATTTTGCTACAATCACAACTTTTTCCAACTCTAAGAGGTATTGTGTGTGTCAAAGATTCAGTGTCCTTGTATAATGTATTTGAACATGCGGAAAGTATGTGGTGAGTTCTGTAATATTCTTTTATGTTTGTAGGGTATTGGATGTTACATGTTCCGTATTGACGATGCTGATGTTGTTGATGCTACTCTACATGGAAGTGCAGCAAGATTCATTAACCACTCGTGTGAGGTAAATATAATATGGTTATCTCAAAAATGCGAGACTTATAGATAAAAAAAAAAAATGTTCATTGATAATTACAATTTTTTTCTTCTGAAATTTTCCAAAAGTTGACATGCTAAAATTACATATATATATATACAAGTCTAAATTGAAAACAATGTTTAAACCTATGATTGCGTAGGATAAAAATTGCAATTTTTATACGTGTGCAAATTTCGTTGTAGAAGGGTCTAAATACAGCACAAACAAAATTTTCCAAAAGAGTGAAAAAGTATATTTTAACAAAACGCATTTGACAAGCAGGTTGAACAACTGATGTTCTTATACCCTTATATATTGAATTATGTTTTATGATTATTTTTCAGCCTAACTGTTATTCCAAAGTGATCCAGGTGGAAGGGAAGAAACATATAGTTATCTTTGCCATGAGACAGTAAGTATAAAGACACTTATATTTTATATCATCTGTTTTATATTTCTACTACTACAAAAATGAGTTAATTTGTTAATTTCTAAATTTTAAATGGCTACACATACGAGAACTGCATAGGTTGCATAACAATTGAACCCTTGGGACTTGTTTCCTTATCAGACTTAATATCTTATTTAAAAACAAGGATATCTCTTCTATAGTTACATAAGGTTGTTGAATATTGTTATGATGTAAATAGGCATTTGTGTCCTTGTAAGTTGTTATTTTGTTGTATTAAAATGAAAATAATACCAAACAAAGAGATAAAGTTGACATATTTTTATGCCCCATTTATGGCATGTTTTCTGTTCTGTGGGTATGTCTGTCCCGCTTCAGATTAAAGTTTTTGGTCGAGGTAGTTTTTGATGAAGTTGAAGTCCAATCAACTTTAAACTTAGTACACATGTTCCTTATGATATGATCTTTCTAATTTTAATGCCAAATTAGAGATTTTCCCCCATTTTCACGGTCCACTGAACATAGAAAATGATAGTGCGGATGGGGCATCTGTGTACTGGGGACACATTCTTGTTATGTTTTACTCTATAATGATTAATGCAAAGCATTCATAATAGCTTTCTTTAGCTATGGCCATTTATATAAACAATACAGTATGGGTATGCCCATTGTTGAAGGCCCTGTCATAACCAAAAGTTGTCTACATCTATGTCATTTTGTCTCTTGTGGCTGGCTAATTTTTTTCTTTGGCAATCAATCACATCTCATTTTTAGATTGCATTCTATTGCACATTTATGAATAAATAGCAAAAAATGATGTTAAACCTTCTTAACAATATGCTAATTTTACAGAATAAACAAAGGAGAGGAACTCACTTATGACTACAAGTTCCCAATAGAAGAAGTCAAAATTCCATGTACTTGTGGGTCAAAGAAATGCCGTAAATATCTCAACTAGGAAGGTTGATAGCTGACCACAGGAAACAAAGGGAACTTCATGCATGACTAGAGCTGGTATAAAAAATTATCAAGAATGACCGTAAACTGAAATTTGATCAGAAGATGGAGTGTTAGAAAAATTGTGCCATGATACTAAATAAAGGGAAATCCTATAGAACTAGCTTACTGTGATATTGTTCTGTAACAGAGATATTATCTAGAGAGTAAATAATATTGTGTTGGAACAGAATTATTGACAAATCTCCACAATGTGTTCTATGTATCACTGATATTATAAAATTCTATATTCAATTGGTTTGTAATATGAAAAAGGGGTATTATTTGTCTTTAATTTATAACTCTTCAAAATCTATGTTGAATTAATAAAATCAAGATTTATTACTAATCATGTTCCAGAATAACCACTATATACTAACAGAACCATATTTGAACTTTGGGTACCATGAGGTGTTAAGGATTTTGAAGACTGAGCATTTTGAAGTGATTAACTAAAGACCTTCTAATGAGATTAGATAAGATATTTGAGAAGATAAGAGATAATATTTTGTTTCGTCTTTGATTTATTAGATTGTTTCCAAAAATAATACAAACATGTTTTTGTTAACAAACTGGTGACATGACATATTATACTACTATGCAATAATTTTATGCAGTCGCCTCCAATCAATTTGCAAATGTGTATTTCCAATGAAAGACTGTTTGTCGATCATGTTCTGACCATATATGTAGAAACTAATATTAGGATGCAATTGTTGTAGTAGTTCTACTAATAGTTCTGGACAGTATGGTTTCTGTATTTAATTGTTTAGAAGTTAGAATTTTGATTCAAAAGTCTTAATGAATTTACAAACAGATTTTGATTGGATAAGAGGTTTGATTTAAAAAAAAAAAAGGAAATTGTTATTTTGATGTAAAACATTACCAGAATATATTTTTAATTGTAAATATGTAATTACGATCACGATGAAGTGTAAAAATGTACAGTCGTTAAAAGCAACCAGAGATGTGCTATAATTACATTGTTCATTGATATAAGGACATCATTTCACAGGGTCATGTGGAACAAAACTGAAAATTAAACAAACATATCTGATCATTAAGGGTTTGAACATATTCATATTTTTTAAAGGGTCAGTTTTCATACTGTTACCATAACATTTGTATTTGTGCCATAAAAAATTACAGGGTAAACTACTATTATTTACCGTATATTTGATAAAATTTCAAAAGTATTTTTATTTTTCGTCAAACAGTCTTCATGTAGATTGACTTGAACCCACATGTTAGCCTCTAATCATCTGTGTCCTTCATGCATAAAATGAGGATTTTTTTCAATGCAAAATTATTTCATAATTTAAGAAATGTAAAACTTTGTGAGATGATGTCCTGAAATGTGAAATAAACCTCAATCATTCATAGCTATTATCTATCTACTGTTACCATTGTTTACATTTTATACATTTACATACACACATATATTTATTTGTTGTATATAGTTTTATATTTTTTGTGTTTTACGAACAATGAATGGTCTCCTTTAGCAATTGAATACTAAAAATAAAATTTACAAATTATGGTATTTAAAATGGACTTACTTTGTTTTTATTGGGGAAAGACGGCTTCAAGCCGTCAATCCCCTATGGGGTTGACCAGAGTGACACTCCCTCACATCATTCATTTTGTTTTTATACATGTTATAGTGTGGGAAAACCCCCAACAAATCTTACTTAGATTGAAGAGAAGGAGACCCAGAAATGAATAGTTTGACTTTAAACACTTTTTTACACATTTCCCTTCTGTTTCTCACGAAATTATCGTATCTTGAACTCTCCTTTACACTATTTACGTTTATTTAACAATCCGGAAAAATTAGTATGACGAGATATTCTAAATATATCCAACCTACATTGTATTTTATAGTGACGTCATTCTTGGAAGAAGCAGGGATATCCTTCACCAGTTCACTGGTTATTTAAATCATTCTTAGAGATCGTGCACTAATCACAAATTTGTATTTGTTAAATCTAAACATAATATTGTTTACTGTAGATGATTTAAACATCAACATGCAATACTTTAATTTGTAGGTCAACAACTTTCAAAATAAACAAAGATCGTGGGGTTACATGACACAGGGGAAAGAAACGATTTTATTACTTTTTTCGGGTCTCACTAATTAGAGACAAGAAGCGTCAAAAAGCGACAAGAAGCGTCAAGAAGACTATTTAGCGACAAGAAAAACATATTCTTCTTGTCGCTTCTTGTCGCTAAAATTCTTTTTGTTGTTAATTAGTGAGACCATTTGTTTCTGTAAAAATTCTGAGAATCTTCCTCCAATTCAGGAGCACCTCAATTGATGAGTAATTATCCACTAAAATAAAAGTTAAAGTATTTAAACACTTCAAATGTGACATTTCATTGGATTAGTAGTCTTCTATTAAAACTAAATTTTTGTGTACCTACATAATCATTGTAATGGTAAAAAAAAAATAAAAAAAAAATTGCATTTTTATAGTTTTAACATATTTATATTTACAAATATTTCAAAATTATGATTTGGAAACAAGCTTCACACAGTTTACATCACTCATATTGTTTTTTTTTTATTAGTACCTGTTTCCCTGTGATGAGAGTTGTAACTAAGAACTTTAACAATGGAAATTTAAAACTGAATAGATTTTTCAGTCCACACTTTCTAAAGAAAAAACTTTAAAATCCAAGAGTACTGTCACAAAAAATGGAAAATGGCCCTAGCCTGCAGTTCAGTGGTACACAATCAAGATTTCAAAAAATATTGTAGTTGATGTGAAATGACAGAATTCAGTTGAGTTTTAGATAATTAGCTATCAACTTTAATCAAATGTTTAGATTTAGAAGATGCAGATCACTTCCATTGGTCCAAATTGAATCCTAAACTAAGGAAATGAAATTACATAAACAACAATTGATTTCAATATTGTCAACCTTTCTACATGTTCTAGCGGTTCTCTTTTTCATTCTTCATATGTAAACTATCAAAAGATAACCCCCCCCCTTTCCAAAAACATAATAAAATAGAAACAAGGGCCGTCTTTCCCCTCAGAGCTATTCAGCTCTTTGATTGATTCTCCTACCAGACTGGAAATATAGTTATGTAGGGCAAGGTGTCTTTTGAACCAGATGCAAAGAAAGTATTAGTTTATAACTATAGCAGATAAGTACAATTGTAATGTATAGAGGTCCAGATACATAGCCTTTTATTACCTCACCTGGCCTTTGGCCTAAAAGGCCATGTGAGCTTTTCTCATCACTTGGCGTCCGTCGTCGTCGTTAACAATTTTTCAAACATCTTCTCCTCTGAAACTACTGAATAGATTTGAATGAAACTTAAAATGATTGTTCCTTAGATTATCCTGCACAAAGTGTGTGCTTCGATTTTTGATCCGTCAAAAAACATGGCCGCCGTTACTTAAAATAGAACATAGGGGTCAAATGCAGTTTTTGGCTTATATCTCAAAATAAAGCAAATCTGACATGGTGTAAAAATGTTCATTAGGTTAAGATCTATCAGCCCTGAAATTTTCAGATGAATCAAACAAACCATTGTTGGGTTGCTGCCACTTAATTGGTAATTTAAGGAAATTTTGCAGTTTTTGGTCATTATCTTGAATATTATTATAGATAAAGATAAACTGTAAACAGCAAAAATGATCAGCAAAGTAAGATCTACAAATAAGTTAATATGACCAAAATTGTCAATTGACCCCTTAAGAGGTTATTGTCCTTTAATGACAATTTTTCACAATTTGTTCATCATATTTGCTAACTTTAAAAAATCTTCTCCTCTAAAACTACTAAACCAAATTCAACCAAACTTCAACTGAATGATCAGTAGGGTGTATAAAATAAAGTTTGTGCTTTATTTTTTATTTCGTCAAAAAACATGGCCATCATGGCTAAAAATTGACCCCTTAAGGAGTTAATGCCCTTTAAAGACTTTTTTCACAATTTGTTCATCATGTTGACTTACTTTAAAAAATCTTCTCCTTTGAAACTGCTGTATCAATTTCAGCCAAACTTAGGCTAAATGAGTTTCAGAGTATCTAGTATAAATTTTATATTTCATTTCCTTGTATGTCAGAAACATATCTCCTATGGCTAAAATAGAACATAGGAGAAAATGATTTTTTTTTGCTTTTGAAGAAAATAGGACGATTCAAAGAACATTTAAATAAATTGAAAAGCCAAAATAATCATTGATGAGAGATTTAACCAAAAAAATTAAGGTGAGCGATTCAGGCTCTTGAGAGCCTCTTGTTTCAATCACTTTAAGTGCCCATTATTTACTCAACAAACATGTGCTTGCTTTATTATTAAGGAAAGTTAATTTTGGCAATATGTTTTTGCTATTTTGTTCAAAAAAACAAAAACAAAAGATATGAGAAATATTGTTTTTTATGTCCCATTTATGGGCATTATGTTTTCTGGTCTGTTCGTCTGTCCAGCTTCACAAATATTTCACAGGAGTTCAAATCAATGTAAAGTGGATGTAAGCAATCATAGGCAACATTCAGGCCTTCATGAATGACAAAACACGATACTGTTAAGTCGTCTAAAAAGGCCCGACATGAAAAGTGTAAAACAATTCAAACTAAAAACCAAAATGTCAAATTATACATAACAAAATGTTTTACAAAATATCAAATATGAGTAGAGACGTGTACCATCAACAACCACTATACTACAGGCTCCCGACTTGGGACAGGCACAGTAAAGATAATGACAGGGTTTGGTATGATGTCAATGAGACAACTCTCCAGAAAGAGACTAAATGACACAGAAATTAACAGCTACATGTATATATATATATATATATATATATGTTGAAGGAATCATATTATCATATTATCATAATCAGTCAAGAAAAAATACTAAATGTATAATAAAATAAAGTCTTGTATATCATAATTACCATTTTTTTACAGGTGAAGTACAGGTAAAAATGCAGAAATGTAGTATTTATTTTTTATTGGAAAAGTAAAGCACAAAATTGCAGAAACATAAAACTGGATTTTTGCTAAATTTGCGGAAGCGTAATACGCCCAATTTAACTAAATAGTTTGTAATTAGTTTTCAAACAGATTTTTAACATCCTACTAATCAATCTTTTGATCTAAAAAAATTTTGGACAATTAAAAGTTTCTTTCATTAAAATTAAAATAACGAGTAACAATTATGGTTCTTTATATCTTGATTAAAGTAAAACTGCATCTTAAATTTGTAATCCTTTATCTTCCATGCAATTACTTTGAACACACAATTGTAATAAGTTTATTGCAAATCAGCATATAATATAATGCTATAGCATCAACATCATATATAATATAGTAAGTGACATAATATAAATGAAAATAGAAAGCAAAGTAATAACAACAAAAAAACTAGTGGCTCTAAAGAGCCTGTGTCGCTCACCTTGGTCTATGTGCATATTAAACAAAGGACACAGATGGATTCATGACAAAATTGTGTTTTTATATTTTTCTGAACACTCTTGCTGTGAACAATATATCTATCTACAATGCCCTTTGCCCAGTAGTTAGAGAGAAAAACATTTTGTAAAAATTTACCAAAATTTACAAAGTTTATGAAAATTGTTAAAATTGACTATAAAGGACAATAACTCCTAAAGGGGTCAATTGACCATTTTGCTGATCTTGAGTGACTTATTTGTAGATCTTACTTTGATGAACATTCTTGCTTTTTTAAGTTTATTAATATTCAAGATAATAACCAAAAGCGGCATAATTTCCTTAAAATTACCAATTCAGGGGCAACAACCCATCAACCAGTTGTCTGATTCATCTGAAAATTTCAGGGCAGATAAATCTTGATTTGATAAACAATATTACCCATGTCAGATTTGCTCTAAATGCTTTGGTTTCAGAGTTATAAGCCAAAATCTACATGTTACCCTTATGTTCTAGTTTAAGCCATGGTGGCCATCTTGGTTGGCTGGCCGGGTCATCGGACACATTTTTTGAACTAGATACCCCAGTAATGATTATGGCCAAGTTTGGTTAAATTTGGTCCAGTAGTTGCAGAGGAGAAGATTTTTGTAAAAGTTAACAGACGACGACGAACGCCAAGTGATGAGAAAAGCTCAGTTGACCCTTTGGGCCAGGTGAGCTAAAAAAACCAACATATTAAACAAATAGTACCATATATTATATACTTAATCAGTTGTGACCGTAGTTTCCAGTTTTCATTTAAGACCATTTAACAAACAACAAAGTTGTAATACCAAAGTTCTTGAACATGTTTCAATAAGTGATAAACATTTTGACATATTAGGCCAAGAACAATAATATTTAGGCAAAAATCTTAAGCGCAAATGTCTATAGGCTGGACAAATCATTACAAAATGATATTCATTTTCAATAGCTTTCATATTACAACATTGACTGTCTCTCATTACGAGGCAATTATTATATCTACCAGTTTCAATGTTGAGTTTAAGTGAACCACATCTAAGTTGTGATAAGAGTCTAACATTGACATCAAGAAGAAAATTTTATTTTTCCAAACAAAAGTCAATTTTGAACATTTTCAAAATATCCATTTTTCACAATCCAACATACTAGAACGCTAGCTTTGTTTAAACTGATCATAGAGGCGTAGTTTAAAAACATGATATGAAAAATTACATTTTCTTGGTTATACCATAAAAAATTATAACCAAGATCATTTAACAAGGTACGAACATTTGACGCCCAGTTTGTTTTACCATTCTCAGCATCATTAACTTAGCTGCGTCAGTTCGCATGTGGAATATATAAATACGTAGCTACGTCAGTATGGATGTGGGATGTATAAATACGTAGCTACGTCAGTATTGATAAGGGATATTTAAATACATAGCTACGTCAGAGTGGATGCGGGCTGCATAAAAACGAAGCTACGTCAGTTTGAATGTGGCATGTATAAATACGTAGTTACGTCAGTTCGGATGTGGGATGTATAAATACGTAGCTACGTCAGATTGGATGTGGGATGTATAAATAAGCAGCCACGTCTGGTCGGAAAGGAGACGTGTATTCGATATACTTACTAAACTCATTTATAAAAAAAATCAACACTTTTGTCCTTATTTTTATACAATAATTTTATGTTTCACTTTGAATTTTTAACCCTTTAAAAATCATTTTGTTCTCGCTCAGGATAAGCATGAAATATTTGACACGTGATGTAAAGATAACAACAACCAATTATTTCGAAGATTTCAATCATTCATTCCAGTTTTTTTGTCTGTCGCAGTACGTGAGACATAAGGATTACTTTCCAGCGACGACGGTGGCTATGTCAACTATTGTATTTAATTACATTGTATATAAAGCTTTATATTTCAGAGGTAGAAGACACTGATGCTTCGATCACGGTTATATGCAGATACACTATGTTACAAAGTTTTGGTCTGTCATATGTCTATTGTCACTCAATGGCCTCATTTGCATGGTTAAGTGGTGACTGCATGGGAAAAAAATATGGCATTTTGTCATGTGAGTTCCTACTATATTTGGTGTATGGGAATCTTGCAACGTCTACATATCTCTCTGAAAGAGCTCAACTGACCTCGGCCTCATTTTATTGATCTGTGATCAAAGTTGAGTTGCCTGATTATGTCCGTTTCTCAGATACTATTATATAAACTGCATGGCGACTATATGTAGTGTATGGAATGTTTGTAAGGGGTACATGTCAGTCTTGCAGGTAATGTCTGTCCACGACCTCATTTTCAATATTAAGGACATACGATACAGTTTTTATCCCGTATTTACAGTTTAATGAAAATTTCCATACATGTAGGCTATTTTTTGCCTGATTAAACTAAATATGTAATAAAAAATATTCCTTCATGTGCTACTTTTTGAGTTAAATGAGGTCGAATTTTTTTTTTTTGCTCAAAATTTGGATTTGTGACCGTATTTTTCTTTCGAAAGAAAGTCATAACTTTCTTGTTTTGAAAGATACACACGAATTGTTTTTTTTTTGTTAAATAATTTGTAATTTCTGTATTTTATAAGTATCCTAAAAAAATTTGCATTTTTTATTCAGAAATAACTCATATTTATCAAATGGTCATGAATTGAGAAAAAAACGTAATTTTTTGCTGTATATTTTATATCAAAATTAAAAAAAAATGCACTACAGTTTTATGAAATTTGGTCCACATAATCTCCCTGCAAAATGAAACAAATTGTCGTTTTCAAAAATAAGGGTCCATGCATTCATTTTCAAATTAAATCAGTTTGAATGATAAAAATCAGTCGAAAAATGCATTTTTTCCCGATATGTCACAGTTTGACGTCGCGAAAATAAAATTTTACGTTAGCAACGTCATTACCTCCCCTGAATGTGTTCTCAACTAAAATTTGTAATTCTCATATGCTTATTGAGAATTTTTTGACAATTTTTGAATTTTTAAGGTAAAATTATGTTGTATTCTAATAATTTTTTCAATGTCCAGAGAAAATGTTACGGCCATGTTCCATATTCAGAATATTTCTACTATATTGCATTTGTTTAAGTATCAACATATGCTCATTTTACCAAAAATCATACTGATTCATTTATTTCTATGAATAGTAGATGCTACATAATGAATTTTATTGGGTCTTAAAGATTATGGATGCTCTCTCGATTATATTAACAACTTTTGTAGTTGTGAAATTGTTTTGTATAAAAAGCACTTCTTATTTCTGCACATAGCATATTTCAAAAAAGTGTCTGCGGATAATGAAGAAAATGATTAAAATTGCATCTTCACCTTTGATAGATGCTGATGTAATTCTTTTAATTTCATATTGAATACCTCAACGTTTGGATGCTGGCTTCCAATTATTTATAGATTCTGGCATCCCAACATATCCGGAAACTGACATTCCAACATATCTGGATGCTGGCATCCCAAAATATCCGGATGCTGGCATCCCAAAATATCCGGATGCTGGCATCCCAAAATATCTGTATGCTGGCATCCCAAAATATTGGGATGCTGGCATCTCAATATATTTAGATGCTGGCATCCCAAAATATTCGGATGCTGGCATCCCAAAATATTCGGATGCTGGCATCCCAAAATATTCGGATGCTGGCATCCCAAAATATCTGGATGCTGGCATCCCAAAATATTCGGATGCTGGCATCCCAATATATCTGGATGCTGGCATCCCAAAATATCTGGATGCTGGCATCCCAAAATATTTGGATGCTGGCATCCCAATATATCTGGATGCTGGCATCCCAAAATATCTGGATGCGGGCATCCCAAAATATCGGGATGCTGGCATCTCAATATATCTTGATGCTGACATATCAAAATATCCGGATGCTGGCTTCCCAAAATATAGGGATTCTGGCATCACAACCTTGCAGACATGTACCATTTTTCATTATGACACGAATTTAAATGCTGCTTTCTAATCAATTGGATTTTAGTATTAATCCACCAATATATCACCCAGTACATTTCCTAAGGTTTTGATGTGTGTTGAATGCATATGAAAACTATCAAGTAAACATAACAAAAAAAAGCTACTGATGAATGCCGGGAAGATTATATTTTTAGTCTTTGTTCATGTCCAGTGGCCAGTTTAATGCATATTGAGAATGTGACATCATAGGTCAGAGTGTGAAATGTATACTTGACCAACAAACTGAGTCTGAATTGTAAAGTGCTAGTTGACCATGTGAATGCTGATGTCAACAATTTGATATTTATAAAACTATGTCAATGTACTACCGGTAAGTTTCCAATAATTAGCCAATTTTAATGTTATTTTTCTGAATTTGATTACCATTATGTAAGACACGAGGTATACATGTTATTGACTATTGTGGTCTCGAGACGATACATATATATGATGACATCAGGACTATAATTTTCAAATCTGATATGCTCATGTTTCGAATGTTCATAGATTTTTTTTTTTAAATAAGCTTAATGCAATTGCCAGCTGAAATCATATCAAGTTTAGTAGTTTCCAAGGCTTTCAGAAATCAACTGGACAAAATTTAAAAAAAAAATGCTGCTCATCTTGTATGGCATTTTATCAATCAAATGAATTTGCCCACTGACCATCAACCTTGGGAATTTCTGATGAACTAAGTCATCCAAGACAAACACTCTACAAAACGGATTGGTGACTGTACCTTTATTAAAATGCTAAATATGAGGTGCGTTATATTTAAACCTGCATAATAATTTTGTTTTGTGTCTATGAGAAACCCCATTGGCATCCAATGTATAAATTAAGGAGATTTGTTTCCCGCAATTGCCTGTATACAATAAAATGTGTACCACAATGCAATATTTAAAAATAATCTATTATTGATACTAGTGCACAGTGTCTATGATCTGTACGTACTGGATATTGTCAGTATATCTGGACTTGCTGTATACATCTTCCAATGAGTCAGTACATCATGTCAGGATCTTCTAGTACTTGAGCCTTTCATTTTATTAACAAAACTTACATTTTCTTTATTACAATCATTATTAAACTTGCATCTTTTTTCTGTATTTTAAAATTGCAATATTTGTTAATCATTTAATCAAATCAGTTACACGAACTGGAACTTTCAAACTTTCTATTATCATGTATTGCTAGTGATTTGAAATCAGCTGGAATCACAAAAGATCTGGTGCTGTTTGGATGATTCGTCGTCTGAGTTTAACCTGTCCAATAACTATAAAGTGTTGCGATACATTAATACACAACACATGAATAGTAACCAGAAAGGTGAAGCCACTTCTTTACAAATGCTGAAAAGAGAAATAAATAATTATATGAAATATTATCAACAATAAATTTTCGTTGTAACATCACACCACTAGGGAACAAAAAAACGCATTATTATTCGAAGAAAACCTTCATTTAAACTTCTTTTAAATTAAGTTTTCCACACCAATATATGCCTGTTGTTACTATTCAAAACACATATATTTGACATATGAACCACTAGTTCAATTGATTTTTTTATGACAACATCCAGGTCTATACTGTACATTTTGAAAGGGAGAAAAGTGGGGTTTTTTAGAAATACATCCTACATGTATTTAGCGACTTTTGTGAAATTTAATTCCCATCTAAGGGTGTATTCGGTTAACACCTTTTTTGAATTTGTGTGTGTTTTTTTTTATTTTAGCCTAGTCCTGGAACACAAAACTCTTGTAGCGATATTTACATTTTCCTTAATTTTAGTATTTTGTTTTCATTTATTTTGCAAATTTGCTATATATATAAGGGGGGTGAGACCATTTTCGGGACGCCGGGATTGACCGATTTTAGCAACAGGAAATTGGGATTGCCTTTTTTAAAGATCGGGAATTCGGGATAGAAAAACATCGGGATACGGGAGACCCACGTTTTTAGCCATGGGAAATCGGGATTTTTATGTTGAAATATAACGGGATTGACAAAAAACTGTACTATGGACAGATAAAAGTGCCATTTTCATAATACTTCAATCAGAATCGCATCTAGAAACAGAGTAGATCCAGATCTTATTGTTATTTTCAGCTCGTTTTTTTTTTTTTTAAGTAGAGGGGGTCTCATCCCGATTTCCCGGTTTTAATATCAGAAAATCCCGAAATCCCGGACATATTTTGGGTAAAAGTCCCGATCCCGATAAACAAGAAATAACCATTTATTTATTAAAGAGGTCCTCCACTTTTTTAGGTAACGAATAGACAAATCTGACACAACTTTTAAAGGAGGCCGTCCTGGTAAACTGGGAAAATTAAACTCTCTGAGTAATGTTGTTCTTAATTATTTGCTTTCCTGAATTTGTGCATTTTTGAACAATATATTCAGTACGTACATTTTAAACACGTCAAGTTGGGGTATTTGTTTTCTTCAAAATTGTAGAATGTCATAAATATTTTTATATGATATTCGATTATAGAGAAGACAGTGTCTGTGAAATTATCTGTGTAGTAAGGCCAAGAAAAAATACAGGTGTTTCAGGTAACATCCCCTAAAAAATTAGGATAGGTAGGAAAGCAAAATTTTTTTTTTTCAAACGTTTTTGACTGGTTCATATGGAAGAAAAAATCTGACTTTATAAGTGCTTGTCCACATAACATCCAAAAAACTTTAGTTGTAGAGTTAGATCATATATAGGTACTTAAAATTGGGGTAGATATATTTAAGGGTACCGGAAACACATGTGTTTTCTTTTAGGTCTAATTACATAATCTTACTCTTATTGAAAATATCCAAATCAAGTCTAACTTTTGGGAAGGGTTGTAAAGAGGCGTTATGTTCACGGACAAACGCGAAATAAAATTCAAATTTCACGATGAACAAAAAATAAAAAAAATTGCTTGCACGTTGCCGTTTTTACCAATTTCACAGTGAAGCACGAACTTTTTTCACGGAAGGTTGAAATTAAAAAATGGCAAAACACGTTGCACGATAAAAAACCTTTACCACCCTCTTTGGGTATACTGATCCTTTAAATCAGAGCGACATTAATACCAAGGAGATTAGACATTTATCATGAATTTTGGTTAGCATTTCATTCACGTACAGTGGATATTAAATATGGCACTGGCTACGGTTACTTAAAAAAAAAACGAGCTGAAAATAACAATAAGATCTGGATCTACTCTGTTTCTAGATGCGATTCTGATTGAAGTATTATGAAAATGGCACTTTTATCTGTCCATAGTACAGTTTTTTGTCAATCCCGTTATATTTCAACATAAAAATCCCGATATCCCATGGCTAAAAACGTGGGTCTCCCGTATCCCGATGTTTTTCTATCCCGATTTCCCGATCTTTAAAAAAGGCAATCCCAATTTCCCGTTGCTAAAATCGGTCAATCCCGGCGTCCCGAAAATGGTCTCACCCCCCTTAATATTTGTAAGACTAGCTTGACCCATAAAATTATACATGTGACCTATTATTATTAATTCCTGCCAGTAAGCTAAGTACAAAATGTATATTTATTAGAGTAAATTTATTTTGAAATCGGTAAATCTGTTATGTATGATAAGCGTTTCTTTCTTTTAAAACATAGTATTTCAAATTTAACATTCAATCTGATTCATATATGACTATGCACTATGAGTTTTGTTCATTGTTGGAGGCCATATGCCGACATTTAATTGTAAACTGCTTAGTCATATTAGTGCTATATTATTTGGTCTCAGTCCGGTGGAGAGTTGTCTCATTAGCAATCATACCATTACTCAAATATTACTCGGACTCCAAACGGCTGTTTTGCAAGACAAGCTAGGCCCATGAGCGTAGGAAGTCAAGACTCAGAGTAATCTCGGGCGGGCACAAGTTAACTGGTTTTAGACCCTTGCAAAAAAAAGGCAAACACATTCAATTTTCTAGACCGAAAATCAATCTGAAATTAAGTTTTTCATACTTTATTTTTCTTGAACTCAAAGGACTCTTACCAGTGATACATTTTAATGGTTTTCTTATAGGTTGACTAGGGGTAAACAAATTAATTTTGCGGACCCAATATTTTTACTGGCCATGGCCATATACACCTTATCGGAATATCGCTATTTGTCTGCCAATACTGAAAATCTGATGGTGGTTAATCGTCTCGGTGGGGTTTATGTCGATAATATTTTTGTCAAACAATTCATAACTTCATGAAAAAGTACATATTTCCATAATGCAAAATAAAAAAAATATATGTGTATTTCCTATTTCCATACCTACCCTAATATAGAAATAGTCTTCATTCAAGTTTTTTGGTAAGGCCAAATAAAAATATATGTGTGGTTCCAGTGACCCTACCGTCCCTACTTTTTCGGCTTAAAAATAGCCTACCCTAAAGATTTTATTGTCATTTTTCATTAAGCACTGTTAAAGTCAGAATGTTGCTCCCATAGACTCAATGTAAAAAAAAACATAAAATAAAAAAAAATCCCTACCTACCTAGAGTGGGGTGCTCATTTTCGCCACATCTTTCCATGTTTTCTACAGTTTATGTTCAGGTCTAAATGTTTTTGAAGTATACTGATATTTCTATATGAAGATAACTTCAAATGCAAAATATACTTTAGCTTGAAAACCGGTTTGTTTTAAGAAAATCATCTGAAAAGTTAGATTAAAGGGTGTATGAAATTTCCGGATGTTTTGTGTCCCCGGCGAAAATGAGCACCCCACTCTACCCTAACTTTTTTTTCAGATGTAACTGGAACCACACAACTGTCTTGGCGGCTCATTGCTACCATAGGCGGATCCAGCCCCCCTCCTTTTTCGTGTGAACGAAATTGGTTTATTATACAGACTGAGGTAAACACTAAAAGATGACTTTAGCGGGTCGCTTTGTTATGGCAGTCAGTGCCCCCCCCCCCCCCCCCAATCCCATTTATAGTAAGATCTGGAATCACCATTGGCTACCAGTCCACAAACGGATCGAAGTGCATCGGCCTCCCCGACAATATGGGAGAATCTGGTGACTGACATTAATCATTGTTGCCTAACCATTTAAGCCTGTAATTTTCGCTCTGGAAGTAATCAGAATTATATTATCCGGCTGGCGTATCAAGTCACTGAAATGCGTCCGAGATTGCTCGGACTTCAAACAGCTATTTTGCAAGACAAGCTAGGCCCATGAGCGTAGGACGTCAGAGTAATCTCGGACGGGCACAAGTCAAATCGTCTCCTATAGAAAAATTCGACATCTGATAATATATATATGAAACCCATTACAGACATGTTTCATATATACTAGAACACACCCGTGATATCGCGGGTCCGTGACTGAATTAAAGTATATAACTATGCGCAAGCCTTATTTTAGTATTAGTACTGTCATCTGATAAAGTCATGCCGATTATAAGATACACAATTTTCTCTGCTTTCAAATCTTTCTGTTTGAACCCGTCGAACTGGAACTTATCAATTATTGGTAATATTAATTATTTGGAAAACAAAAGGTCCTGGAATGGAGTATTTTTTAATCAACAGCATTGTCCTATATTAGTTATAAATAAAGTTGAATTCTTTGATTCGCTGTTTTATGTCATGCCCGCTAACAAATTGAAACTTTCCAGATTTTTAGTATTCGTATTGTTATCTTAGAAAGTCTTACGGATTAAAATACTACAATAGGTAACAGTTTGACAATTAAGTAGTGTCAACCCTGTGATTATGACCCGTGTATAGCATATTAATCCTGAATACACCGTTTGGTGGTGCGCCTGTCAGATGCGGAACGTACAGATAAGGTAATAGGTAACAGGTGATTATACTATTGGTATCGGTATCGGACTCAACCCGGAACTTCCTAATTATTGGCAATATTAATTACGTGGAAAACAAAAGGGCCTGGAGTGGTGTAATTTTTAATCTACACCTTTGTACTATATTAGTTGTATATAAAGTTGAATTCTTTGATTCGTCGTTTTTACGTGATGACGGCTGACAAATTGGACCTCGTAATTTTAGTATTATAGATATGAATGGCTAAATCTGAGAAATCTCGGACTACGAAGTGCATGTAAAATATAAGCAAATCTACTTTGTCTTACCTGTATGAGTAGCGTTCTATTGTTTCTGTTATATCAAAATGATAATAAATTGCGGCATGCTGGCCAAAGAAGTGTTTTTCGTCCTTCCCCTTGCAACCATGTCCACTTCGCCGATTTTAAACATTCTTTTTACATGACGTCATGCGGGTGGGAGTTGCCGCAATAAGCGTAGCAAAATAGTGCAAGCGCTTTCAGTATTAAACAAAAGAAAAACTAACAAATAAGAGAATATTAAAAGGGTTACCTGTTTTTATTACTTTTCAAAAAATATTTATATCGGTATAAGTGATTCTTGAGATTTGATTTCTTATCATGTTTACTGTCTCTGCATGAATCTCTACGCATGATGGTAAAACACCGCTTACGTCATAATATCCCTGACGTCATTAGATAAAGTGTTGGGAGGAAAACAACAAACGGATTTTTGTTGTTGTTTTGTTATTTGCATTACAAAAAATTATGCAATGAAGTACATCTATAGAAATTCGGCCAACAGTATATCAAACAGAACTTGTAGGATTACTGCATTCGGATATTTTGCGATGTCTGCACTCCTACAGTTTTGGATGCCAGCATCCAGCTTTTTCGGGATGCCAGCATCCCAATATAACGGGATGCCAGCATCTCAATATAACGGGATGCCAGCATCCCAATAAAACGGGATGCCAGCATCTCAATAAAACGGGATGCCAGCATCCCAATATGACTGGATGCCAGCATCCCAATAAAACGGGATGCCAGCATCCCAAAATAACGGGATGCCAGCATCCCAATATGACTGGATGCCAGCATTTCAATATACAGGAAATCCAGCATCCCCAAAAAATAAAAAAATATTTAAAAAAAAATATATGCAAAACTAGCATCCTAGTAAAAGTAAGATGCTCCAGTACATTATTATTTTAACAACAGCATCTACATCAAATTTTAATGCTGGAAGCATATAAAATCAAACAGACAGCATATGTACTATAAAAAGATGCTACCTTATACAAAATATGAAAGCAATTAAAAAATTGAGAAATACTTTGACAAATTATTCAAAATTAGCATCTTTCCATTGACATATGCTATTTCCTAGTTATTTCTCGGAATGTATGAAAAAAACTGTACATGAGAATTTGAAATTTTAGTTGAGAACGCATTCCTGTAACTGTATCGTATGCCCTTAAGGTTTTTTTAAACGGCCGTTTATATGTGACGTATTATGGTATACCGTTGTTTGCCTGTCCGTCTGTCTTTAACACTTCGGACACTATCATTTTCATAAAACATTGGTTAATTGTTTATATCTACCGAAGTAAGTTTTCTTTCGATTTACGATGATGTAGGCACAATCACATATGTACGTGACGACCTTGAAATATTTTAATGCATTAATTTTATCTTTCCTTTATATCAAACACGCATTAGAAAACATGCATGTGCCACCACAGGGTTAACAAAAACGGCATTAAGATTTTAAAAGATGGCTATAAATACTGCTGCACTATTAAGAAACACTATTAAAGGATGTATGCCATACTGGTGCCATGCCTGAGGAGTCTGGATGAAGGTCTCACGTTTCTTTTAATATTTTTTTTTTTCATTTTTAGAAGAAGAAGAAAAAATGATAATCATTTTGCCTATTATCTTTGTCCTCCACACTTTAAAACCCAATAATTCTTTGTAATTTATTCTGTGCTTTTTGTCCATTATTCTCTGTTCTATAAACCCCATCAAAACCCTCATAAAATGAAAATGGGAGTGTATTTGTACATTTTAGTATTTAAATAATTTAAATGCATCTCACTTGAATTGCAACTATAGATAATCTTTCTGACCTATATTTCAGTCTAGCGGGTTTACACCCGTAAATGTTCTAATCACTATTTTGGGATTACAACAGTGATAAAGGTGCGGACTGTACCTTATATTGCCGTTCATTTGTTAAAAGAAAAACATCCTAATATTAATGGTAAAGAATACATCAAATATATATTCCGGTAAGTTCTTCGCCACATTTTTGAAAAGGAAAAAGAAATTATCGAAGAATAAGAGACATAAATGTGGAAAACAGACAGCATACATGATAATTTAATTTCAAACATATGCTATGAAAATGCCTCCGTTGGAATTCTGCAAATATCCCATAGAGCAAATTACACGATGCTTGATATTGGTCATTTGTTATATGGCCATGTTCTAAGCGACACATACATGAAGATCATAAATTAATTTGTTGAATGAAATCAAATCTTAAGTTACTAATGGGTGCCGTAGGAGGTCTAACGGATTTTTAAGCGAGGATTTCTTGGCATGTGTTACCACGCTTGGAGGACATTTTTCAAAAGACAGCCAATTCACCTTCCTATAATATTGGCCATCTCTTGGACGAAATGTACCTTTATTCATATTCGGCAGATTTCGCCTTTCATTTTGTTATGTATCTGAATTGGAAAGTCCCGTAAATGTAAATGGTCGTGCACAAAACATACATGATCTTTCCCTAACAAAATTAATCACAAAATCTGTACATAGATATAGGAAGATGTGGTGTGAGTGTCAATGAGACAATTCGCCATCCAAATAACAATATATAAAAGTAAACCATTATAGGTCAATGTACGGCCTTCCACACGGAGCATTGGCTCACACCGAACAACAAGCTATCAAGGGCTCCAAAATTACTAGTGCAAAAACCACGTTTTTAGAGGTTATCATGCTTCTATTATTCATTTTAATTTTGGTCAAGGGCTTTCCTAATTTGATTGGTTGACACCCATAATTTTAAGGCTTTCCTTTGATAAAAATAACCATTTAATATGTTCAATTATTCAGTTTTGCGATGAAGTTAGACCGAGATAACGGGCTATCAATTTGAGCTATCACTAGAAAATGAGGGTTTGCTAGATAGTGCTAAAGTCTCGGGGTGATCATACAATTCTAGACCCAAAACAAACCTTATATACGTGTCTTAATTTGATCTCCATAATGAACCATTAAACAGCATAGTTGCTTATTGTTGAAGGCTGTACGGTGACCTATAGTTGTTAATGTCTGTGTTATTTTGGTCTCCTGTGGACAGTTGTCTCATTGGCAATCATACCACATCTATAATAAAATAGTCATTTCATGGTATTAATTCACAAATTTCGAATTTGCATAGACAATATAAATGTTGAGTTCGTATGGACAGTCAAATGCCAAATAATAAAAAAGGAAAAGAAAAGAACCTAGATTTGCAACTGGGAGAAATACCGGATAGCACCCTTCTTCGCCTTAATTGCCATATGGTAACGGCAGTCATTTTGTAGAAAATTACAAAGTCAAACAACACGCATACAGGTTTGTAAGTTTCATTCAGTTTGGTGCATCTTTTAAAGACAGATGCCACATAGGCACATGTCATGTTACATACTCATATAGTTTATATTGGGTTTGGTGAAATATTCTCTTAGAAAACGCAACTTTTACATATGTATTTCACATATGCTCAAATGTTTTGACTTTTCCCCGTTTCCATGACAATGGCGGCAATTTTGGAATTTCTTAATACTGTCTGCACATTTAGTCTCAACAGGTCACGTTCTCTCTATGTTTTTGTTATATGTATGTCTATTTGTATCTACAGAGTTAAGCATTTTTCAACTTACTTTTATAGTTCGTTCTTATGTTGTACAGTTACATCCCTGTTCCAGGTTAGGGAGATGGTTGGGATCCCGCTATTAAACATCCGCCACATTCTGTATGTGTCTGTCCCAAGTCAGGAGCTTGTAATTCAGTCGTTGCTGTTCAATTGTTGCTGTGTTACATATTTCGTTTTCGTTCATTTTTTTTGTACAATTTTAAGGCGTAAGTTTTCTCGTTTGAATTATTTTACATGTTTGATTTCGGGGCCTTTCCGGCACAGACTGACTATGCGGTATGGGCTTTACTCATGTTGAAGGCCGTAGTACGGTGATCTATAGCTGTCAATTCATGTGTCATTTGGTCTCTTGTGGAGAGTTGTCTCATTGGTAATCATAGCATCACATCTTTTTTTGTAGCCTATGTTTTCCGTCTTTTCTTTGCCACGGTACGATTTTGGAGTTAACATTTGTCTTTTGCATATATGAATTTAAAATGATGAAAATTCTTTTTCGCCCTCGAACGCAAACTGAACATCGCGGTCGTTCAACTCTCTGACTTTGAACTACACAGCAACAGTGAGACCTTGACTCCTATGAGTGTGAAATCGTTAACCTCACTTGTATAGTATAAATATAAATTAAGGGTTAAGATCAAAAGAATTACAGTCATCTCTTACGACAGTAACGTATGAACATTTACTTTTTGTTGACAAAGCAAAAACCCTCTTTTTGTATGGACATAAAGCTTTGATTCGACGACCTACGTATCCCGTATGAATCACACTTAAAAGAATTGATCTTGTGAACAAGGGCGGTATGAATAAAGAGGAATTTCCCGTCGGAAGTGCCTCGGTGTGAATATAGATCAATTGTTCTATTTATATCATTGATCAGCTGATGCAGCGTACGAATAATGTCTTTATTCCGAGATTTTACACATTGTCATTAAATTTTGGTGATCAAATAGTCAAGGTAAGCATATAGTGTCTTCATTGAACCGGATAAATATTTTGTAAATTTTATTTAAAATCTTTTTCCTTAGCTGAATTTAGGTCAAATAAACACATATTTTACACGAAAACACCATTATTCACAATGGATGATGATGATGATGATTACGGATGGGTGTTTAACGTCCAGTGGCTAATTAAATACATATTCAAGACAAGAAGTTAAAGTTATACAAATATTAACATTGCCTTGACACACTGAGCCACATTTTTTTCGTCTTTTCAAAAGGTAACTGAACGTATTCAAAGCATTTCAATGGAGGTGTTTGCAATAATTTATTTAAATAAACAACGATCTTTTATCTGTTGGTATAGATTAATAATAATTCATTTGCTACAGTTTATTATTTTTGTATCCTGGCAACGGTTCAAAAACAAATTTCATATCGGAATTTGTGTAATTTATTGAATTTTAAGTGATTACACCATATCGATATCCACTTGACCATGTTGACCAAACATGCATACATTACTTCCTTTTCAAATATTCTGACAAATATTGATTGTCAGCAGAAATTCCAGGTAGTGATTACATAATATATTTCGATCGTATTCGATTTTGCTTACTAATTTATCAATATTGATTTGTTGGTCCATATATATTAATGTCATCAACTTTAATAAATTGACAACCAGTCTGTGTTCCGTAATTATAAACTGTATAACTGTACTTTTCAAAAGTATCCACAATGTCAAGGAGAAATTATATAATTTTAACTAAAAATAATTGAAACTTTCAAAAAATATTGCAGTCTGAGTATGTAAAATAACAAATTAGTGATAACAAAATTCTGAAAAAGAAATGGTGTCATCAATTTTAAAAACTTCCCTTTAACGATTAATATAGGTTCAAAGTCTTGGGATATTTTGAACGAAGAGACTTATTATAAGTGGCGTCACTATAGCATGTAATAGTTTGTAGAAATGTTAATCTTCAATGGTCTGTCGTTTTAAAGCATATATGTTTGTTTACGTATAATCGGTTATTTACTTTTAAAATATTCTTAAATTGTACAGGGCCTAAATCCTTTTAGTGGTCAGAAGGAGATAACCCTCCTGTTGGATTGGTAAGCATTAATTCATTATTCAAATTAATTTGGGGACGGATGAGAGATGATGAACTTGTGACCTTTTATTTTCTTTACAAATTTACAAAACTGTTGCTTTCCTTATTTGTGTGATAATTCTTCGTGAAATTGAATTAGAATTTTACAAAGGACAATCATGTTTCATATAAAACGGCAACTGGAGAGTTAGTTGGGTGTTCTGTCAAGCTTTGCGAAAAATGCAGTCAAGCAAAATTTCAATGCGGATTAGAGTTTTTTTTCGGAGAAGTTTAGGTAATTTAGTCCTGTTGTTCGTTACATGTTGTTTAATTTTAGAAATTAAAGGATAAAACGGAACGGAGGTGCGTTAAACTAAAACATGTAATTGTATTCTATTTAAAAAAAAGAAGATTTATTAAGATCCATTAGGACATTTTCTATAGTCAGCAAAATCTGGTCTCGACCGGAACGTGAAATGTATAATTGGATGACGTGAGTAAGCAAGAATAATCAAAGTTAAGCGTGAAGTAATCATAAATAACATATTACCAAACTTCTTTAATCGTTTTGGAGTTACATGTATTTAAATAAATCGTGCGTAATATTAGTTTTTGAATTAGTTTGAACACAAAATATTAATTTATTAGATTAGATTATTAAACTGCTTTTACGTTTAATAAACTTTGATTTTGCAGAAAAAATGAGAACTTGATGCCCCTTTTATTATTTGTTAGTGCAAAACAATTCTGAAATCGTTGACCGAAAAGAAAAGCATTATTTTTAAATCCATATCCTGTTATACCTTTTGTTGCAGATCCACTTCTTTCCGGATTATTCAGTTTGATTTTTTTTAGTGCTAACTATGTCGCACTATTGTTTTAAATTACACGGCAGAACAACCCTTTCAGTCCCACCATAGATATACTAGCCATAGATCTATGACTATTATATCTGTGGCCCCACATTGTTTGGACGTCTGGTTTTTTTTCTGTAACGATGGCTATATCCTGTTTGTAGTTTACGTATGTAGTTTTATTTTTGAAGCGAACATTCATGATACCATTAGGCAATGATGGCGTGATACCTGGTAACATTGCATAATGAAGAGGTAGATGAAAAAATATCGAATAATGATTTAATCTAGATCAATTTATTACGCGTACTTATTTAATCAATATTCCTGATGGTGTTACAATGTGACTAATACAGCATCACGTTTGTTAGTGCAATCACCTGACTTTCACTTGATCAGATTTTAAACATAGCTTTGGAATAAGATTCCAAGATTTAATATTAGACTAACGTGTATTAATTGGGATGACCATTTGGTTGTCAGGTAGGCCCTATTTTTTCAATATTCGAAATTTAAGCATATTGATTGACATTTTTGCATAATATGTCAAGGTCTAGAGATTGCATATTTCCGGAGTTAATGTGCCATTTGAGAATCTAAAGAACCGTTTATGGGTTTGTTCCCCAAATAAATGGAACAGTTAAATTCATTCTGAATTATCCATAGTTTATCAAATTATTGACACACTCGACTAGGTCTCGCGCCTTTATAGCAGAACGCACGGAAAACGAGTACATGTATGCATAATAGGACAAGTGGGGTTATATGGATTTACTTATCTATTTAGGACAAAGAGTTCAAAGAGGTTCTCTGATTTTGTTGTTAACGGAGGAGAGAAAACAACTTTGACCCCCAGGCCAGTAGCAAAGAATTTCCAAGGGGAAACGTGTGAAGTTGCTCTATATCTATATCTGTTCACACCTATAGACTAGTCCGAAATATATTCTATCTATTTAAAGATAACCTATGATATATAAATATTTACTCAGAGTTTGCTGATAATTCATCAAGGATACAAACTGTCTCACATTAGGGTCAGTGTCCTATTAATCTAAATTTACATGTACATACACATTGTAAAAATGCACGTTTAGGCCTATGGATGACGTTTTCTAAAACGTACGCAATATCATTATAGATATACAAGGACGCAATGAATATGTTTAGTCAGCTTTTGACTTTGGTTAAAGATGCATCTCGCCGATTTGCCTTTCCTAGTGTTGCTTTTGTAAATTCTTTATATCTCAATCTGGGAATTGCATTATTTATTCAAAATGTGTACAAAAATTATTCTCCATAAACACACTGGAAATGAAGAATCCCAAAGTAGTTCATATCTTAACATAAACATATGAGTCAACAATTAAAAAGAAACATGTGGAAAATATGCATCCTTAAAATCCATTAAAAAGGCTCAAGTCGCAGCGAATTTATTGTTCATGTTCATCTCTTGTGTAGAAAAAGAGACACAGCAATTTGTGAAATAATTTTTTTTTAGACAGTAAAACGCGAAAATAATTGAAATTAATGGAAAACAAAAACATAACGGATTTTGGAAAAAAAAGGGCCGGCTGAAAAAATTGTCCTGTCCCCAAGTACCTATGCTTTAAGATGCTAGTATTGAACATTTTACCGAACCTAGTCGACAAACAAATCACTGTAATATTTAAACAAGGTTAACTATATTAATTTATAGTTCACTGTATATTTAATGACATAATTAAGTATTTATGAATATTCGATTTCAATTACATAATGCTATTATGCTTTCAAATAATAATCATGAATAGCCCTGCCTACGAGATTAAAGAAAGCAAACACCCCTGGGTCTACATCAATGTATTACAGGTCTAAGGACAACACGGTCATATCTTATCTCACTACAACGTACACATTTACCTTAAAACTTGACTTAGTTCAGGACAAATATGACAGTTATCTGCTTATACAATTAAAGATGTAGGTCCGCGGAATGATAGCTGATACACTACACGTCAATCAGTGTCGTTTTTCGACACCTATCTTGACAAGTGACCATTATGACCTTTTAAGTACAAGGGGGTCAGTAAATATGAAATTTAGACACGCAATTTGGATTGAATTGTTTGGTCTTCTTTTACACAATTACAACAGATTAAATCCATGTGACTTAAATTCGTGTGACTTTTGTTAATGCATAAGTAATAGTTTGTTCTAACGTTAACATTTCCATTTTAAACCATAATTTACATATTATTTTGTTTGCCCCCGACGTAACCGGAGGATACCACTGTCCGTCCGTACGCAATTGTTCTCTAGCTTAATTTTGCCACAACTTATACTTGAAACTTATACACAAGGCTTATTACCACAGCACACTGATCAAGTTCGAATTTGGGTAGTGTCAATGTATAACGTTAAATGTAAGCGGAGGCCTCATCTGTGTCCCATGGTCACATTCTCCATTTATTTTATTAATACTTTGTCATTTATGATTATTTTACTGATCGTCGTCCAACAATTATAATGTTTAATAGCTTACCTTATCATGTATATATAAACCTGCATTATGTTAATATATCTAAATCTTATTATGTATTTCAAAGGATACTCGAACGTCAAGAATAAAACGAATAGTATTACTTGGAAAACGATACCAAAGGGACATTCGATCTCATAAGTCTAAAATAAACTGACAAACTTTCTTGAAAAACTGGCAGTAAATACATAAATGCATGAGTACATGAACATATTCTAAAAATTAAAAAAAACACTTGTTCAAACTAGAGAAAAGGGAAGTTTACCATTCAATTGCAGACATACAAATGAGGTACAGATTTGTTTCATATAACAGAAAACGTCGAAAGTTGTTTTAGCTTTCTGCAGTCAGTGGCGGATCCCGAAATTTTCATAAAAAAGGGTGGGCACTGCCATAAGAGGGGCCACTCCAGCGATGGCTCAGTGATTCCCTATATAATACAATAACGAAAAACAAAGGTGGAGGCTGGCACCCTGCGCCCATAAATCCACCTCTGGCATTTATAGATACTTCTCGACTTCGAAATTACACCGGCATCTTATTTTTTTCCCGCGGAAAATCAGAGTATCCATGATAACTAACTCAGAGTGCATTCACTTAAGCTGGTCTACACTGGCCATCCCAAAACATTTCAATTTGCATTATGCTTGACAGACGTTGCAACAATTGAGTCTATTAACTCGTATATATATATATATATATATATATATATATATATATATATATATATATATATTCGTTATTGTTGAATTTGTAAATATTACCACATTTAAATTGATAACTTAATTTTTTTTTTTTACCCCTATCTGTATGTGGCAACCTTATTGAATTTTGAGTCTTCAAGGCTATTCTTCTTCGTACTTAATTTGGCCTTTTTAACTTGAGATTCGCGCTTTGCCAAAGAGTATTTTGTAGATGAAACGATCATCTCGCGTACAACATTTTAAGCCTGGTACTAGTATCTTAAATGAGTTCATTTAATTTTCATCAATTGTCTATCATTTTATCAGAAAACTCGAAGATTATCAATTTTGAAATATTTGTCTACACTCGTCCTTGCATCTGTTCGATCGAACTTGGCATTTTACATTTCAACGATCACACGTCATCTTTTTACGCGTTTCTGCTTTATTTTTAATCTGAGAGGATGTGCATATAAACCCGCGTGCATTTTGAACGTTAACGGTACTGATTGATTTCAAAGGTAAAGATTTTCGCTTGATTTGTTTAGCTCCATCTAAATAGTTTCTTCGTAGTTGAATTAATAAATGGTTCTTTTTTTTTAAGGAATCGTTTTTTATATATATAAATAGTGCTAATTCATTTCCTTCAATTCATGCCTCATTAAACATACTCGTTAACTGACATGTAATGCTGCTTAACTATTTTTAAAGATGGATATGACTTTCACGTACCTCTTTAGTTTAAACTATAGTTAATGTTCTTCCTTGTCGCTAAGATGTGCCCCTGTTAATGCGACTGCCGCAATGCGTTCACTTTCAGATACCAATCCTTCGCTCTCGGCAATTTGTCCTGTTTGACAAATTATACTATATCATCTTTAGACTATCAGGATCTCCATTCGTATACTGCTATACCATGCGCCGCAACCTGTTCCCGGCATAACTACTTGAAATGCAATTACATCTTTATTTTCAGCTTAAAGACATAGGTTAAATTACTAGTTAATGTTTCGAATATTTCGTCTATAGTATTATTGGGGGTGGGGTGGGGTGGGGTGGGGGGGGGGGGGGGTAATACCAATCAGGTTTTAGTATATTACTACATCGCTTTTCTGTTGAATGGAGACCTCCTCTTTATACCACTTTAATTAGAAAATCAAAGGTATTATACATCCATTAAAAAATTACAACAATATCGAACTCCAAGGGAATTTAAAAACGGAAATGAACAAGGAATAATAATAATCTAAAACAAAGATTTTATGTGGGTAAAATTTCTTCAGAGTAAGGCTTTTGTCTCATATCTAATGTTGCCAAATTTACTATGTGTAAAAGTCATAGTAACATTACAACTAACATTTCTGTTCTAAATTGTCAAGATTGTATCATACTATTCATTCATCAGAACAACTAACACACATTTCTGTACTTCAGTAGTTTTTTATGGAACAGATAAAGACTATTTATTTTACCGTTATTCTACTGCATGGAATCTAATCGGAAGTACCTCGACTGATATTCGAGTATATGATGACTTGGTGGTTAATTCTGTTAAAGTACTTTCAGATACTGTTAGATTTTATGAGATATTAGTTTACTTCCGCTTTTTAAAGCAGGTTGTATGTATATAGCGCCGGGGAGTCCGTCTGTCTTTTCGTGCGTTCGTTCCTCTGTTTGCCTTTCCGTCCGAATTTTTTTTACCCACAACTGCTCCCTAATCGCTGGACAGAATATTTTGAAACATTCACCGATTTTTACTGACACGATGTACTTTTGTACCTTCTATTTCATTTCTTTATCTGAATGATTTTTGGGGTTCACTTTGAGATAGTTGTTATAGTTGCTTACATCACTTTATTTGGACTTTGGTGAATAGTTACATCTCATTGGCAATCTACTACATCTCTTTTATATTTGAGGGAATTTGGCGTTCATTGCAATCTGTTTGAGTTTCCATCCCCCACCCTTGAACTAAAATATAAACAGATATAGTTCTATTAGAGAACCATCTCTTCGATTGAGAATTTTATCAGTTGCACCTGTATGGTAGATTAGATCTAGAATACTATGCTTACTACGAAGGCGGAGTCCAAAGATTATCCAAATATGTGACTATGAATTATAATATTTATTTAAAAGTAATGACACATATTATTACAAAATTGTATTAAGCGACTGAGTAATATGCCACTCGATAGCTAGCACTTCACATTAATAGGATAATGTTCAAGTGTATTAGTTTAATACAAGTGGATCTTCCGAGTGTAGTTTCTTTCTGTGGATCGTTTGTACACACTAGGACAATGACTAAAGAGTCCAAAATCATCAGAAGTCCGAGATAAGAACTTATGCCTGTCAGTTTTGGTTAATAAATAAACAAATATATATATATAATATAAGTATGGTGTATTATCTTGTTGTTGATATGTGTAGGAAGCTTTTAATGCTTTACAACTGTCAACATATGAATATATTTGCCTTGACCGCTGTGGAACTATACGTAAACAACATGGACAGTAAACATTTGCTATCTATTTCAGAGGTTTTGCGGTCATTTATTCAGAATGAAGGGCACTTGAAGACCGCCAGACCAAAACAAGATTTATTTAGGTATGTGGTAGGATAAAATCACGTGACAGATTGTTTTGTATCTAAGTCAGTGACATACTAAATGCATTTTACATAAGATTTATGTTTTATATATTTTTAGTCCTTCAAGGACATTCGGTTTAAAGCTAATAGAGTATTAAGTTTATCGCTGATGGAATGCTTTTTTTAGTATGCCTATCAACACAGATATATAGTCTTAGTACACCGCACTTCAAAATATTATTGGAAGCATACAAACTAACGCGTTTTGATTTACTAATCACAATCTGTTCTCACGGCAATATTGAAAAATAATTTACTATTTTCGCCAGATTTTAGATCTAGATCGGTTTCCAATAACATCATCAATAAAACATTTATTTGTCAGTCAGTTGTGAATTTTATTTTGTTCAATTTCCCCGCGAGAACGGATAGCAAGAAGTACATTATAGTAATGTTGATTCCTAGTCAGGTAAACTGTATAGGAAACGATATTATTTCTTATGCAGCAAAAATACTGCAATCTGATTGGTTAATTACCCCGGTGTAAATAACACCCTACCCTGGTTCACCCCGGGATAAATAAAATTTTGTGCCAAAAATTTCAGAATTTTTAATTTTTTTTGCCAAGATAAAAAAAAAAAAAAAAAAAAAATCAAAAAAAAAAAAAATCAAAATAAAATGTTTAAATTTAAAAAAAAAAAAAAAATTCCAAAAAATTTTAAAAAATATTTAAAAAAAAATTTTCCCGGAAAAATCAAAGAAAAAAAATGTTTCTGACTTTTTCCAAAAATTAAGTAAAAAGTATTTTACAATGCGCAGCAACAAGGACATTGAAAAAAATGTTACACTGTAAATTTTTCATTACCATTTTTTCAATTTTACATCCTGGTTTCAAAATGAGTTAAGGAAATGTTCATAAGAAATAAATTCGTTATCTTGGTGTAATCAGGGGTGTAAAATTCTGTACACCCCTGATTACACCAAGATAACTAATATTTTTTAACGTGGTTTAGAAATAATTAAAACTCTCATAGCTATCTCAACCTCGAGATCTCAACGCTAAACTCAATTACTAGCAGATTAAGAACCAAGAAGCACTACAAGTAAATATATAAATACATATACGCATCATTTGATCGCAATGAAGGTTGTACTTAATTATTTGCAACCTTCACACTGGCATGGTAATACATACAGTAAATATAGACAATAACACTATTAGGCCGGTAATAATGTTTTTGTTTATGTCGTAAAATATATTATTGTTAATATTTCTTATGTTTCCACAGTGGACATTCATCTATAATCGAGGACAATTAAGTCCTTAGGAAAAAAATGACGGAAAATGGTAAAGTTCTTGAAGTTAAGCGAGTGGAGTCGGAGGAGTCTCTTGATGAAGGGGATTTGGAGGATTTCATCCCGACACCCCCAGATGGCGGATGGGGCTGGATGATAGTCTTAGCTTCGTTGGTTTGTAACATCATCGTGGACGGTATTGGATATGCCTTTGGAGTACTGCTGCCAATATTCGCTGATTATTTCTCAGCACCCAACAGCAAAGTTGCTTTGGTTGGGTCCCTGTTATGTGGAGTTTATTTGTGTGCAGGTAATTTAAATTGATTCTTATGATACAAGACAATACATTTATGTTATATCAATTTCGAATATGATATTACGGTCTAATAATGAATTAAAATGTATAATAATTGAAAGGAACACGTTTAATAATTTCTTGCGTCCGAAGCGCTGGATTAACCTTCATCAGGAACGCTGAAATCCAATCATTTGAAATCCGATGATGTAAAAGTTTGTCTTGTTAATCATATTGTTGAGCGCCATTGTATGCTAGTATATTCTTATAAAAATTAAGAAGGGACTCAATCTTAACTTTCGAGTTGGATTTTGATTTTTAGGTTTATTGAAAAAATAGTTATAAAACAAAAATTACGAGCTCCGAGGATTATTCAAAACTGAAAGTCTGTAGTCAAATGGCAAAATCAAGAGCTCAAACACACCAAACGAACGGAAAGAAACTATCATATTGCAGACTTGGTATAGTCATTTTGTTATGTAAAAAATGGTGGAATAAACTTGGTTTTATAGCTATCTAAACCTCTCACTTGTATATCATCCTTCCACATATCTTCCATTATATTGACAACGATGTGTGAACCAAACAAACAGACATTATAGGTAAAAATGTCAAAAATAGGGGTAAATCGGTCAACATTGTGTTATAATTTTAATCACTATATGGGGAAAATATAATCAAAGAAAAATGTCACAAAGAAAAAAAGTAAAAGTAATATTCATAAAGACAAATAAAAGAATAATATAACACGTTTTTAAGACTATTAACAATGCCAGTACCCAGATCCAATACTTAAAGCCCATCGTGTATTATTTATGAAAGTTATTCGAAATGATTATCAAAAAGGTCCTGGTATTTTTAGATGAACCTTTTTACAAAAGGACGAGACTTTCTTTGACATACCTCTGGTTCGTCAACTTTCTACTCAGACACTGGTGACGTTTAATAAAGTCTGAGTAGCAGATAAACTCATCATAGATACCAGGACTAAATTTAGTATATACGTCAGACGTGCTTTTTTGTTGTTGAGATTTTTTTTCGGTTTTCCATAATATCTAAACAACTACTAAGTGTTTCTGTTCAATCCAACTTTCAATGGCTATGTACAAAGTAAATGAATAGCATGTATTTTTTTCACAACTGTCAACGGTTCTATCAGCCAAAGATAAAATGTTACATAAAAAGATTCAAATGTGGCAATAATAACCTGAAATAAGAGTCTTTCCTATAACAAATCAAGTTTCTACCCTTTATTTTAAGCAGAAACACTACTGGTTTAAAGGCAGCTATGATATCACATATGGTCGTGTAGTATATTTGTTATGTTTCATGTCGCAATACTGCATAGGCAGACTAAGAGATAACCGATTCTGGAAGTTTTAAATTTCTTGTCTGTTTTGTAGGACCGATAGTGAGCGGGCTTGTCAATAAATTTGGATGCCGAGCAGTCGCTTTCACAGGAAGTATTGTCGCATGTGCAGGATTCATGTTGGGATCATTTGCTCCAAATTTAGATTTACTTATATTATTCTACGGTGTTTTTGGAGGTTAATATTGGATATTTTTATTGATCTATTTTTATTGAAAAATACTTATTACTGCAAGTTACTATAACCTTAAGATTGTGTTAATTTTAATATAGATTTGTTTTATCTTTAAAGATGCTGAAACAATTATTTTCTTATTGAATACACAAATCTATATCCTGATTGTTATACTGTTTATTTAACAAAAAAAGTAATACTACAAAAATATTTTGAAGTTTTACAGTATGGAACTACTTTTCTATTGTTTTAAGTTGCAAAAGGACAATGGACAAATTTTCAGCATGAATTTGATATCTATATTTTTATTTATAATAATCATCTTTAGATAACTATACTGTACAGGTTAATGTTTGATTGTTTTCGCTTTTGTATTTCGATACTAGGGTTAACCTGCTGTTATTCAAAAATGTTATTATGCCTGTTAGATTAGTTATGCTTACTTGATTTGACATTTTCAGGTCTTGGTTTTGGAATGATATATTTACCATCTATTGTAAGTGTTGGCTACTATTTTGAGAAGAGGAGAGCTGTAGCTACAGGTATTGCAGTATGTGGCTCAGGCATTGGTACCTTTATTTTCTCTCCGCTGAATGATTACTTGTTGAAAGTCTTTGACTGGAGAAACTTATTATTCTTACAAGCCGGAATTATTCTGAATTGTCTCGTTTGTGCAATGTTAATGAGACCGTTAGAGCCAAAAAAGAAAGTGAAAAAGGTGATAACCGAGGATGACAAGGACGAAATGCGCCATCATTTCAAGGTCAAAGCTCAAAGAAACAGGAGAATCACAACGGAGTCAGAGTCTAGTGTTCAAGACCTCAAAACATTTGCCAAATTGAGAGAGGCAAAACTTATGAGAGAAAATAAATTGAACGAAGAGGAATCAGACATTTGGTCAGTTCCGAGTGAATTTTTTGTCAAAGGAAACCCAGAAAGCAATCCCAGTAGTCCAACTGGTACTCCAAAAATCATACTATCCCCCAACGAGTCTGTGCCCAATGCAGAGTCGTCCATCAGATCGTCCATCAGATCGCAGACGTCTAATACAGATAAGAAGGTGACAGTTTCTGTAGACGACAATACAAAAGAATCGCAACCAGATATACAAGTAAATCGGCCATCCAATGGAATAGCTATTGCCGCTTACGAAGTTCAACCATTGATAGAAAATGGCTACACGAAAGTTAAGGAGAAAAAGCCAAAACTGCACCCACCTGCTGGTTCACAAATGAGGATAGGATCATATCGAGATATTGTTGCTCATAAAGACGACTTTGCTAGACCATTGTATAAAAAAGACATATTTTACAGCGGAAGTATCGTTCATATCCCTCAATTTCGTTCTCAACCCAATATTGATAGCTATGTAACTAGTATTACATCAATCCCAGGTGTGTCAGAGGTTCCAAAAACATCAGTATGGGATCACTGCACATGTTTGCCAAAATCTGTCGTAGACACATTAAAAGAAATGTTGGACTTTTCCTTATTGTTAGATTTAAACTTTGCTTTGTTATGTCTGGGAAATTTATTTGCCATGTCAGGATTTTATGTTCCTTTCACATTCCTCGTTGACCGGGCTCAGCGCTTAGGAGTCCCCGGTACAGAAGCAGCTTTCCTTCTTTCAGTTATCGGTAAGTATGCAAAATATAACAGTTATAATCATTCTGAGTAAATATTGATAATAAACAAAAAGATGTGGTATGGTTGGCAATGAGGCAACACTTACCACAAAGACTGAAGAAAGTTTTTCTTGAAATGAGCTACATGACTATAGAAGTTTTTGCGTAGACACATATACACACATTATTGTGAGCACAA